>NC_053447.1:9645748-9961054 GCF_007990345.1 Gossypium hirsutum | reverse complement strand
TCTTCAGAAAGGGGAATAGGATGTCAGCATGTCACACAGTACTTATATAACCTAATATACTCCAAGCAATTATTTTTTGTGGTTTTTACTCCCAAGTTTTCAATAGATACAATTCTCTAGATTGAATTTAAAGTCTTTTCTCTTTCCACCAAGTAACTTCCATAACTATGTGCTAGGAATTTAATGCATTCTTGTGGAAAATGAATTGTCAGGGTATGCTAGTGAGTCATGACACAATCCCATTCCTTAAATTTTTGCTAATTTGCTGATTTTTATTTTGAATGTCCTGACTACCTTCTCTTGCTCTCGCCTCCTCTATCTTCTTTAAATTTTAGCACGAGGAGATAAGTTTTTATTACTAATATCATTTCCTTACCTCTTTAGCATTCTATTTATCTCCTTAACGGACGACAGTACACATATGACCATTTGAATGTAAACGTAGTTACGTTTGTTAGAATGCTTGAGAGTATTAGACTAACAAAATAATAAAATAAAATTTCATTAAATGGTTCCTTTAACTTTCAAAAAAAAAAAATTTGTTTTGGGGGGTGGGGGTGGAAGGGCTTGTGCCAATGATCGACTTAGTTAACTCTATGGCATATATCTTGCTAATAATAATAGTAGTAGTAGTAATAAAGAAGGGAGAAAAAACAGCTAGAAAGCAGCTTACAGGTTCTGTCCTTTCTGCCAGAGTAAGGCTCCATAAAACGAAGAAGATGAAATAGTAAAAGCCAAGCGTGCCAAGTTGTATTTGGGAGTTCTCCAATAGGACAAGTGTTGTTTCCAAAGGCATGCTTTTAATTGCTCCCATCCATTTTGCGGAAAGGGTGTAGAAAACTGTAGTTTCTCCGAACCCTGTGCTGGAAGGCTTTGGCTTTTAACTATTTCTTTGTTTCTCCTACAGAGAAGGAACATTATATACCTTGGTATGATAATTAAAAGTTAGGCATGCAAAACCTTATTTGATAAAAGCTTTGTTCAATTATTTTGTGGCGGGGGGAAGTGGTCTAAGAAAGCAAAGAGGGTGCATGCTTAAACACTTAAACTGAATGTGTAAGTTCTATGAAGAACTAAATGGGGATGGTTCAGTGATTTGTTGAAAATTAAAAAAATTGTTTGATTCAAATGTTGTTTAGTGTTTATGGCTCCTCGAACTAAAATCAAAAGAAAAACTGCAAAATACCCAAACGTACTTACCCTTTAAGTGCTGAAACCATGACAACCTTTTTTTTTTCTTTTGAAAAATATGAATCCATGAAAACTTAGTAGTTTTTTAACACATTTATGATAATGACTTACTTGTAGAGATGGGATTCTTTGTAGATAAGGGCAAAGTCTATTCCAAGTTGAGCCTCCACAGAAGTACTAGTGACTTCTAACATCCATGTTGCTGGGTTATGGTTTTCTTTAATTTTTGGTACTCCAGGTATACCCTGCCAGAAGGGTGTAAAAATGTTATCACGATCATTGGATGACTTAAAAAGAGAGTCACCATAGAAAGGCCATTTATTTTATTTAGGGTGCTATTCCTTTACTGTAATACCATTTTCAAGTCAAACATTCGGAGTAAGGTCCTAGCTAGAAAGGATGTAGACAAGTAAAGCAAAATAAACTTAGTGATATTGAGTTTTAGGATTACCTCAAAGTATTCGATAAGCCTACTAGAATGCTGACCCAGTTCTCCGGAATATACCATTTGTCCTCCTCTTTTCATCAAAATAAGCTGTAAGGATATGTACACGTTATGCAAAAAAAAAAAAAAAAGAAGAAGAAGCTTGGCACCTAATATCCAATTAACTTTTGGTGAGGATTTTTCCTTTAATACAAACCAAGGGATATTTGAGGTTATGATGAGGAGCTAAAGATTTAAGAATACATACTAGCTTCTATTTGCTCTTTGGTGTTTCATGTCTGCTGCTTGATTAAGTTACATCTAATTACATGTACATGTAATTTAAAACGTGGAAGAGAAAAAACCAGAATAGTTCTCTTGAAATGCTGTGTTTATATTTTATTACAAGAAACAATTACCATTTATGTGAGTCTGCCAGTTAATTACCTCATCAAATGCTTCGAATATGTCAATACTTGGCTGATGGATGGTGCATACAATTGTCCTCTTTGTGTAAACAATATTCTTCACAACTCGCATGACAATTGCAGCTGCTCTGGCATCTAAACCCGAAGTAGGCTCATCCATAAATATTATGGATGGATTAGAAACAAGTTCTACTGCTATGGTTAGCCGTTTACGCTGCTCTGGTGATATTCCACTTGCATGGGGGATGCCAACTAAAGCGTCTTTGATTTCATCCAACTCAATCATTTGAAGAACCTCTGCTACAAATTCCTATTGGATAGGTAAGTGAGTTAAACACTTTAGTCATGTTATTCATAATTATGATATAATCTTAGCCTGTATAAAAAGTCTTAGGGACAATTTAAGCCAATGTCACACCTATCTAGGTGATGGTTTGCTACTTATTTTTCAATTTTTTACACTTTCTTTTTTCTCTACATAAGGTATATACAGTTTTTCCAGTTCCACGCAAAAGTATAAGAGCACTGCTGCAACTGATCCTTTCTAGATATAGAGGTCATGTGGCAAGGATAGGTCTGAATTTTCGATCTTTGCCTAGCGACTGCAAGCTGTTTAATTGAGCATTGTAAACGTGAATAAGGTTTGAACATTTCTTACCAATCTTTGATGCTTATTAATCTCAGTTGGTAGACGCAACCAAGCTGAGTACATCACTGATTCCTCTACTGTAATCATTGGAGAATGGATGTCAGTTTGCTCACAGTAAGCTGATATTCTAGCATATGTTTCTTGGACTTTGGGGTACCCTCCAATTCTTATCTCTCCTTCAATATAACCGCCAGTTTTTCTTCCTGAAAGGACATCCATTAGTGTTGTTTTCCCAGCTCCACTAACACCCATCAAAGCTGTGAGAATTCCTGGTCTAAATGCACCGGTAATATCTTGAAGTAGCTGTAGTCTTTTTTGAGGACACACTTGCTCTCTCAGTTTCTGGGAATACATAGAAGACATTAAAAAATAATTTATTTATTTCTGAAAAATGTGGGCTTGAGTAGTTACCTTAGGAGTATCAACAAAGTATTGCACATCCTCGAACGATATCGATATGGGCTTAAAAGGTAAAACCATACCTGTAGTAAAAAGACGTGATTGTAGTATTTTGGCATGCCAATCTATATTATATGTTTACTTTATATGACCTCCAGTAAAAGCTCTATCATATAAAGTAGTACTACATGAACAACAAGAGCTTCTCACCCTTAACTTTTGTTTCAGCTGGAGCTTTTAGAGAGTCGGCATTAGGCAATTCTTTTTCCTCAGTTGTATCACTCAAATCCTCTTTTGCCTTTAGGTAAGAAAATCTTTCATGAGAAATAATAGCCCGAGAACTCCCTGGAGCTGCAACAACATATACAGGTTAGTACTTAAAGATTTTATTCACCTCAATTTTCCTTTTTCTATCATTATTTCTTGTACATGCTTGCGAAGGTTCAACTTACGCTTTAAAAGGCTCAAAGCGAAGGTGAATCCAATGTTAAAAATAATCCAAAATCCTATCAATGCTGCTACTGATATCCAGTAGTAGTAGCCACTGAAGTTTAACCCACGTTTTTCTAGAACTTGCTGTCCTAAGGTGGCACTTGAAGATGAAACCTGCAAGTGAACAATGGCCAGCAAACATGAGAGTCAGAGTAGATATGCTGATCTGCATTTGATCAACAAAATATAAAATGTTTTCCCTTCACCTGTTGCCACCTCGGTGCTAGAAATTCATTTACTGCGATACCTATTTCAGAACATGCAAGTGGTGAAAGCCAAAAGCCCCATTTGAGCCAAGAAGGTAGTAAAGCTGCAGGGAAGGTTTGGATCGTTAATATAATTTCTTTACATCTTTCTAATCTCCTCAGATAAGTAATGAATGGCCTTACGTTGTGGAATTATGAAGCCACTGAATAAAAATATCACCATTATTGTAAAAAGACCAAAATTTGCTGCAAAAGGTGGATCTCTAATAACTGAAGCAATGAAACGGAATAGTGATATTGCCATTTGATGAATAAGGAAAAGGAGGAAGAGCTGGCGGAAGAACCTGAAAATAATACTCAGCTTAGAAGATGATAACATTTGTTAGATATTTATCTATTATAATCTGAGTTAACATAATAAACCTTTCCGGTTCAGGACTGTAACCAATCACATAGTATGTTAGAGCTGTCCACAAAAAAGCATCTATAAATGAAAATGGAATCTTTAGAATAGCAGCTGGAATGGAATAAGCCCATGCTGGGTATAAGTAGCAATCTCTTTGCTTATAGAATACTGAAAGTCGGGAAACAGTTAATGCCAACTCAGCAACTCCGGTCGTCATAAGTCTTATGAGAGCATAAAACAGGGAACCCAGGTAATAGCTTGCATGGACAAGGTCAAGCTTCATCCGAGTGCGAATAAAGATGGTCATCGTTATCAGTGCAATAACTACAAGCTGCGTGTAGGAAGCATCCAAGGCTTGTTAGTGGGTAAGATGGGTTGCCAATGTTTGATATTATACATTTATGCTTATTATGATTGTTATTACCTGTAATGTTTTAGAGACATAAACAAATGAGTTTCTCTTAATGAGAAGCCACTCTCTTGCCATACATGTTTTGAGTAATTCCCATTTTCCCAATGAATATATGTTGAATGACAAGGCACTTTTATGACTCTCACATTTATGGAAAGGTGTGCACAGTTCTTCATTTAGCTTCTGGACTGTGTGAAACTTATTGAATGCAACTATGAAGTTGTCCACAGAAACAAAACTATAAGGTTGGTCTTTACGATACCAGTACTGTGCTTGGTCCTTTTCAGAAAGCACCTAAAATTAATTTATTTTAAAATACCAGTTAAAGGAAAATATCATAGACGTACAAAGTAGATTAAAGATACATACTTCTTGGAGGAAGTCAGCAACCCCTTTGCGTTCAGGGCACCTAAAACCGCAATGTTCAAAGAACTCTTGAACATAATTGCGTGGTCCCTGGTATACAATCTTTCCTTCTGCCATTAGAATAATATCGTCAAAGAGATCAAAAGTCTCTGGTGGTGGTTGAAGAAGCGATACTAGAATTGTTGCCTCTGTTATGTGGGTTAGTTGCTGTAGACAGGTAACTATTTGGAAGGTAGTGGAGCTGTCTAAGCCAGTTGATATTTCATCCATAAAGAGAGCTTTATTTGGACCAATTATCATTTCCCCTATCAAAAGAGAACATAGAAAATCTATTAGATTGACATGATGTTGTACTGTTCAAGGAGTTATGCTGATCAGGGTTTCAGCAAGGTCCCTTGCTATTTGCAAGGGCTTTATGCCTTATGGAACATTGATCTCGGTTCCCTTTAACTTTAAAACTTTAATTGGAAGGTGATAGATCTGCACAACCTGTTGTCAGCCTTCTCTTTTCACCACCTGAGATTCCTCTGTTCATTGCATCTCCCACTATAGTATCAGCACAAATGTCCAGTCCAAGAATCTGAAAGGAAATGAATGATTGTGGAACTGTTAAGAGAAGACTACGGATGTATAAAACTGTTAGAGAAGAAAACGAGTTTCATTTTATACATTCTTTTCTTTTGAGAGAATTACCTTCAATATATAGTCTGTCTGGAGAGTTCCTTTTAGTCCTTCAATAGAGATTGCCTGTTAACACAAATTATAGTCAGAGGTGGCTCCAAAGGCAATACTATCCAGCCCCTTCTAACTGCTGACATGATCACTGATACTTGCAAATTACCTTCATGTATGTGTCTATATCTGGTTCCGGGACAATGCCAGATTGCTTCTCCCTTCTACTAATTTCTTTTAACATATCTTTATTCATAGACAACATTTAAGATCAGTTTACCGTTGTGAAGGTTTGATTGTTAGTACAAGATGCAAAGTAATGTATACCTGCTCGGCCTCCAATGCCCTGGCAACGAGCTGAGAAGTCAAGTGTTTCTCTTACAGTCATTTCAGAAATGTGTAGGTCATATTGACTTATGTAAGCTGATGTATTCTGAGGCACAAACTCTGTGAACTTGTAACCATTGTAGGATATTTCCCCTGTGACCTGAAATAAAAGTATTCCTCAAGACTGATTGTTGTCCAATCCACAAACTTTTCATTATTTTTGGACTTATTAGATACTACATGTCATTTGGTTGTAGTTTTGGAATCAGTCATTAAAACTTTGTATTGTATTTCCAGTGTCAGTTTATGCAGATTATTCACATTGCTAATTCAAAAGGGATTTGATGGGAAAATAGAAAACCTTGAGAGATGGATTAAGCTTCCCTGAAAGCGCCCGTAACAAAGTGGTCTTTCCGCAGCCCGGAGGGCCAAGCAATAGAGTCATCCTGCATAAAAAAGTGAGTTTACGACAGCTTATCAATTACTTGTTTGGTATAGCTGTTGTCTAAAAAAGAAATAGCCTAAACTCATAGATCATTCACAGATGACATGAATATGAACCTTGAGGGCTTGATGATGCCACTGATATCTTTGAGAACTTTTATCTTGTACGATTGAGACTTGCATCTTCTAACTGTTGTTAAAGCCTGTTCAACATCTTAAATTTCTCCCATTAGAGTAATTGAATATATATATACACTTTCAGGAAGTGAAAAGAATATATATATATCCAAATTTTAGTGAAGAAGAGGACACTTCAGGAAGGTCAAGCCAATATGTTACTATTCTAAGTGTTAATAAAGGGAAGTGTTTCAGTCAGAAGAAGATGATTCCAGTCATTTAATTGCCTATTTTTAGATATTATATTTAGTAAGATATATTACAAGTAGCGGGACATATTGCAAAGATCTGGGGAATAAAACTTACAGAGAATACACTGGTGATGGTGTTCCAAAGTGTGGGAATGGGCTTTCCTTGAACTACTTCACAATCTGCTTCCACTGACAAATTCTGGAATCTCACCTCAATAGTTGGAAATTCCAGCCCCACTCTAAGCACAAATGTCCCTTTCAGTTGCAAGTCATGTATCTATAAAATAATTTAGCTTTTGATTGACTTTTTAGTTATTCTTAAATCAATTTCAAGTTGATGTTGGTAGACAAAGCATTGGTTAAAAGGTTTTGCTTCTTTCAGCATTTGATTAAATATATGTTTTACTTTTTAAGTTAAAAAATATTGATTTTTTATTTATTTGTAATTTTCTACTGATGCGAAACTCCTTTTGTCTTTTAGCAGTTATTGAAAGAAGGATGGAAGCGCAAGGCATCATCCCCTAGCTTTCTGTTGAATGCAGGTTTTCATACGTGAATAGTAACAACTGCTTCAAAACAAAAAGAAAGACATATGGATTCTTGCCTGTCTATTCTTTCTTTCAGTTTCTTTAACAGTCGGAGATTATCGTCCTCAATTTTGGTAATGAGTTTCTCGATGAAAACGCGGCGTTCCAATGCTCCAAGCTCTGTAACATCGATCACTTTCCTCTTCCTGTCAACTTTGATTTCCTCTTCTTCTTTGGTAGTTTCATTTAAAAGCTTGTGATCAAACAACGAGGTTCTTAAGCGCTTAAAACTGGGCAGTCTCTGAATTGCAGCCCACTGCAACTCCATCTCGTCGTCATTATTTTGTCTGAAGGAGGACACAGCGAGGTCCGAGGTAGTACTCCTGAAGCTTGAAGATAAGTGGCGAAAAGATGACCCGAGGTTTCTCCCTGTCTCAGCCAGCTCTTCCATCATGCCATGCTTCCCTAGTTCATGCCCCATCTTTCTTTTCCGCAGAAGAGACTTTTTTCAAGGAGCTGGATGCATCAGAAATAAGAACCGTATAGTTTGTGCATGCATTACTTCCATTGAGCCTAGTATATATTTTAGTTTGGAGAGAACTAGACTCCTTTCATTATTCATTATATTATTTACATGAACCATAAAAATTAATTTTTATTTTATATATAGAGCTTTCGATTGTAATATTAATTAATTATCAGGATTATTAATTATAATAGTATCAACTAGTCTAATAAATATAAAAATATTAGAGGCATTAAAAATAATTTTTAATCTTTTTAAAATATGTACTTTAATTATTTTATCAATTTAAAAATCATTAAAATTTTTTCTCCAAGCTATTAATTTGTTTCTTATCTTTTGGTCCAGGCTAGTTATCGCACAATTTTTTCCCCCTCACTAACTCTTTCTTCCTTTCTTCTTCTCATTTATTCCACATGCCTTTTTTTTTTCAGTTTGCAGATCTATTTTGTGAGTATCTTTATTGTCTTCACAAGTTAGGATGGATAGATGACGATGTTTGTCGTTTGCTAAAACTCCACCAGCTACCAGTAGTTTTTTTGGAAATTAGTGGGTGGCTCTTCATCAGTTTCTTAATTTGTTTCTGTTTTGAGAATATTTCAGAACAATAAATGATTTCACGAGTCGATTTGAACTCGTGTTGTCTTACGTTTTATATTTTTTTTGTTTTCCCATTATTTAATAAGTCTTTAGTTTTAGAAGTTTTTGTGTGTTCTTATAGCACGGTTTTTAGTCTTGCTTATGCATGTAATTTTAGTTTTACAAGTGATTTTAGGGATAGTTTTGTTGTCGTCCTCTATAGTTTGGTGAATGCGCGATTCTTTTGTCGATTTTTGCTCGCCGCTTTAGACCATCCGAGCCTGATTTTCTTATCGCGTTAAGTGCTTACAATCACTCCAGATATGTTATGCTTGAGTTGTGACAAAACCAATTGTCATCGTGTGAGAATGTTCTATTGATGCTGAAGCTAAAGCTTTTGCTGTGTTGATAGAATTTGTCCTTCCCCGTTTACAACGACTGTTTGTTATTTTTTTTCCCTAAATTATATGCTTCCATTTATTGAATGAATTAATGAATTTACTTTTAAAAAATCATTAAAAATTCAAAATTAGAGTTACTACTATATTAGTTTAGTTTAAAATCAATAAAATTTAATTATATTAATCTGTTTAAATTTAAGATTGAAACCCTTTCTATTTAAAATATTGAATATTTTATAAATTAAAACGTAAGTTGAAATAATTTCAAATTTTAAAAGTATAATTACGATATTATATTATGCTATACTTTTTTTATGTCTTCAAATATAAACGTTGTTTTAATTTTTGTTAATTAGCTTATGTATTTTTACAATTATAATTGTTAACCTAATTTAAACTTAATGTAAATGATTATGTTTTTAAAGGGTAAAATTTCCTATAATTTATATTAACATATTACGTAAAATTTTAAATTTATATATAAATTTTCCACATATGTCCATTCACTATCATTTTTTTTCATAAAGTATTAAATATCCAAAACTTACCTCTGACAAATTTTATTTTTTAAAAAGTAATTTTAAAGTTTAGAATTTAATAACTTAATTATAAGTTAACATACTATGTTCTAATTAAATGGTTTAAGGGTGTAAAAAGTCCTCAAATTTTTTCAAAAAAAATTAATTAAGTCTCTGTTCTTTTTCACTCAATTAGGTATTTGAACTGCTAAAATGCATCAAAAAGGTCCTTTGACCGTTAACTTTAACGGTTGGCCGTTAAAGCCAACCGCCCCTAATTTTTTTCAGTTAAAGTCACCACGTGCCACAACCACAGCGTGACATGTGACAAAAAACTGATACAAATAAAAAGCTATAAAAATTATTAATTTTTAATAAAAAATATAAGAAATATTTAATTTTATTAAAAATTAGAAAAAGATTATAAAAATCATAAAAAATTATAAAATATATAGAAATATATATAAAGTTTTATAAAGTCATAAGAAAATGATAAAAAAATTAAAACAAAAATAATTATTTAAATATTTTTTTAAAAAAAATTAGTTGCTTATGTTAAAAAGGTCCAAAAGTATAATGGTTTTAAATACATCATTTAAAATTAAAATATAAATAAGTAATGGAATAAAATTTCTCTAAAGTGAATTTCTTTATTTTAATATTTGGGATAATGGCAAGAAATATTCTTTTACTTTAATAAATTTGTCAATATGGTATCTGTAGTTTTAATTTGTCCAATTTGATACTTATACTTTTGTTTCGTCTAACCTTTTAATATGATATTTGGAGTCCATCTACTTGAAGCCTTGGTAACACAATGAAACACTCCAGTAAAACTAGAGTTACCAGGGTTAGGGTAAATCCTAAAGGAATAAGACTGTATAGAGTTTAAATCATTTAGGACTCTTGACCGCCGCCTTGACGTGTGTGCATCGAGGCTGAGAATCAACACTAAAACAAACAATCTAAGTGCGGTGTGCTGCAAGTATGACAAGTCCGTTGTAATATTTGTAGTGTTTCAATGGAACACCTACGTATTCTAAAGATCAAACCAAAGAGAGTTCTGAAACTAAGTGATTTCTAAAAAAATTAGCATGCAATCAAAGAGTCTAGCTAATTACTCACTAAGTTTTATATTACAACAAGTCATGGTCAAGATTAATTGAGCTAATTAACTATCTAATGCTAAAAAGGACTAAATTGTAAAAATTGACAAACTTACGAAATTAACAAATCAATGACAAACACTGGTTGGTTGATTTCCATGTGGCTAGTTAATCTTTGAATTAATGAACTAAATCATTTAAACTACTAAATTGTCTCAATTTTACCTCTTGATCTCGATTTTACCAAGTTAGAAAAATTAGTTATGTTTATCTCTCGACCTCACCCAACTAACCCGAGACTATCAAACTGGTGCCCAATAAGATTTCCTCTCGGTCTCACTTATCTTAATTTTACCTTAGGGGCAACCTAAGTTTTGAAGTCTATTCGATTTAGTCCAGTTTGTTACGATTTAGCCCCTGTACCAAAAATTAACTAGCCAACATTTTCATCAACCAACCACCTTAAATTTACTACTCATACTCATTTCCAAACAAGCAATCATCCAACATGCAAGTAACATATTCATCAAAGTGAAGCACAAGAAAAAGATGAGAAAAACTTTTACCTTTCTTGCAAGAGCTTAAAGTAAACAACAATGGCAACAATTGTGGTAAAGGAAAAAACACACAAGATAAGATTTTTACTAGATAAATTTAAAAAAAGTTGAGCTATATTAAGTCTATGGATTGAACTGAAAAGACAAAGAGTTGGAAGCATCAAATGCATAAAAAACACTAAGCTATAGTAACTTATAACTAACTAACTAACTAACTAACTAACTAACTAACTAACTAACTAACTAACTAAAGAAACCAAAAAAACACTAAACCCTAAAAAGCTAGAAGAAGATCACAACAAAAATTAAGCTAAAAAGATGCTCTAGCAATAAGAATGAAGGTACCTCATTTTTAATCCAACCAAAAGTGGCTTAAAATATCAGAATATAGACCTAAAAAATGTGACCAAAATGCCCCTGATCGTCTAATTTTGATTGGTGTTGAGGTTAGACAAGGACTATGTAACACCCCTTACCCGTATTCGACACCGGAATAGGGTACGAGGCATTACTAGAACTCATACACTTGTAAATGTATTGAACCGAGTTATAAAAATTCCATAAATTGTTAAACTTTCAAATTATTAACATACTTTTATAATTCTTCACAATATAAATAATGCAACATTTCCTACCAACCATAATCAAGCTTCCGATAATCATCTCACTGCATCTAATAATTGTACATATTACCAATAATAATTCAAATTCAATAATAAAACACATATCCATATAATATTCATCATAAAATAACATTCACTTTAGTTAAAATTATACAAAATATAGTTCCTACAAACTTACCAGGCTAATATGCAGAAATACCAAGAACAAGGGTATTTTGGTAATTTTCTATTTTTCTCGATTTTCTACCCGATCTTGATCTAAATTAATTTTTCATTTAATAAAACAACTCATTTCATGCAATTTGGTCATTTCTGACATTTTTCCAAAATTACCCCTAAAGTTGTACTTTTATTCAATTTAGTCCCCGAGCCCAAATCATGCAAATTAACCATTTATAATGCAAACCCATGCTAGCAGAATATCCATACATTTATTTTCCTCCTCCTCCTCCTCTCCATTCCACATCCTTAATTTATATAACATGCTTATAAGTATCATTATCTATGATTTCACTATTTACTTGTAAATTTATTCAAAGCTGTCCATCTGAGTCATTGTTACTAAATTATTTTTATCTTGAGATACAGAATTCCAAATTAGTATCTGCTAATTTTTTCTGAAACTAGACTCACATATCTTCTTGCCATAAAAATTTCAGAATTTTTGATGTAGCCAATAAGTACAGTTTATTCTTTAAAGTCATCCCTATTCTGCTGTCTGACAGTTTTGACCATTCTTCACTAAAAATCAATTATCTCCTCGTACGGGATTTGGATGATGTTTCTATTTGTTTCTATTGAAAATAGACTCATTAAGGATTTTAAAAATATAAACTAAGTCCATTAATTATTTTTCTTCAATTTTTTATGATTTTCCAAAGTCAGGAAAGGGGAACCCGAATTCATTCTGACATTGTCTCACAAAATTTATCATATCTCATGATTTACAACTCTATTTCTTACACCGTTTCTTCTATAAGAAACTAGACTCAATAATATTTAATTTAATATTTTATTCACCCTCTAATTCAGTTCCCACAATTTTTGGTGATTTTTCAAAGTTAAACTACTGCTGCTGTCCAAAACTGTTTTAGTGCAAAATGTTGATTACTAGATGTATAACTCCCTTATTCCCTTTCTCCATAATATTTCCCATTACTTTCACTTATTTCTCTTCACTAATATATCAAGAACATAAGACCTTATATAAGAAAACTCCACTATAGCATTAATTCCATGCTTTTTCAATAATATCAAACTTAAAAATATATTGAAATATTGATGTTCTTACCTTGTGCTATTGATTTCAATCTTTAACTTGATTTTCTCTCTCCTTCAGCCTTTATTTCATGAATCTAACTTGATATTCTAGCTCCCCATAGTCTCCATATCAATTTTCTCTCTTGGTGGTTATGGAAATTTGTTTGATTTCAAAGTGTAAATGGAGGATTTTTGGTTAGAGGACCAAATTGTAAAGAAAAGAAAGTTTCTTTCTTTCTTTTCTCTTCATACGTTGGAGTGCATGGGGGAAGATGATTCTTCATCTTTTCTTCCATATATATATACTAAATAAATTAATAATAAAATAATAAAATATCATTTAAAAATCTAATTAAAATATTAATAAATTAATATTTATTTATTTATTTAATCTAAAATATCTCCAACATCATCATTATTTTCTAGATTCCTCTTTCTTCTAATTGACCATTTTGCCCTTTAGATCTTTTAAAATTCCATCCTTGAGTCATCACTTACTTTGGTAAAATTATAATTCAGTCCCTCATAATTCTTCATCTATTCAATTTGGTCCCAATTCATCCATTTTCCTTAGTTTCTAGATTATTCTACCCTTAAAATATTTACACTATTGGTCCTTTAACTTTTTCATATTTACACTTTAACCCCTAAACTTTTGAGTATTTACCATTGGGTAACAAAACTTTTCTCACTTTTGCAATTTAATCATTTCTTGAATTAATATGTCATAATATACTTACCAATGTTGACATAAACCAATTACCCTTTTTATCACTTTATTTCCTTATTTTTCCCTATCAGGGATATTATCTTACTTTCTCACTGTAGAAATTTTCGGGATATTACAATTTCATAGCTAGTTAACCCTTCTAGCTTCCAAAATTCAAATTCTACATTTTATACAAATAGGTTCTTTCCTTAATTAATCACTAAATCGATAAAATTTTCATATCAGTATTTTCATGCAACCTTTCTATCATAATGCATCCCATGTCATAATTTTAAAATAATTTTTTTTCATCGGATTTGTGGTTCTGAAACCACTGTTCCAACTAGACCTAAAATTAGGCTATTACAGACTATCCCTATAGTAATCTTTTGTCTCCACTCAATAGTGGTATCGCAATACCCAGACTTTGGTATCATGATACCCATGTCAATCCTGCAATGGGGGGTCCTGGGGTGTCATGGTATCGCGATACCCATCCTTGGTATCGCGATATCACTGAAGCTGACCTCAATTCTCTTCATTTCAACACTGCCAGGGGTATCACGACTTTCATGCTTTGATATCGGGAGATCCCCTTCTTGAGTGGTATTTTCTTCACGTTCGGGTCATTATTGACGCCCTACAATATTTAATCAACTCATTAAGTTCACTATGACACATTTGACTAACTCAGGTCTCAAAAATAACATAAAACTAATAAAAAATGATTTATTAACGATAAAACCAAAACTTAACAAAAACATATAAAATAAACCTAAATTGCTCGAGAAAGCTCTTTAAGTGTAGTGGAGAGCGTAATTTGACGTATCAAATTACGACACATCAACTCTTAATTTTAGATAGGCTTTAATCTCAACCGTCGATATAACTCAATTTGTACAGTTGGTTTTTGGGGAGCTCAACTATAAATGGAGGCTTTCCCCCTCATTTGTATTCATCCCATTGATAGTTAAAGAATATATTTGAGAGCATTTACTCAAATTCTTGGTGTGCATTGCTTTCTTGTGAATTTTCAACTCTCTTATTGCTTTTTTTGTTTCGAGCTGCTTTCGCTATATTTTTCGGAGCCTTAGAGAATTTTCAGGAGAATTCTCATCTTTCGAGAGTTAGGTTGACTTAGGCAGATTCGGAGCAAAGAAATCACCTAAGGCCGCGCGGTTTGCGAGACTAAAGTTTTAGCCCCATGACATATTCATATGCTTAAATTTCATTTACTTATAATTTAATCTATTTTTTTATTTTTTATCGTATGTGTTATTATTAACTAGTTTCAAACCATACATTCCATTATATATTGTATGTTATTTTGAAACACAATTTTATATTCTAAATACATGGTTTCAACAAACATACACGTGTGATAGGGTTTTTGGTATTAATAATGCATTTGATTGAGTTAGTGTCACAAGTTAACTCGACACCAACTCAAGATTGATGATAACACCATGATAAACAATTTAATCTATTTTTTTTCATTTTAATAACATACATATTTCATGTGTTATTATTAATTAATTTCAAATCATACGATTCATTATTTATTGCATGTTATTTTAAAATAGATAGTTATGTTCTAAATTTGTTATTTCCACACGTATACGCGTGTGATAGGATTTCTAGTTTTATATAATATATTTGACTGAGTTAATATCACAAATTAATCGAACTCTAGTTCAGCTGGAAAGTAAATAAGAACTACCTCTTTTTACGCTATTATGAGGATTTTTTATTATAAAAACCTATAAAATGACTAAGTATAATAAATTTTAAACTTAAATCATCATAATTTTATCATATTAACTAAATTTTTTTTACATAGATATTTTTTTATAAATATAATTTAAATATTTTTTTCACCAATGGGGGTCCGTAATAATCCAATCCAATATTAGTTTAACTCCTTCTATTTTATTTTTTAATCAAGCAAGTAGGTATATTTAATATGGGTAAACTATATCAACTGTTCTTGAACTTTATTAAATTATGTTTCAGTCACTTAACTTTTGAAACTCATGTAATAGCCATCAATATTATCGATTTGTTATATTTTTGACTCATCTGTTATCTTCGATTAAAATGATGACGTAATATATTAATTTAAAGGGCTAATAACCAATTTGGTCCCTGCAGTATAAATAAAACATTAATTTCTTATTTTTAAATAATTTCTTAATAATTGTTCTATTTTTTTAAAATCTTAAAAATAAATTAAAATTGTTAAAAATATAAAATGTATTATGAAAATTATAAATTATTATTGTAAAATTTAAATAAAAATTTAAATTAATATTAAATAAAATTAATAAAACCCTCCCCTCTCCCTCTCCCTCGCCCTCGCCCTCTCCCTCCATCTTTTCCCCTTTCCTCAAATCTTTCCTCCATTTTCTTAGAGGTTTCAAAATTTTCAAAAATAATACTAATAGTCCTCAATGCTAAGCAAGCCCAAAAAACTGTACGATTACTACACTATAGGAGAAGATGGAGAGGGAGGGAGGTGAGGGGGAGACGGTGGGGAAGAGGGAGTAGGAGGGGAGATGGTGGGGGAGAGGTGAGGGACAAGGGTGGGGGAAAAGGTTTTTTTTTTTTTAAATTTATATAATATTAATATAGTTGTTTTATTTAAGATAAGATAATGTTTTATAATACATTTTATATTTTTAATAAATTTAATTTAATTTTAAAATTTTTAAAAAACTTTTTAGAATAATTATTAAGAAAATATTTAAAAAATATCAAAAAAATATTTTATTTATATTTCAGTGACCAAATTGGTTATTAGCCCCTTAAATTAATATCACATCATCATTTTAACCAGAGATAACGGATGAGTGGCAAAAATGTAACAACTCGATAACATTAATAGTTTTAAAAGTTGGGTGATCAAAATGTAATTTTATATAAAGTTTAAAGGCAATTGATGTACTCAGGGCCCTAAAATAAAACAATTTCCATTTAAACCTTTTATAGTTTATAAAATTTTAAATTAGTAATGGTAAAATTGCACTTTGGCCCCTTAAAAATAATAAAAATTTAATTTAATCCTTTAAAAATTATAAAAATATAGACTATTAAAATAGTAAAATTGTATTTTTACTATAATAAAATATACAATTTAATGTTGTCCTCAAAATTTTTTTTTGACTCCCTTTTACATGATGTAATAAGACGTTTCTCTAATTAAGCAATAATATATATATTTGGATATTGAAAAAAAAACACAAAATTAACTAAAGCTTATACGAAGTCAAGTTTAAGAAATGGAAATTTTAAAATTTAAATAGCAGTGTTTCTAGAAACACCTTTTAACCTTAATCAGATCTGTTTATGAGTCCAGTGATTTACTCAGTCTAAATTTGGACAAAAAATTTTGTATTTATTATATATATATATATTTTAAATATTTAAATTTAATTACAAAATCTATAATATTATTATAAATATATATTTTATTATTTTTTAAATAGTAGAATAAGTTTGTTTGGCCCAACTGGTCTTAGGTCTATATTTCTTTTTAAAATTGGCCCGTGGTTTGGTCTGACTTTGCCATGAACACATCCAATCTTAGCCTCTCTCTCACCATTCAGGGTTTTGCCTTAAAACCCCATTTTCTATCATGGGTAAGGTATAGGTATGCTTGTCGTTTATGTCATGCTTTTACTTTTTGTAGCTTGATTTATTTATTGGTGTGTGGGTGTGAAAGTGAAAGCATTCGTCATTGTTGTATGTGAATTATGGGTACATGCCAACTTTGTACAACATGGATGATAGTGAAATTATAGTTTTGTGTCGACATTGGTATATTTGACCATTATTTGGTTTGCAGTGAATAATGATAGGGTGATTAAAGGGGTTGATTAGGATGTAACAATTAACTAAGCTTTCGTGAAAAGAGAAGATGATCTCTACTCCAACAATATGATTAATTTCTAAGGCTACTGTATCTAACCAAATGAGAAATAATAATAAATGATAGATTTTGAATTAGGAATTCAATAGGGGAGGGTGTGGACTGTGGATGCATCTTAAGTTTTAACCAATAAACCTGCAGACCGCAATCATCAAAGTTTTTATGCATGATAAAATGCTAGCTGTAGTCTAAAATGTGTTGCACAGAGGACCACGAATGCGTGAATGTGCAAAGCTTAAAATTTAGTAGCCCAATCATGATTATATCTAATTATGAATTTTACCTCCCTATTTTATAAAAACTTGAGAAGTTATTATTTTAATTTATAGGGTGTATATGTTTAAGTTGGGTTGGATTCGGTTCTCGATTTTTTTCATATTATTTTTGAGTTTTGAGTTTTTAGATTTATTTTGACAAAATGAATATTGTCTTGTGACTTTTCAACATTATTTGATAAAGTTTTAAAAAAATCATAAATATTAGTAAAAAAAAGTTAATTTTTCAAGTAAATAAAAAATCAATAACTCTTATATAATTTTATTTAATTTTAGTTATTTCAAAAATTTAAATATAAAATATTTATTTTTACATTACAAAAATGATTCGGTAACCATAATTTTTTAACTTATATTTTGTAAACGATCCAAACAACTTGATTCAAATTGATTTTTGATTTGTACTTTACAAAAATTGTTTAGTTCATCTAGCTATTGATAAACACATAAACTTAAACAATTATTATTTTTATTAATTTAATATATGTAAATTGTTCAACTAATATTTTTATGTTAATTTCTTACATAAATTATTGAATGTTTATTTGTGGTTAGGAATTTAATGATAATGTTAGAAGTGTTAATTTCACTTTGAGAATTTAATTGAATTCCTGAAATGGCTGTTTTAGTTAATTGAATAATATAAATGCAATTCATGGATTTAGTTAATCATAAATTGCTAAATTTAAATTTCTATATTTGTTTAAGGATATCATGTGACGTATAAGCATGGCTGCTTTAGAAACTTTGAAAGATTATCATATGATAATGATACTAAAGCCAAAATAACTATTTCATATTTTGTCATTTTGTCCAAATCAATCAACTTTTAATTAATCTAGACTATACCCGGTCTTCCAATAAATAAGCGGTAATCCGATCTCCTTGCATTTCACGGGATATAAAATTGAGGAAAGAAGTTTTTGAAATATTGTTTATTTGATAATCAATTAAATCTTTAACAATTAAAAGTATTGTTTTCGTGTTAGCGTTTTGTTTTCGATTTTTGCAGAGAGCTGCATATAATTTATTGGACAAAATACACGTTAGCGAACAAAAATAAATAAATATAAATATAAAAATATTTATATATATAATAAAATAAATTGAATAATTTATATTTAAATTATCGGATATGAAAAACCAATAAATAACATAACAAAAACCTGAAATCAATAAGAAGAAACAAGTTTTACTAGATGCTGAGATTTGTTTTACATAGTCTCTGAACTATTACCAATTTTACAATCCAACCCAGGTAAGTTCATATGATTAAACTTTCATGATTATTTGTTAATTTAGGAATGGTATAATATATTTATTCATATTTTGTTGTTGAAATTAAGATTATTGTAAAAGTATGAAAATTGAATTCAATGTTTAAAACGAGTAGAACACAAGATTGAGTACGATCGTTTCGTGGAAAAGAATGAATTTGACGGATAAGACCGTGGTTGGACCATGGCAGTATAAATACATGTGTAAGACCATAGCTGGGCTATGACATTTTAATGATAAGACCATAACTGGGTTATGACACTACAAATGTAAGACCATGGCAGGGCCATGGCAATGCATGTGTAAGACCATAATTGGACTATGGCACAAAAAGAACGATGTACTCATATCCGTAAGCCGTTCTTCGATTCAATAAGAAATGGTAAGAGACTTATGTGATTGAATTGAAAGATTTATAAATTATTATTGATATTGATCTGAAGGAAGTGTGTTTATTGATTATATTGTATTTGACAGGGAAAAATGTATGATTTATTTACAATTTAATTTATTATATTATATTAAGTTCAGTAAGATTAATGTTTAACCTATTAAACTTAATAAGCTTCATTAAGCTTACTCGTGTTGTTTAATGTTCTTGTAGATTAACGTGTAGTTGGAAGATCGGATCAACACATCAAGCTACACTATCTAGTTTATTCCGGTAGTTTTTGCAATATAAATTTTGGTTTATATGACATGTATAGGGTTGGTTTGGCAATGAAATAGTTTGAATTGTGGTTGTGAATATTAAATGTTTGTATGCATGTAATTAGTAGTAGAATTTGATAAATCAATGAAATGAGTTAAATAGGTAGGTATAAGTAAATGAAATATTTGTGATGTTATGTCACGTTGAGAACATGTTTTAGCTTGTATTGATTGCTTGGTTGGGATATATTGGTGTATGTGAATGTTGAGTACAGGTTAATGTCAAAATGGGTGAGAAAAGTGGCCTTAAAATTGTAACACCCCTAACCCTTATCCGTTACCGAAATAGGGTTATGAAGCATTATCGAACTTTACGAATTAAATACGGACATTTTCCAACTTTTGTTACACATTAAGAATCAATCATATAGCACTCATATTGTCCCTTAGATGGACCTTCGAGGCCCAATATTCACCTTAGAAGTGAATCAGGACTAAACCAGGTACTCAGGAATTTTTTCCAAAATTTAAAAATTTTCTTAGAAGCAAGGGACACATGCCCGTGTCTCTACCCGTGTGGACGAAAATAGGCCATTTTGAGGCTACTTTTCTCACCCATTTTGTCATTAAGCTCTTATAAGCTTCCGTTCAATCCTTATGGGTTTCTGTTTAGCACTTATGTGCTTCTGTGCAGCCTTCGGGCTCCTAAATACGATGTACTCATATCCGTAAGTCGTTCTCCGATTCAGTAAGGATTGGTAAGTGAAGTTATAAAATTACTATTGGAAGGTTTATTATTATTGGAATTGTTATGAACTAAATACATTCATCAATTGAAGTTGTGATTGACAGGGAAAATATATTGAATGAATTTATTTTAGTTGATGTGTTATAGTATGTTCCGTAAGATTTATATTTTAAGCCATTGAACTTACTAAGCTTCTTTAAGCTTACTTGTATTGTTAAATGTTCTTGTAAATTAACGTGAGGTCGAGAGATCAGATCAATACATCAAGCCACACTATCCAACTTGTTCATGTAGTTTTTGCAACATATATTATGGTTTATATGGTATGTATAGGGTTGGATTGGTTTGTGTAAATGTTAAGAATTACTTTTTGTTATATTCCTAATCAACTTATTTATGTATGGTTTAATTATGTTTGGTACATGTGTTAGAGTAATTAGGTAATGGTTAACTTATAGGCATATAAGTGAATTGACTAAGGTGGTAAATTAGAATGTTAGGATATGTGATAATATGACAATATTAGAGCTAGGAATTTAGTTTTTTTGAAGGCATTGTTATGGCTTGTGAGTATGAAATTTGAGATGTGTAGGTTGAAATCAAGAATGAGTGAGAAAAGTGGCTTAAAATGACCTATTTTCATCCACACATGCAGAGACACGGACGTGCGTCTCAACTGTGTGTGATACTCGGTTTAACACATGAGAGTATGGTCCGGCCGTGTGACCAAAGTCAGAGAGTTACACGGGTATGGACACAGGATGGGACATGGTCGTGTGCCTCACATCGAATGCCCACATGGCCTGGCCATACTGGCGTGTATCCCTTGCACTTAGGAAAAATTTTAGAATTTTGGGAAAAAGTTCTCTGATTTTCGGTTTAGTCCCGATTTATTTTTAACACGTATTTTGGGCCTCGATGGCCCATATAAGGGACAATATGAGTGAATTGTTATTGGTTTCTGATATGATTATTAAATATTATAAAATATTCGTATTTATTCTGTAAGGTCTGGTAATATCATGTAACTCTATTCTGACGACGAATAAGGGTTAGGGGTGTTACATTTAGTGGTATCAGAGCTTAATTGAGTCGATTCTTGGAAACAAACGTAAAGTGTAAAATTTTTAAAAATACATGCCATATAAATCTGTGATAGTGTGATGTGTATGATCTGATCTAACATTTGTTTCCTTATATGTTGTAAAGATGTCAAAAAGATCCGAACATGCTAATAATGATGAAGTTAATAGTAGAGCACAAACATCTGAACAAGGGACAAGTAGTAATGTCCTAATTCCTCCGGCTGAAGAACAAAAACTTAAAAATATGTTTTTGGGGTTTATGAATCAATGGTTTAGTGAGTTTATGCAAGAAAGAAACTTGGCTCAACAACCTCCTCCCCCTACTGTACTATCTCTAGAGCCTCCGATTACACCTCTACCTCCTCCAGCGACTGAATAAAGTAAACGTACTCCAATTGAAAAACTCAAAAAGTGTGGGACCAAAGAATTTCGAGGTAGGTCAGATGATGATCCAGTCAAAGCCGAGTATTGGCTTCAAAATACGATAAGAGTTTTTTAAAAAATAGCTCGTTCTCCCGAAGATTATCTGAGGTGTGCTGTGTCACTAATGAAAGAAGAAGCTTATAATTGATGGTTGACTATAGTGGCTGTAATGTCGAAAGGGAAAATCACTTGGGAATTTTTTTAGAGTGAATTTAAAAATAAATACGTTCGCAAGAGGTATCTAGACAAAAAAAGAATAGAGAATTTCTTAACCTGCGCTAAGGAAACAGATCGGTAGCCAAGTACGAAAGAGAATTTATATACCTCAGTAGATACGCCCGAAAAATTGTACCAACCGAAGAAGAAATGTGTATTCAGTTTGAAGAAGAGTTTAATGATGAAATCAGAATGATGATTGGGGGCACGAAAATACGAAAATTTGTCATTTTGTCAGATTGTGCTCAGAAAATGGAAGATGTGTACAACAAAAAAATACAACGAGATTGACAAAATAAAGAGTCTTATAAAAGAAGTTCTTTCAAGTCGATTTCAGCTTTACCTGCGCAAAAGTCTAGAGATGATTTCAGTCGAGCCACCCCAATGCCTAAACGATCAAAAATGACAAGATGATTCAACAAGATTACGAGGTATCTATTAGACCCGCTGTTAGTGTGGGTAGTGTGCAAAATGCTCCCAGGCCTAAATGCAAGTATTGTGGGAAATACCACCCCGGTGAATGTAGAAGTAAAGCGGGGGCTTGTTATAAATGTAGAGCCACTGACCATTTTATCTGAAACTGTCTTTAATTGCGAAAAGAGAATGAAGAGCAGAAAGAAAAGCAAGTGGCACTTCTTAACGAAGTAGACATTCGGGCCAGAATAGTGCTACTGGGACTGCTCGTTCAGGTATGAGAGATTCTGTTGCCCAATTAGAAGCTAGGGCACCTGCACGTACTTATACCATCCGAGCGAGAGAATAAGCTACGGCTCCAGACGTGATTGCTGGTACATTTTATCTCTTTAATTTTACTGTATATGTATTGATTGACCCTGGGTCTACATATTCTTATATTTGCACTGTGTTAGTATTAGAAAAGAAATTGTCTGTTGAACCTACTGATTATGATATACAAGTCACTAATCCATTAGGCCAAAGTGTAATAGTTAATTTAGTGTGTTATGACTGTCCACTGAAAGTAAGAGACTGTGAATTCCATGCTGATTTAATATTACTACCTTTTCAAGAATTTAATATTATTCTGGGAATGGATTGGTTAACGAAGCATGATGCTGTAGTAAATTGTAGAGAGAAATGGATTGATTTGAAATGTCAGACAGGGGAAGTAATTTCAATTGAGTCTGAGAATCCAAAAGAAATTGTTAGAATTATTTCAGCTTTTTTAGCTCAGAGATTAATGCGAAAAGGTAATGGGGCATTTTTAGCCTACATTATTGATACTTGGGATTTTAAATCGAAATTAAAACAGTTACTGGTTGTTAATGAGTTTGCTGATGTATTTTCTGAAGAATTACCAGGTTTGCCACCTGATCGTGAAATTGAGTTTATGATTGATGTGATTCCTGGAACAGCTCCTATATCAATAACACCATATCGTATGGCAATAGCTGAGTTAAAGGAATTTAAAAGCACAGTTGCAAGTGTTATTAGACAACGGGTTCATCAGGCTGAGTATGTCTCTTTGGGATGCACCTGTCTTATTTATGAAAAAAATACAGTTTTTTGAGATTGTGTATAGACTACAAACAATTGAATAAGGCTACAATTAAAAATAAATATTCTTTGCCACGTATTGACGACTTGTTTGATCAACTGAAAGGTGCCGTAGTGTTTTCGAAGATAGACCTTAGATCCGGGTATTATCAGCTGAAGGTTAAAGAGTGTGATATGTCGAAGACTATTTTCTGACCTCGATATGGTTATTATGAGTTTCTGGTAATGCCATTTGGCTTGACTAATGCCCCTGCTACATTCATGGATTTAATGAATCTGATTTTTCAACCTTATTTGGATAGATTTGTGGTTGTGTTTATCGATTATATACTGGTCTATTCCAAGACAGAATTCAAGCATACGCAACACTTGAGGATTGTGTTACAGACTTTGAGAGAAAAGCAGTTGTACGCAAAGTTTAATAAGTGTGAATTTTGGCTTCACGAGGTTAGATTTCTAGGTCACATTGTATCAGCCGATGAGATTCGAATTGATCTGAGTAAAGTTTCTGCTGTGGTGAATTGGAAAATTCCTAAAAATATTTTAAAAGTGCGAAGTTTTCTGGGTTTAGTAGGTTATTATCGACGTTTTGTTAAGAATTTTTTGATGATTACTTCGCCGTTGACCCAATTATTACAGAAAATGTGGAATTTGTTTGGTCTAAAAAGTGTCAATAGAGTTTTGATTAGTTGAAGAAAATGTTGACAGAAGCTCTAGTTTTGACTCAACCACAATTGGGTGTACCGTATATTGTTTATAGTGATGCATATCTGAATGGTTTAAGTTGTGTACTGATGCAGTCAGGTAAAGTAGTGGCCTATGCTTCTCGATAGTTAAAGCTGCATGAGAAGAATTATCCTACACATGATCTTAAGTTGGCTGCAATCATATTCGCTTTGAAGATTTGGAGATATTACTTATACGATGAGAAATGTTATGTGTTCACAAATCATAAAAGTTTGAAGTATTTGATGTCTTAGAAAAAGCTGAATTTGAGACAAAGATGGTGGTTAGAATTGCTGAAAGATTATGATCTAGTTATTAACTACCACTCGGGAAAGGCTAATATGGTTACGAATGCACTTATTTGAAAGTCGTCATTGTTTGCACTTCGAGCGTTGAACTCTCATTTATCTCTTAATGAAGATGGTTCTGTATTAGCAGAATTGAGAACGAAACTTCTGTTTCTCCAACGAATTCAGGAATTACAAGATGATGATCTGAAATTAGTGTTGAAACAACAAATGGTTCAGGACAATTTGAGTTCAGAGTATAGCAATGATGATGATGGTATGTTACATTACCGTAATAGAATTTGTGTTCTGAATAACTCAGATTTGAAAAATGATATTCTTTCTAAAGCTCATAATAACAAGTACTCTATTCATCCGGGTAGCACGAAGATGTATTGTGATTTAAGACAGATGCATTGGTGGCTGGGTATGAAACAGGAAATCTGTGAATTTGTAGCAAAGTGTCTGATTTGTCAACAAGTGAAAGCAGAACATCAAGTACCAACAGGTTTACTACAACTTGTTATGGTTCCTGAATGGAAGTGGGAGCATATCACAATGGATTTTGTATCTGGGTTGCATGTGACTCCGAGAAAGAAAGATTCAATATGGGTGATTGTTGATAGATTGACTAAGTCGACACATTGTATTCCAGTCAGAACAAACTTTTCACTTGAAAAGTTAGCGGAATTGTATATATCAGAGATTGTGAGGTTACATGGGGTCCAACATCCATTATTTCAAATCAGGAATCGAGATTTACATCTAGATTTTGGAGTAAACGACAGGAGGCATTGGGTACAAAGTTAAATTTTAACACAACATTTCATCCTCAGACTGACGGGCAATCAGAATGAGTGATTCAAATTTTGAAAGATATGTTAAGATGTTGTATACTTGAGTTTGGAGGTAGCTGGGAAAAGTATTTACCGTTGGTTGGATTTGCATATAATAATAGCTATCAATCCAATATCAAAATGGCATCGTTTGAAGCTCTTTATGGGAGGAAATGTAAGACACCATTGTATTGGTCTGAGTTGAGAGAATCCAAGTTAGTAGAAGTTGACTTGATATAGGAAACTGAAGAAAAAGTTTGGATTATCCGGGACAGTTTGAAAGATGCTTCAGACCATCAGAAATCATATGCAAATTTGAAAAGAAGAGATATAGAATTCAATGTGAGTGATTGAGTATTCTTAAAAGTCTCACCGTAGAAGAAAACATTATAGTTTGGCAGAAAAGGAAAACTGAGTCCAAGATTTATTGGACCGTATGAAATTATTGAATGAATCAGCTCTGTAGCTTATAGATTAGCCCTGCCTCTGGAACTTAAAAAATTCATAACGTGTTTCATGTATCGATGTTCAAACGGTATAGACCTGATCCTTCATACGTAATTCCTTACAGTGAGATTGAACAACAACTAGATATAACGTATTCGAAAGAACCGGTGAGAATTTTGGCCCAAATGGTTAAAGAATTGCAAAACAAATGAGTACCATTAGTCAAATTATTATGGCATCGTCATGGTTCGGAGGAAGCTACTTGGGAAACAGAGGAATCGATGAGATCACAATATCCAAATCTATTCTCAAGAAACAAATTTCGATGATGAAATTTCCTAAAGGGAGGATAGTTGTAACGACCCAATTTTTAGTGGTGTCAAAAATAGTGGTTCGAAACCAATAAATCCGACGAGTAAGTTTGAAAATGTTATTATTTATTATTTATGAGTCAAGTGTGATTTTAGAATATTTTTGAATTAGTGATTTGTGTTTTAGAAGGATTTATTAGGTAAGTGGTTTTGAAAATGAGATATTGAGACCTCGATTTTATAAACCGAGCCGTAAATATTTTTATAAATATTTAAAGAGTGTCATTAAGATAGTATTAAAGTTTGTTAGAAAATTTTAATGTTTTGATAGTTAATTAAGTAAAAAGAACTAAATTGAAAATTGTGAAAAACTTGCTAGTTAAAGAAATAGTGATTAAATGGAATAAATGTTAAATAAGGGAGGACTTGAAGGGTAAATAAGCCTAAAATGAGAAGGCTGGATGGTATGATTGTAGAAAATAAATAAGGAAACAATGTGAATTAAGGGTAAAATTGTAAATTTTGTAAATTAAACAAATAAAACAATAATTAAAAAAGTTTCTAGCAAATTTTTCATAATTCTCAGCCAAAACACCATAGGAGAGTCTCCAAAAGCTGGTTTTTCATATTTTACATCACGTGAGTTCAATTCTTGCTCTTTTCTTAAAATTTTGTGTTTTTAAGACTTTTACAAAAAAATCCAACTATCTATTTTTATTAGTTTTTGATTTTATTGGTAATTTTGAAAGTTACCATGGATGAATATTGAATGTTTATGATGAATTTACATGGGTTAGAGCTTTAATTTTTTTGTATGATGATTTTATTTAGTGAATTTGATATATAATGATTTTAAGACTAAGTTGTGAAAATGTTAAGTATTAGGGTTTGGTATTAAAATTCTGAATATCAAGAGCTGTAAAATAGCTTAGGATATTTAAATAAACTATCAATTTAGAAAAATTAGCTCAATTGGTAGACTAATTAGTGAGGGACTAAATTGTAAAAATTGTAAAAGTTGAGGTAATTGTGTAATTACAAAAATTTAAGGGTATTAATTGTGAAGTGAATTGAAATTGAAATATGTGCTAATTAATGAATAATTTTATATTTTAAATCAAGAGCCCGTAGATAATCTTGAAAATGAGAATTAACATATTAGTCCCTGAACTACTACAAATTTTACAATTTAATCCAGGTAAGATGAAATGAATATTAGTTCGTATGGTTAAATTTTATTGTTTATATGTTAAATTGATAAATGAAATTATGTATGTATTCATATCTATTATTGAAAGAAAAATATTGTGGAAATCATGAATGGAAATGAAGATCTAGTTAAAGTGGAATGCGAGATTGAGTACAATCGTTGACCGGCAAAGGAAGATTTGACGGCAATTTACCCAAGTAAATTGAGGTTTAGCATTTGTTGCGAACTTTCGTGTTTACTTTCTGTTTAGCTTTCATGAGTTTCTGTTAACTCATATGAGTTTTTGTTCAACCCTAATAGGTTTCCGTTTAGCTCTTTTGAGCTTCAGTTTAACCTTTACGGGTTTCCGTTCAGCTCTTATAAGCTTCCGTTCAACCTTTATGGGTTTCTGTTTAGCACTTATGTGCTTCTGTGCAACCTTTGGGCTCCTGAATACGATGTACTCATATCCGTAAGTCATTCTCCAACTCAGTAAGGATTGGTAAGTGAAGTTATGAAATTACTATTGGAAGGCTTATTGTTATTATTGGAATTGTTATGAACTAAATACATTCATCAATTGAAGTTGTGATTGACAGAGAAAGCATATTGAATGAATTTATTTTAGTTGATGTGTTATAGTATGTTCGGTAAGATTTATATTTTAAGCCATCGAACTTACTAAGCTTCTTTAAGCTTACTTATATTGTTAAATGTTCTTGTAGATTAACGTGAGGTTGGTAGATCGGATCAACACATCAAGCCACACTATCCAACTTGTTTCGGTATTTTTTGCAACATATATTATGGTTTATATGGCATGTATAAGGTTGCATTGGTTTATGTAAATGTTAAGAATTACATTTTGTTATATTCGTAATCAACTTATTTATGTATGGTTTAATTATGTTTGGTACATGTGTTGGAGTAGTTAGGTGATGGTTAACTTATAGGCATATAAGTGAATTGACTAAGGTGGTAAATTAGAATGTTAGGATATGTGATAATATGACAATATCAGAGCTAGGAATTTGGTTGTTTTGAAGGCATTATTATGGCCTATGAGTATGAAATTTGAGATGTGTAGGTTGAAATCAAGAATGGGTGAGAAAAGTGGCTTTAATATGGCCTATTTTCGTCTACACATGCCGAGACACGGGCATGTATCTTAGCTATGTGGCTCACACGGTCTAACACATGGGTGTGTGGTCCGATCGTGTGTCCTCTGTATCTTAAAATTTAGAAATAGAATGCCCAGGTTTTTGCACACGGCCTAGCACATAGGCGTATGGCTTGACCGTGTGACCCTTGCACCTTACACACGGCCTAGCACATGGACTTATGGCATGGCCGTGTGGCCCAAGTTAGAGAGTTACACGAGATGGGACATGCCGTGTGCCTCACATCGAATGCCTACACGGCCTAAGACACGGGCGTGTCTCTTGGCCATGTGAGCCATATGGCCTGGCCACACAGGCGTGTATCCCTTACATTTAGAAAAAAATTTAGAATTTTGGGGAAAAATTCTCCGAGTTTCTGGTTTGGTCCCGATTTATTTTTAACACGTATTTTGGGCCTCGAGGGCCCATATAAGGGACAATATGAGTGAATTGTGATTGGTTTATGATATGTTTATTAAATGTTATAAAATGTTTGTATTTATTCCGTAAGGTCTGGTAATGTCCCGTAACCCTATTCCGGCGACGGATAAGGGTTAGGGGTGTTACAAAAATCTCAATGGGAGAATTTAGTGGTGAGAGGTTTAGTCTTTAATATACAAGAGTGATGATTTTTCACTAGAATGTGTTAGAATAAGTTCATTGGTTGTATTCATTTCAAATATAGTGAATTCATCTCATTGAGTTAGGCTCCATAGACATAAAGAAACTGAATTGCATAATTAGTTTGTTGTCCTCTATTTCAAATATTCTATTTCTTGCAATTATCGACTAGTTTAGGTTAATAATTTTTATGTGTTTAGACTTAGATTTATTTAGGTACTATTTTAATAGTTTTGTAATAGTCTTACATTTAATCATATCATACATTGGTTTATCGAGTTGATGTTATGCATTAATTTATATGAGTTTTCAGACATTTTAATTTTTAGAAAATTGATCTCAAAATCTAAAATTTTTAGCCTCACCTTGACGGGAATAAGAGGAGATTGGCAGGTGAAGGGTAAGTGGCCTAGTGTCATAAGCTTAGATAGAGTGACCTATTGTGCTTTGGGTCATTTCAGATGAAATGTGATAATTGAAATCTGATGAGATGGTAAATAAGGAAGTTCACTTATCAAGCAAATTGTAAAATGAAAAGCTCTTATGAGAAATCATTTTAAAAGAAATTATTTGTACCACTAAAGAATTTAATTATTCGTATGATAATAGCAAGATGTAACAAAAACTCAATTAATGTTTTAAAATAATTCCATTTATCAACTTACACAACCATGATCTTATCTTTTTTTCGTTACAATGTTACTATTTTAATATTTTATCAAATTGCACCAACATGCATCATACTTTTTATTTTAGGTTGAGGAAAAACAACTATTGTTTCTACCTAATTTCAAACAAACAAACAAACAAACAAAAACAACTTCAAAATCCTTTGAATTCGCAAGCATTATTACTGTGAATTCTAACATTATTTTTTTTATAAAATTTAATCAAATAAGAATTAGTGTAAGCAATATTATGCTAAATTATATTATAATAAAATCAATTCAATATAATAAAAAAGAATAATAATACTAAATTTATTATTAAAAATATAATAAGCAAAAAATAATTAATAGTGATATATTGTGGTAATTCATTTTACATTTATGGCTTGAATGGTAAAAAAATCTTCTAAAATATATATATTAAAAAAAATCAATAGTTGAATAATCATTTTGTAATTTTTCATAGTTGAATGATCAAAAAAAAATATTGATAATCAAGTGACCATGTTGTAACTTTTCATAGTTAAATGATAAAAGAAATTACTAATAATTTGGTAACTAATAACTTAGTTTACCTTATTATTTAACTTTCAATCTAAGGCTACTTGACTACCTACTGACGTACCAACGTCGGAAGTGAGAATACTGCTACAATAGATCAATATTTAGGCGGTGTCCGCAAGTATACGGGTCAGGTTGTAATATAGATTTGTACAACGAAGTACTGGAAGTACTTCGAGGATCATACCCAAAGGAGGCTTGAAACTAAAGTTAATTCCTACTCTAACATATTTAATTAGTACTTTAATTAAATTATATTACGAATATTCATAAGGTGATAATAAAAGATGTTTTATAAGAATAATAAAATAACGAAAGATTGGATTATAAACTTATCAATTTTACAACAGAAGACTAACTCGTTTCGGTGTTCATAATTAACTTCTACTTCGAATTCTATCCAACCAGCTAGTCATTAACCTAACAAGGCCTCTTGGCCTTCCACTAACCTAATGAGTCGGCAATAATTACTTACCTCTCGATATCATAGGTTAGACCAAGTTGGGGTAAGGTTTTCACGACTGACATTACTGGTTTCGGGTTCATTCCTACCTATATGACTTCCTAGGGTTGTCAATCCTAGGGTTTTATGTTCTTCCTTTCCCAACCAACTAATCCTCTAAGAGACCCTTCATAGGTGTTAATTAATCTCACATTCACTTGTTAATGTCCCTATCAGATTAGTTCCCTATGGATCTAACACACGCAATAGAATTGATTTGAAAGATAAACATTCGTAAAACATCAAAAATAAAGATGGGAAAAATCTTGATATAAATATTGTGGCGCGAACAGTAATCCGTGAAGAGTTGATAGATCTACAATCCAAATCCCGCAAAGAACGAAATAAAAACTAAACTAAAAATTACAAGTAAAGAAATCTAAACTACATATGAAAAATAAAAATTAAACAAAGTAAACCCCCCCTTAAACTATTATGAGCAATTGTATTTATAGGCCTAAGGTTAGCAACTGGTCCTTGACTTAAAACGGTTGACTAATCTTCGTTAAAATTCATTGTGCAGATGAAAACACCCTTGGCCCATTAAATGATCATGTCATGTCGGTGTCGCAACACCCTATGGCCTGTATTGCGACACTGGTGGAAGTTTTCTAATTAGGGCATCTCTTTAGGGCTGTGTCATGACATTGATGACAGACTGCTTCTTGGGTACTATATTTACTGTGTTGCGACTTCGAAGCTTCGTGTTGCAACATCGATATAGTCCACTGTCTTTGTGCCTTTGAATGATATCTTGCACACTCTCCAAACATACAAGCTCATATAAATCGCCTAATTTACTCATTTTATTACCTAAAGACTAAAAGTTAAAACTAAAAAAGAAAAAAAAACAACAAAATTGCTTTCTTATAAGTTCATTAAGTACAAAAAGTAGTTTAACTTGTTACAACAAATTACGGCAGATCACTACCTCAACTGAGCTATCCTCACGAACTATTTTTGTAGAGATCACATATAAAATATAATTATATACCATGCGTTCTCCTTGTCGACAAAACAAATGCTTTACTTGCAAGGCAAGATATGCAGCGAAAGCAATTAAATTGAAGTACCGCTCCAAATACTAAGCTCACGGTTCAGTGCTACTCTCTATTATCGAATCATCTTGGTATCTTCCACAACAGTAGGATATCATCAATTGCTCATTTTTAACTTCTTACTTTAACAGTGCTAGAGATCAATCTAGTGGCATTGCTTCCACTTGAGGAGCTCTGATCTGGCCGTTCATCCACCACAGCTTGGTCTCCCATTATCAATTTTAAGCTTCACAAGGCAATTGAATACAAAAGCAGGATGATCTGAAGTAGAAACAATGTTTGCAGCCAGAGCCAGTGAGTGTACGATGGTCACAACTTTTGGAAGCTTTGGCATCAGAAATGGGTACACATCCATATTTAGCAGCAAAACTATCATCATCCTCTGACTACTGGAGTTTGTATAGAATCAGAGTTGACATCCTCCCAACCCAAGCATCAAACATCTGTCTCGTGAATGACCATTGTAGCAGAGCCAGTAGCACCCTTATAGCCTTCAGCTTCACTCTCTCACCACCAATTCCTTAAATGGAGATTTCATTTTAGACTCCACTAACTACTGCCTCTTTCTTCCCTATTCGAGACGTCTGCTCTATATTCTAACTTATTCCAAATTCTCTTCTTCACAAGCAGAGCCATAGTTTGTGAAGAATGACCCGCCATTTGCCATGCCCATCATTCCCCTGAACATAAAAGTCTTAAAGCCCTTTCCTCGTTTTGCACTTTTTCACTCTTTTTTCTATTAGATTGCGATCAAACAATTCTTATCCTATACCAAAATTATAGCAAATAAAAGTTTTAAGGTTAAATCTCGAATTTAAGCATAATTAAGAGCTCCAAAACCATAATATGACCTAAAGCAATCAATATCTAACACAATCCTCCTAATATATATTATAAAAATTTAAATATTTGACATTATTGAATTTTTTACCGATTTATATGTTGACTATTAAATTTATTATTGTATATTGATTTATAATTCATACGGAAAAAAATTCATTACCTAAATTTGTTTTGATTTTAATATAAATATTTTAGATAATTGAATTCAAATTACTTATTAAGAGAATATTCAAGACTTCATATATCCAAACCGAATATTTATTTATATGTTTAAAATTATTGTTTAGATTTAAAAGTTTATTTTTGAAAAATAAGTTAATAAACTCTAATATTTTTCAAGAATATAATTAATACTTTTAATTATAATTAAAAAATAAAAATAAGAAGAAAAAAAGATACATCTCTTATTTCTCATATAACTTTTAAGAAACTAATTTAAGATGTTAAAGAGTATTGATATTAAAAAGATAATTACAAATTCGACCAAATTATTAGATAAATAGATATAACAACACATCCCATTGCTAAAAACTATATCTTTATACTTTTGGGCTTAAGTTGAATAAATTACTATATTGGCGAACTTATGGGAAAGGTCAGATATTTTAGAATTAAAAATGTGGGTCTAATCCTAAGGAGAAAAAAAGAATCGATATTGTAGGACACTTGGGCCTAAGATAAGGAAAATAATGTCAAAATGTGGGTGTAATCCAAAGGTTAAAAAAATATCGATATTGTGGGTAAGACGCTTGGGCCTAAAATTGTGCGTTGAGCATGGATCGAACACGCGACCTTCAGATCTTCAGTCTGACGCTCTCCCAACTGAGTTATCCCCGCTTGTTAACACGGTGTAGATAATTTTTATATATATAGTATTTAAGTTTGTAGTTTTTGTCCTCCGCAAGGCCCGCCCGGATTGCGAAGGGGAAATTAATTCACGTTTGTTTTGCTTCCCTAAGAAAACCCTCCTTTCTAAAAACATTCTCCTTTTGTCCCCTTACATTTAAATTGATGTTTAGATACACTGTGTCCTTACAAGCCAAATAGTACAATTCTATAATTGCAAACTGATCAACAATAAACAATTCTCTTGCAGTCTAACAAATATTTCAATGTTTTCTGTTTGGGTTTTAACTTGTTTTTGTTTTTTTTTTGATAAAAGAAGATCGACTTGGATTTTTTTAAAATGAAAATGGGAGTCATCACAGACCTTTTTTTATGAGGTATGATCGGATCACCTCGAAAAACGGTTGTTTTTAATAAATGATTTTATTTTATTAAAACAACGATCTTGGCCCACGAAATTCAAAAGAACGGGTTCGGAAGTCGTTTACGTACGAGGAAGGATTAGCACCCTCGTAACGCCCAAAATTGGTACCTAGTTGACTAATTAACGTCTTAATGTCAAAAGTTGAAAACTTTAAAGAGATTTAAAATACGATCCTTTAGTGAAATGCTAAAAATCGAGACAAAGACATTTTATGTTGACCGAGAAAGAAAATTACGTCCCGTAAGTTAGGACGCAATGTCTAGAATTCCCGATGCGAAAATGAATTCCAAAAAAGAATTTACTTATTTTGAAAGATATTTGATTATCTCGGGTTTAGGAAAGAGATCATGTCCCGTGAGTTAGAATACGATCTTTCGTTAATTCCCGAGAGCATTTAAAAACTTTATTTGAAATGATTCGCGTATTTAGATTTATCGAGAAAATCGAAACCCCGTAAGTTAGGATACGATTTTTCGAATATCAGAATACGAAAAATAAATTTTGATATATCAAGTAAAGTAAAACATGATGTCGTAAAAAAATGCGAAAATGTGAATATGCATACGAAACAATAATAAATATGATAGCGTAACGTAATACGAACGATAGTGACAAAAAAAAAGACGAATCAATAGCATGCTGAATAACGAGTATATAAGCAGATAAGAGTGAAACATTTTATTTAAAGTAATAATGAAAGCGTGAATAAACAAATAAATAAGTGAATATAATTATAAAAATGCAAAAGGGTATATGTATATGTATATAAAGTATAAGATATAATAAGGAATATGCAAGCATGTATATATATGAAAATTAAAAATATGTATATAAAGATATATAGATAAATATATAAGATATAAAGTATATAGATATGAAAAAGGTATATAAATACGTAAATATGTATATAAGTTATAAAATAAAAAAAAGGATAAATGCGTATATATATATTATAAAATATGTATACGTATTAAGAAAATGTATGCATGCACATGCTTTATAATTATAAAGAAAAATGCACGTATATGTGTAGATTATAAAACATGTGTACGTGTGTATATATATATATGTATATGAATTAAAATATGTATGTAAAGATACCTAAATATGTATATAGATTACAAAATATAAAATATATATAAGTATGTGTAAAATTATTAAATAAGAGGAATATATGTATGTATATATTTTAAGGTTATAAAACATGGAAAATATGTAAGTATGTGCATAAATACATAAATATAATAATAATCATAATAATAATATTACATAATAGCATTAATAATATTAAAATAATTAATTACTATTAAAATAACCTAAATAACAAATGGAGGATTGAATTGAAAACTAAGTTAAACTTTGGGCTCGAAATTAAAAATAAAAATAACTAAAAGGATTAAATCATAATGTTCGTGAAAAGCAGAGGGCTGAAGAGGAAAATACCCCCACGCTTCTCAAACAACGTCGTCCCAGGGAGGGTCAAATTGGAAATCAAAACAAATTAAAGGGTAAATTTTAAAAATACTAAAATCCGATTGCAAAACATTAAAAACACGAAGGGGCCAAAATCAAAATTTCCCCCTTTCAACAAAACACGCGGATCCTCCTTGCGGGTCGGGTCAACACGCGGATCCTAAGGCTAAAACGACGCCGTTTTGAGCCATTTGAATCAGCCTTTAAACGACGTCGTTTGATGGGCACTTAAACGACGTCGTTTGAAGGGCACTTAAACGACGTCGTTTATGAATGGTTTCGAATAGAAAAAAAAATAAAGAAAGAAACCTTGACTCCTTTGGACTTTTCCTTTTACTGCTTGCAATTTTTTTATCTTTGCCTGAATCTGTTTTTTGCTCTTGTATTTTTAAGTAATGTTTGTACAAAAACAGGGGAAGAAGAAGACCCCAAAATGATAGCCAAGTTCGGCTTTTATACATCCGTCTATCATTGGTGCTGTCGCTTCCTTTTAATTGCTTGCAGGTACTCGATGGCGAGGCAATGGCGGTGGGTCGGTGGCAGAGGCAAGTGCACCACTTGCTGTTGACGTGACAGGTGCGGCGGCACTAGAGTTTCAGTCTCTGAAACCCTAGTTTGACTCCTTGCTGGGTTTGGGGTTATTTGGGCTTAGTCTTTTAGTTTGGGCCCCGGATTGTAATTGGGTTTTGGGTAGATTTTAGGTGGGCTTGTAATGGGCCGGGTCTGTTTTTTTGGTCCCGGGCAAATATTGGACTGTACAATTGTCATCCTGTATTTTCTTTTTCCTTGAATAAAAATGGTGTATTGACTCTACTCCTTGAATCTCAGCAACATAGAACTTGGACACTTATCCCCTAGTCTTTTGAGTTGCCTTAACTTATGATCCTGTGAATTTGTACCTGCTAATTTATGCCCCATACTCGAACTGAATGGGATGGGGCAGTATTATAAGAGGAATTAGGACCTGTACTGTACATGCATTCTCTTTCAATTAAGAGGATTATAATATGGAAAATTATTTATCGATTCTAAGGTTATTACAGAGATGGCCAAGTTCAGGTCTTGCAACCATCCAAGATGTGAATTTTGTCTCATTTGGAGATGTGCAGTACAGGTAAGATCGGAATGTGATGAGGAAAAAGTAACGCCTGCAAATGAACAAATACTAGGCGTCATAATGGCGTCATAATGTTAACTCATCAAAATAAGGAACTTCCTCAATCTAGCATACTATAATTTTCAAAATCGTAAATGAAGGAAAAAGGATCCACTCTAGGCACCGTCAAGTTTAATTAGCAATAATTAACTAAAGAGTACCGCGACCTTGAAGCTGGACCCATCAATCACAAAGCCATGCCACTCAGTGAATGCAGTAAAATCAAGATGCTTATAACTAACCTTAAAGCCTTGATGCCCATATCCATTAGGTATGCTTGATGCTCATCGTCATCATGGGGAACCTGCTCAAGTTCCTTACTATAATGAAGGATATCATCTCGTAAATGCCCTGCACCAGCACACCTTCACAAAAATGGAAGAAGCTCAGCACCATTAAAGGGTAAACAGAGCCAAGATGTTGCTGGTTAAACAATTTGGGGGGATAAAAAATTTTCAATTCCCAAAAATATGAAACAAGCTAAAAGCAATGGAAAAAAAGGCAACAGGAGGTCATGTAGATAAATATTCATTCCAATTCTTTGAAGATTTAAATAAAGGGACAAGAGAAAAAGAAATGAGACACACCTTTCAATAATGATATCAACATCTGCTTTGCTTTTCGGACCATGTATGAGAACTCTTGTAAGGCTTAGTATGTCACGATAATCACCCATCCTTCGTGCTTCTTCTTCAGAAGTCTGAAGTGACATGCTTTCTTCAGGTGGAGAATGTAGATGAGCATCAGCCAATGATTGTGTAACATTGGATGTCCCGTAGTTCACCTCTGCATCAAGTCTGCAGCAGATAATTGCCATTCCATATGCAACTCCGCCAAACCCAGTATGTGATACATAAAGGTAACACCCGGAGGAGCTGTAGAAGACATTCCAGCTTCAGAAAAAATGATTTAATTCAAAGGAACCGCTTTAGAACATATCCACGACTACAGTTCCTTCTCTTTGGTTAAAATAAAATCTTTACCTCAAAGCCCCCATAAGCAATAACAAAGAAAATAGCTTTCCAAATTCATGGTATCATAATAAGGAGAAAAAAAATGCTGTTGAGCTTTTTTGAAACTACAATAGTAAGGGTATTTTAGTTGGCAGTAGCAATTTCTTAACAAAATTATGGCAGTTCAGTGTTTATTGTCTTCCCCCACTTTGAAAGAAATTCTGTATATCAGGCTGATGAAATTATCTCTTCATATTGACAAACTTATGTAGAACCAGATGCAAACAAAGCTTCGTAGAAATAACTTCAAAAGAATGATGAATGACACATTATCTAGATATACTTACTCATCTTTACAGCTCTGGATTTCATCCACATCAGAAGCTAAAGCCTCCCTCTCTCTAGTTAATGGTATCCTCTTATATACTATATTATACCCTTCATCTTTTAGAGTAGCATATACTTCAGCAGGTGTCTTCACATCATCAGCAAAGATATTTTCCCAGTACCCTACAACACTGGACTGATTTGATGATGGGTTATATTCTTCACGATGCAGAAGCATTTGACCACCAGACTGTCTAACCTCAGACAATATATCTTCCTTTAGCCGTGCTTCCATATGTTCCACCTGCATTATGACCATAATGCAAGAAGCTAACTTAAATATTTGGTGCTAAATAACTAATCGCAAACAGCAAACCACTTCATGGATGACATACCACAGGGCCAGTAATTCCAACATGCTTTAGGGTCTCAACAGGTTTATTTAATTCTCTCAGTACAAATGGTGTGCCATTAATGTACACAACTGCCTCTTCTCTCAGATCAGTTACCACCACTTTCTGACCAGAAAATCCTGCATTGACCTTGGCACCAAGATATGCCAGCATCTCTTTAGCACCAATAATTGTTGGAGTAGCCATGCTATAAACAGGGTATCCATCCACCTGGAACAAATAGGTTCAGAGGCATATAATATAAGGGTTTGCAAAGGAGTGACACCAATAGGATAAGAGGCACTAACTTAACTACGTGTGTTGAATGCAAGCCTAATTATTGACGAAATTCAATCTGATACAAGTGAAAAAAATCAAGAAAAGGAAAGCCATATTTCCATTTACCATATAAAAAGTTTTTTGACACAATTTGATGAACCGCGTCGAGTAAGACATTACATATCTCATTCCAGTAAACTTTGAAATGGACCCTTGGAAAGGTAAATATTCACTTCAAATCTTCAACGCATCAGGTAGATTTAACAGGAAATACCTATCTCATGGACAACATTTATTACAAAACAATAACTTTTAAAACATCTATTGAATATACTAAATATATCCAACTCCAAGGTAGAAGGACCTAAATAAGATGGCCTTAACTTATGCATACAACTCAAGAAAGTAATTTTTCTTTTTTAACATACCTTAAACACATGTGGTGCACCACGAATTTGGATGTGGGTGGAAGTTCTCTGACCAGGAAAGAAGTACATTTTAAGTATAGAACCTTTACCTAAAACAGAACCATTGCGTGCCTTCACAATGGCCTCCATGACAGCATCACCATGCTGTGATTCAAGTGATGCTCTCAACTCCTCCTGCATTATAAAAAACCAAAATTTGTTACAAAAGTATATTTAAAAGAAAAAAAATTAGAAAATGTAAAAATATAACAATCTTAGAAACAATGTATTCATTAAGCCTTTACTAGATTCTAGACACAGAAGAAGATTTACAGGAACAGTGAAAAATCGCCCAGGCCTTAATCTTATACTCGATTTCATTGCTAGGATCTCTGGTCTCTGATGCAACCAATCCTCAAATGTCATCAAGCATTCTCCTTGTCCACAAAACCCATCAAATGCTTCACTTCCAAGATATGCAGCGAAGGCAATTAAACAAAAGTACCGCTCCAAGTACTCAGCTCCACGGTTCAGTGCTACTCTCCTCACCCTAGGCTCAACATGCTGTTGGTTGAATACTTTCCTGTATTGAAGAACTGCTTGTCGTATGTTCTGTAGTGCTGAACATCTATCAATGATTGCATCTAGGGCCTCACGGCACTCCACTCCATTATCAAATAATCTTGTTATCTTCCACAACAGTAGGATATCATCAATGCCAAATGCACGGCCATGCTCATTTTTAGTTCTTACTTTAACAGTGCTAGAGGTCAATCTAGTGGCATCACTTCTAATTTCTTCACCACTTGAGGAGCTCCCATCTGGATGTTCATGGTTCATCTCATCAAGCAGAACTTTAATTGGTCTCCCATTATCAATTCGAAGCTTCACAAGGCAAGCTATTACAGTACCAGTTGTTGTCCTCCCTCTTCCCATCTATGAAAAGAAAGGGACAATCACATTTAGGAGAGAATGGGGAAAAAGGCAAATAGAGAAACTTAATAAGCCTCTCAAATCCATATAGTACGTCAAAACAATTTTTAAAATGAAATACCTGGCAATTGAATACAAAAGCAGTATGCTCTGAAGCAGAAGCAATGTTTTTAGCCACTGTATCAAAGTCAGAACTTTTGGGAGCTTTGCCATCTGTAATGGGCACACGTGCATATTTAATAGGAAAACCATCATCCTCTAAGCATTTAAAAACCTCTAATGGAGTTCGTACAGAATCAGAGTTGACATGCTCCCAAGCATCAAATATTTGCCCATCATCTGTCTCATGAATGACCATTATAGCACCCTCATAGCGTTTAGCTTCTCGCAGGATGTCTTCCTTCAGTCGAGCTTCCATTCTTTCCACTCTCTCACGATCAATTCCCTGTATGGAGATATCAATTTAGACTCCAGCAACCACTGCCAATCAATTTATATATCAATTGAATGGAGATATCAACTTTCTCCACTCTTTTTGAAATACCCATGTTTATTTCATATATAACTGCCAATATTTCAATCAATTACTGCCAATCAAATTATTATATTCCTGGCATACACAATTCTGATTAGTCCATTCTATAGGATAGTCCATGTGGTTTTTACTGCCTTTTGGACAAAATAAAATAAATGTCTCCACCATCTCATGATGACATATAAATGCATAAGTTAGCGTCAGCATCCTAGTATCTAAGAATTTTTCTGATCAACTGTTTTTATAACATGCTTAGCCTATTTCTCAAATATTATTATAGAAAAATAAAACTGCAATAAACAGTCGAGACAGTTGCGTATTGCATGCTTCAACAAAGTGCCTTTTCCCTTGAGAGCCCACTTCATTTTTTAGAAAAATGTTACCAAGCAACATGGATATGGATCAACTAATTTTCTTTCTACACATATACTAATATATGATGGCAATGAGTGATAAATCAGAACTGATGCTTCAGTAAGCTCAATAACTCGTACTACAATGTGTGAGAAACATCTCAACTAGAGATCCTTTTGTCCCATAGCTACTCCACAAGATCCTGAACAAAATTGTAACAGATATAACAATAAGTAGGCATAATTTACCGTGTACTCCAACATGTTTTTATAGGGCCTTTCAACCTCACGGAGAACAAATGGCTTTCCATTAATGTAGATGACAGGTTCTTCCCGCATATTGTGCCAAAAAACTGGACGACCACCTTTGGAGCTGCCAATCCTTTGAATGACAGATCGAATCCCATCAATAGTTGGATTTGCAACTCCATAAACTGGAAACCCAGGGACCTCTCTGAAATTAGGAGCACCCTCTACTCTCTCTGGTAAGCTTGCATTTTGACAACCAGGACAGTGGTCACTTTTTAGGACAGTCTGGCTCCCGAGAACCTCCCCATTCCTCAGAGCAGCAACTACACCCACTTCATGAGGGCGACCATCAGCAGATTCAACAACCATTGTCAAAGATGGGTTCAGACTTGCATATCCAAGTGCACCCATAGGATCTCTCCGAAGCAACCTGAGCCAATACATTGTCAATTAATGCATGCACTAACGCACATTCCATATTTGGGTTGTTTTCTTTTAAAAATGAAATTGAAATCAAATTTAGCATTGCATTGAGAATAAGAAAATAAACATTCACAATGAGTCAAGTTTAGCATTCATCCAAAATAATTTTCTAAGCATACTAAGTTGCTATGAATGCATTTATGCTTCTTCATTCCTTCACTAAAGCATCTCTTCAAGGCATAGGTTGGGAAAGCTGCTGCTACTCGTTCTATGTTCTATTATAACGAAACTGTTTTTCTACTTGGGCCTTGAATAGGTTTCATTTGTGTTGAGATTGAATGTGGCATATAACAAAACTGTTTGGGGCTGCAATTAATTCTGGGTAAAAGTAGATTGGGCTTTAAGCTAATAGGTGATTTGGACAATTGTTGAATAAAATCATTCATTGGACAAGGCTATGCAGACGTAGAACTATTGTGTCTGAATTGCATTAAAAAAGATCAGTTGTGCCGATTCTTTTCGGCTCTTTCTTTTTTGTTGCTTGTTTTTATTCTAACTAACATTACAACAAACGTCAAGCAAAATTAATTTATCATATCTGCAGACTAATTATTTTTTACTTGGTTAATTTATCAAGCAAAATTAACTACCGCTCTCAAGCTAGACAAGTTAATAGGCTCACTCCAAACCTTTGAGGAGCTGAATATGGATGAAGCAAAAAGTGACAAAATGGGTTTGCCAAAGAACGTAGCGTTCATTGCTCAAAAGGTTATTCCAACAGTGAAACAAACAATAGAGGACATTGATGAGATAAAAAAGATATTAGTCTTGCTCACCAAAAGCATGAAGAGGATCACCAACAACTACATATCTTATTAATAGAATGCCCAGTAAAACTCTAAACTATAGAACTTTTTTCAATCTTTTTAAAGATAGTTTTCCTAACTCTAAATTGATCACAGATTTACTGGGTGTAGTGTTTTTGTTCATCTTCACAACCAGGGTAAACTAGATCCTAGAGCAAAAAAAATGTGTCTTTGTTGGGTATGCTTCTAATAAAAAGGATTACAAATGTTATGATCCGATTGATAGGAAGATTATGGTTACCATGGATGTCAAATTTTTGAAACATAATCTTACTTTGATTCTAATATTTAAGCAGGGAATTATTATAAGGAAGAATCAATAATTGATTAAGAAAAGACTAGGAATATACAACATAAGGGTTCTAATAATGGGGAAGGTGAATTTACGATCAACACAAAAATTAATAATGTTAATATTGTTAATAAAAAGGAGTATGAATGTGTAGAGTCTAATCATGAAAACAGGAAAGAAACAAAGTTGTTGATTTACTCAAGAAGAAACCGAAATCAAGAAGGTGGAATCCACCAAGATTCATCACCAAGAATCCGACCCGAAGGATATTGTCAAAAGTCCAAGTAAAACTCGTAATCTGACCAATAAATTTTCTAGTCTAGATATTCTAATTGCTAAAAGAAAATGTGTTAGAAATGCTATCAAATATCTCATGTCTAAATTTGTCTCCTATAAAGCCTTGTTTTCGACATTCTTAGCCTTTGTTTCATGTCTCAATACTGTAGAAATAACAAAAAATGTCAAAGATGCTTTATAGGTTTCTAAATGGAAGGAGACTGTTTTAGAGGAGATGCGTGCTCTTGAAAAAACAGATACATCAGAAATAGTGGAATTGCCTGTAAGAAAGAAAACAATGGGTTGTAAATTGGTGTTCACAACCAAATTTAGATCGAATGGATCGTTAGACAGATACAAAGCTCGACTGGTGGCTAAAGGGTACACTCAAACATACGGGATAGACTATCTTGAGACATTTCCTCCAGAACTAAGTTAAATTCTGTTAGAGTTGTTTTATCTATTGTTGTTAATCTTGATTGGCCTTTACAACAACAACGTGAAGAATGTTTTCCTAAATGGGAAATTTGAAGAAGAAGTTTACATGAATCCTTCTCCAAGTTTTGAAGAAAAATTTGGAACTCAAGTATGTAAGCTCAGAAAATCTTTGTATGGTCTAAAGCAGTCTCCTCGAGCTTGGTTCGAACAGCTCACTTTGGTTGTTAAAAAATAAGGTTACTCATAAGGGCAAGCTAATCACACAATGTTCTATCGACACTCACAAAGAGGTAGAATAACAATTATTATAGTTTATGTCGATGATATCATTCTTACAGGAGATGATGTGGATGAAATAAGGCGACTTAAGAGCATCTAGCATTGGAGTTATCAAAGACTCAAATCCTTTAAAATACTTCATTGGAATGGAAGCTACTCAATCAAAGAAGGGTCTTGTGGTCTTTCAAAAAAAATATGTGATTGGTGTTTTAAAGGAGACTGGGATGAGTGGTTGCCGACCAGTTGACACACCAATTGATCCAAATGTAAAATTCGGAAATAAAGAAGGAAGATCAATTGATAAAGCGCAATACTAGAGATTAGTTGGTAAGTTAATCCACTTATCACATACAAGGATAGACATAGCTTTTGCAGTAAGCTTAGTGAGTCAATTTATGCACTCCCCAATGGAGGAATATGAAGAAGCAGTGTTTCGAATTCTGAGATACTTGAAGAGTTTACCTGACAAGGGCTTATTTTTCAAGAAATACGAATAAAGAGGAATTGAAGCTTATACAGATGATAGATAGAATATCTACATCAGGGTACTGTACATTTGTTTGGGGAAACTTTGTGACTTGACAAAGCAAAAAACAAAGTGTTGTAACAAGAAGTAGTGTAGAGGGTGAGTTTAGATAAATGGCTTAAGGAATTTGTGAAATGATGTGGTTAAAAAAATTATGGAAGAGCTAAGGAAACCAATAACTTCACCAATGAAGTTGTACTATGATAGCAAAGTTGTCATTAGCATTGCTCACAACCCAATCCAGCATGAGAGAACTAAACATGTTGAGATTGATAGACACTTTATCAAGAAGATGATTGAAAAAGGCCAAATGTGCACGCCGTTTGTTCCTTCAAAACAACAGATTGCAAACATACTCACCAAAGGGCTCTCTAAGACAAACTTTGATTTTCTTGTAAGCAAGTTGGGCACGATTGATATATATGCACCAACTTGAGGAATGGTGTTGAAATACGTGTTGAAACCCCGGATATTTTTTAATGTTATTTAGATAGATAAATCTTAGAATAATCAATTGAGATTTTTTAGGAATATTTTTTTTATCTTTTAGTAGTTTACTAGAATAAGGGAATTATTTTCCCAATTATGTTGTGAGTCCTCTATTCAAATTCAGTTCTTTACTTAATAAAATTATTGAAAACTTTCACCTGACTCACTCAATGACCCTTCTATTTTTCTTTCAATAAGTAATACTTCTATATCTACTACTGCAAGGGTAAACTCACTATCATAAAGGATTCACACAAGTTCCAGAAAGTAAATTAGGAAACTTCTTATAACACTACTCCATTTCTATCTTTACCTGTGAATAATGCTATACAACTCTGGCCTTGCTTTCATCCAGTCTGAAAAACTGGTATGATCAAAGGAACTTGAACGAAGGGCTGCCCTCTCTGAATGAACATATACAGCAAAGCATATAAGAAAGTAATATCTCTCCAAGTACTCCACAAAAAATGAAAGTGATGCTTCCCTCTTCATCTCATCTGGTTGACGGAGAATGCTATTGCTATAAGTGGCAATTGCTTCTCTGAGGTTCTGTGCTTGCAGTTAAAGTAAAAACATCATGAGTTGTATTTACCTATTATAAAACTAAATGCCTTGCAGATCACGACCATAAAACCTTGTAACAAAAACTATATTATGGCAATTGCCTGCTCAGCAGAAATTTTATCTCAAATGAAGATTTGCATTAAGCTTTAGAGCAGAAACTTGGAAGCTAAACCTGAATGAATGGATTCTTAAAAACCCTAAAGGAAGCACATCTACCTGCATAGAAGCACATTTGTCAATGACCTTGTCCACTTGTCGTTTCCCTTCAACACCACCCTAAGGGAATGTCACTATTTATAAGAAAAAAAGACCCAAGAGATTGTTAAAGAATCAACCAAGAACAAGTAGCAGCATTAAATACCTCTAGGACCCGAATCAGGCTCCTTATGAGTGTATATTCTCCTCTACAAATTGCCTCCTCAGAATTGGGCAGATTGTTAGTGATATTTGAACCAGAGTTGAAAACTCTCCCAATTGAATTGGTTCTTGGAATGCCTAGGTATTAGATATAAATACATTAGAAATCTGAATGTTACATTAAATCCTGTTACACATTTACACTACACAGATGAAGTAAATATAAGTCAAATATTATCAGAAAGCAGTGTAAAGCTGCATATAACAAATAATAAATTTGATGCAAACCTGGTTATGATTTTTAACAGAGGTTCCTAGCACCATTTCTATAAAGTGGAGGATCATCTTGCATTTTCTTGTTTTTCAAAATATTCAGTCAACAGAGATGTTGTAGCTTCATGCTAGACTCTTTAAATGAGGACTCAACATACATTCATGCTAGACCATTCAACAGAGGACAAGATAGCTTCATAGCTCGTAAAGATTCTCTTTTCTCAAGTTCCAGTCAACCATACCAGATTAGTCAATCACAAGCTTTTCTTTCTCTATGTTACTATAGTTCTCTAAATGGCTCTTTAGGGCACTTAGCCTCACCTTTAACTCCTAATAGTAACCTTCAAAGAAGACAACCCAAAAGAGTTCAAAAAGCAGAAGAGAGTAAAAATAAAACAAAGTTTTGCTTCATCTACTAGGTAGCATAGTAGAGATTTATAAGACAACACGCAGCTAAATAAGAAGTTAGTTCAAGTTCAAAATTCCAACGGTACTTCACCTCAACAATCGTGCCTTTTCAAATACATGAGGATTCTCTTGGTGCTACAAATTCAAATCACTATCACAAAGGATCCAATAGTCTACTAGCCATAAATCGTAAAAAGTATTCAATCCAAAAATTAATGCAATTCGAGGACGAATTTGGTTCTAAGGAGAGAAGCAACAATTGCATTCAAGGAAGCATGTTATCACTAAATAAATTAATACAAAAGATTTTAATATAGAAAGGGGAATCAGTAACTTTCAAAGAACATTTCACTTGAAAGCTTTTCAAGGACAATAAGAAAGATTTGATTGACCAATACAAAGTGAGAAAGATGAGGAAACCCTTCTTTCTTCTAACATCTAATCAATTTCAGTCACAAATGGTACAAGGATTGGCCCAGTCAGCAACCTATGTCGTCATATATTGTTATGAGGTCAGTATTGGCATAAAAAAAGTGCAAACAAAACATATGAAATGAGAAATTTCAAGCAAACCAAAAACTGAATATCCCAATAGAATAATGTAAAGATATTTTTATTGACATCAGGGATGGCATAAATGATAGAAAATTTGTAGCTTGTTTATGTTAAAATTGCACAAATAAAGAGACACCACTACCTGAAGCTCCGGTTCTGTTGAGATAAACTAAAGTTGCAATAACCATGCCAGTAGTGGTTCTTCCTCGTCCCATTTGACAATTAAAAATAACCTCAGTGCTTATGTCAGCTTGAGAAATTTTATTAACCTGGAAACAGAAAGGAAGAAAGAGATGATAAAATACTTATCAGAATGGTTCAATGTGTGGATATTAATTCTTACATATTTGATTATATCATAAAACCGCAAAATTGGCTTCATATACAAATATTCCTTATGCAGAAAACAAAATATAATGATCATTAAAGTAAAGTAACCAAAGAATTTGATCCAATAGACAAATACTGCCATGGCCGTACCAAGGCTTCCATATAGAAGATATCCGAGCACCAAATACAGGCACTTCTATGATGATCTTCAGTTTAAAATGAAAAATCAAGATTTTGAGTCACCATACTCCTGACATATGCAAAACATGTAAATACGTAAGCTTCTCCTAATTATTTACTTCTTTTTTTAATAGGAAAACTATCTAATAAGTTCATTGAGAACTAGATATTTATTTACTACATGAGACCTTTTGCAGCACTTCTATGCGTTCATACATAAGTCACAGAGCTCAAAAGAAAGAAGGGGAAAAGTACCCACTAATTTCCAATCAGCCAACCCAAGAGAAAAACTCACAGAAAATTCAATCTCTCAAAAGCCCTCCACCATTGCTGTTAAAGAAAAGTTGCAGTCAAACAGTACCAAACCAAAACACACCAAGACATAAATTTGGGATGGAGATATGGGGTTGTCCATGTATTTGAAGAAATTTAGTAGAAAGTATGTAACAAAGTCAAAGGAGGATGACTGAAAATGCTAACATGATTTTAATTATTCAAAACAACAAGCAGAATAAGGCCAATAACTTGGAACTCACCAGAATATCAAAATCTAGCTCCTTTGGTGACTTCTCATCTGTTATAGGCACACGCTCATAGTCAACAAGGTACCCAGCAAGTTGCAATTCCTCATACACCTATACTAGTGAAACCAAAAAGTGTTTGAGATGATAATTCAAACTTTTAGCAGATCATTAGCGTTTCTTACTTTCCAAAGCTTATACCTCTAATGGTGTTTTCACTGAATTACAGGATACTTGTTCCCACAGGTCCACCATCTCACCATCTGGCAGTTCATCAGTGACAAGGATCTTATTTCCATATCTGCCATGTCAGATTTCCAAATAAAATTTGATACCACACATAGCAGGAAACCAATGGTAAAGAAATCAAAGTCACATAACATTTACAAAAAGTGGATCAAAGGAAATACCTTGCAGCTTCCATCAAAATATCTTCCTTTAATCGAGCTTCCATTTGCTCAACTCTATCCCTATTGATTCCCTATTCAATATAAAGGCTACATGTCAGCTGGCTAGCACATGCATGCACACTGTATGATATGGATATAGACATTGTATCTAAAACCACAGTACATTTTTAATCATTTGGGCACCATTAACTCATGCGAGATAAGGAAACTAAATGACTAGTTGATAATAGAAACACAAACTATTAAAGCATACGTGGCAACGCTGCAAAAATGAAGTATCTATTGGGACCATTGATTGTTCATGAAATAAAGAAACAGTGATAGAGCCAGAAACCAGATGTTAAAACTAGAAGAATTATCTAAAAGTTTCCTCATGCTAACATACCGTATATTCAAGATTGGAGAAGGGCCTTTCAACATCACGCAAAACAAAGGGATGTCCATTTATATATACAACCTATTTAAGCGTAAAGAAAACATATATAATTAGAAGAAGCAAATTGTTAAATTGACAAAGTCTAAAATAGTTTGACTTTTATGTAAAACAATGTGTACACCACAATCAAGACAATCTCATCATAAAGTTTCAGATGAATAAATAATGAATACATGTATTATATTTCCATTTTTAAAATCAACAAAACCATAGAAAGCAATAAGATATGTTATCTTTTATTGGCATAGAAAAATTGCTTTTCATTTTTGCAGGATGATTGGAGCATGGAGGAGAGAACTTATGGTTCAAAGTTAACTCATTGAAATTATTTAGAAAAATAAAATAAGATTTATGAAGAAAGTAACAGTGACCTACAACCTCTGAATCTACTAGTTCACCTAGATCTATGACAACAGGGAAGAAGCAAAGAGAACAATTGTTTTCCAGAAGAAGCAGGTTCAGCCAGGTACACGTAAGTCTTGCTCGCCATTTTTTGGTTATTTTGTGGCCAGTGACTTTCGTTTAAGCTATCAGCTTCTTTCAAGTGTTGACTTTATATTATGCTTCCACATTAATCTTATCTTCAATATCATGACTCATCCTGAAACTTAAATCAGATTTCTACTTTTCTCCCAATTCTCAAATTTTATTTTTATAAAATAATTATGTTTTCAGTGATGGATCGAAGTATCCGAAATGTCAACTAAATTGTGCAGTCTGTCCCTGTCCAGGGCCTTATCAAAAAACAGAAATCAATTGGTGAGATATCAATTTACCGGTTCCTCTCGAAGACTAATCCAAAGAACGTGTGCTTGTTTCCCATCTTTCTGAGCTCCAATATGATTAAGGACATTTTGAATTCCAACAATTGTTGGAATGGCAACACCATGAACACGCAATGAATCTGCCTGTTAATAGTAGACCAGAAAACAAAGACAAGGAAAGGACTTAAAAGAATGAAATTTAACAAAATAGATCATGCCGTAAGTTAAAGCGTTATCAATCAAACTGGCACTCCATTATGCAAGCATGGCAGCATCTGCATCACAAATATACTTAGAAGGGCATAGTAAACCAGAATCTCAATAGTTCAGCCTATAACTACAATTACAATTTAAAGCACCTATGATATTACTACACTGCTTATCTAAGTATAAACAATATCCAACAGAAACCATCCATTAAGAACTTAAGAAGGACGTGAACTACTTCACCCTTCTACTTATTAACCTGTAAATGTGTCGAGAAATCTCTAGAAAGGTTTAAAAAAGAAGAAGAATTAAAGAGAAAGAACCTGACGGTAATTGGGAGCACCATCGATCAGGGGAGACAAGCGCTTGTTTTGGCAACCAGGGAAATGGTCGCTCTTGAGAATGGTCTTTTTACCCAACACAGATCCCCCTCTCATCTTCATCACTTGCTCTATCTCCTTTGGTATCGACATCTTCTCATGCAAAACAATTCAATCCTCCTCAAGATTTCAACTATACCCTTTCTCCTTAAAAATTCTAATGAACCCAATACCAGCTTAGAAGACAATGCAAAGAAAATTCACTTCAATCCCTCCCAAGATTCCAACTATACCCCTTTACTTGATAATTGTAAGGAACCCAATGCCAGAAAAGAAATGAAAAGAAGAAAGAGTTTGATAATGCCAAGAAAACGGCTCAACTTCAATCGTTTCCAGATTGGAACTTGACCCTTCTCCTTTATATTTCTAAGAAACCAATGGCAAAAAACAAAACTTTTACTTTTTATCTTGAAAGAATGGCAAAGTAAAGGGTAGTGATACTAGCATAACAGAGAATACGGAAGATTTAAAAAAAATGGAGGACTTTTTTTGGTGCATGTTTTAAGACTAAATAACATAAACAGAGAGACAAGGGAGCCTTCTTGTTGAATCAATCCATTTACGACAGAATGATGTGAACCTTTTTTTTTTTTGTCCGTTTTTTCTTCCCGAACAGATTAGCAACGTGGAAGACATGTTTTTAGAGAGAGATAATTAATGGTATACTATTAGCCATTAGGATTATTATTTCGTCAAATCCACTCTAATCAAAACATTTCGACAATTAAATTATATTAGATTTGCTTTGCTTTCCTCGTGTTTAAAATGGGCAAAAAAGACACAGTGCTTCCTTATCTCTTTGGGCTTTGCGTTTTCGTGAAATTCATAGAAAGTCAGCAACTCATTAATCCTAAGAAGTAAATGGGAAATGTGAAGCTAATGCTAATGCTAATGCTGGCATGGCATGGCTTGGCTGGCTTGGCTGGCATGGAGTGCACAGCATATGCTGTTTTTCCCTCACCTCATAACACTCTATTTGTCTGCTTCCGAAAATGAATTTTCTTATTCGTTTTCAATCTGATTTAGCCCTCATAAACTTATTTTAAACATAAACTAACATTTTTTAAAGAATTCAATGTTTACCAATTATTAAAACATTAGCTCGATCTAGAAATTTTCCAAAATGTGTCTGTCAGATTGGGAACCGTGTCTTCAAAAGTCATAAAGATGAACAAAAGAAACTGTCATATTCAATTCATCTTACTTAGTTCACAATTTAATTGCCCTTCTTTGATTCGTTCCCTTGCTCTCTTTCTTGCTATACAAACAATAATGAAAAAGCACTTAGACAAGCTAATGTTTGTCGTTTCTGATAATATTGCATGGATATCATGTGTTATCAGCTGTTACAATCCACCAAAGGAATTAAAATAATAAAGGCAGGATATTTGCATATGTCGGTTCCAAATTGCGTCTTATAATGATATTAACGCGTGACAATGTGATGCAGTGTCCATCATTTCTTATCTGATATGATCACATTACATCATCAGATTACTTGTCTGTTCTTCAACTTCAACTACTCCAGTTTAGTCATTTGGGCTCCTATCTTTGATTTAAGACACTTTCGTATCATAGTATTATATGGTTTTTCTTGTGTCATTATATGATCTCACCTACTTCCTGTTGTCATCCACCATCCATTTTTGTATCTTTCATTTTTTGGGTTAAATTCTGATGTTAGAACATGTATTATATTTGAATTATTGTTTTATCCTTTATATTTTAATTATTATATCTTTTAAATTTTAAAATCATATTCATTAAATTCATTAAATTATATTATTTCTAAACATATTATTACATATATATCAGCTTGTCATTTCATATATTACTTTAAAAATTAGTTAATGGATTTAAACTATTTTGCATCAAAATTAAAATTTTAAAATTTTAAAAATATAATGATTAAAAATGATTAAATTAAATAACATGAACTAAATCTACAACTTTATACATAGTAAAAATTAATGACAAAATTTAACCAAACAAATTTAATCATCACCGTTTAAATCTTGACCTAAATTTCTAAAAATATAAAGACAAAAATTGATCAAATAAAAATATAAAGATTAAATCCACAACTCACTCATCCTTATGAATACAACGGTAGCAACTCTGGCAATTAAATAGTAATTACCTTTCCCCCTATGAAGAAAGAATGTGCAGGTTGAAATTGGTTCCTTTGGTCTCAAAGAGAGTGAAGGGATGGCAAAGAGAAACAACAGGATTAAAGAAATCCTCTCAAACAGGAAATGGAACAAAGTGTTGTAGCAATCCATTTTTATATTATATCAGAAGTTTAAGAGTTCATGTGGGTACATTATTATTATGGTGAAGCACAACAATATATATAGGTATCTTGGCTGATAAGGGATAATAATAATAGACATGACTAGATGAATTACTCTCAAAATGAAGCAGCTTTAAGAATGTCCATGTCAGCTACCTCTCTCACAAGATTTTTGGTTGAAGGTAAACCAGCTACCACATCATCTTCGATTCCACACTCATTTGTGCCCCTTCTGATCTTGAAGTAACCATCCTGTAATTCGAAAATATGATAATCAATATATAAGCATCCTAAACACATTTTTCTTTTTGTTCCTAAATGAATATGAAGAAAAAGTTTCATGTAAAAACATACTTCACCCCAGCCTTTATTCCACTGGTTTGCAAGGAGCTGCAATAGGGAGAAAATTAGAATATTAAAATATTTAACTCAATAAAAAATTACATGATTCCTAGATAATTTTCCCAAATATAAAATCAGTCAAACATACCCAGTAATCCTCCCCATCATCAGAAGTTCCCCACCCGATAAGCTTAACTGCATGACCTCCCATAACACTGCCTGTCACATGCTTGTAAACTCCAGATTTGTAGTGAGCAAAATCCTGGAGAATCATGAAAATAAATAAGGAAATCAACCACCACATCTCTCTTCTTTATGCTTATTTTCATGCATTTTGGGTTTGAAGAGCCAAGTAATATGCAATAAGCAGCAGTTATCAAGGAAAACCAAACCAAACAACTAATCTGATAGTTAAGGGCCAAAAACATGCCAGCTTTGCCCCTAGGGGTCTCATAGTACTAGTTTCAAAGCCAAACTGACCACATTGAAATTGCTCACGAAGAAAAGCAAAGCAGCAAATTTAACTAGAAAAATACATATGCTTTCTTTACCTCATAAACGGTGAAGGCGACCTCAACAGGTCCATTCTTATAAACTTCAGCCATGATATCAGTTGGATCTGAGTTGATTCTATATGCCCCGACACTATAGTGCTTGGACTGACTCCAGAGCTGGTTTCCCTTAACGCACTTTTTCTCACACATTGGAGTAGGATATGCAGGCTCACAACCCGGGTGAGAACAGCCAATATCATCAAAGTACGGATCACACTGCAAGAGGAAGAATTTGTTCATTACAGAGAACAAATTACATCCTTCCCTCCTTATGTGCAGTAGCAGAATAGTTATGATAATAGCAATAATAATACCTCCTCAGAGACAACACCGGAGCGCACAAAATATCGCCAAGCAGATATTGGAACCCCCCCATCACAACCACTTCCACATAAAAAGCCACAGCACGCGAGAAGATCATTAACAGACAAAGATATATTCTGCAATGAAATACTGTGAGTACTGAAAAATTTGCCATGACCTGTAAGTGATTTCCTCCTTATTTAAAAACAGAAGTTCCATTTACCATGCCAAAATGGATACAGAACCGATCAGATAGTGATTCAACAGCACCAAAAGCCCAGCAAGAACCACAGTGACCCTAAATCATCATCAGCTAAACAAAATAAGAATTTACATAAATATGAGATATAAAAATCGAGGGAAATGGAAATGGAACTACCTGATCTTCAAATTGGAAATGGGTCCAAGAATTGATTGATCATACAGAAAAGAATATCATCAGTCCTTTGTTCAGAAGCAGCAAAATCTTATAAACTAGCACATAACTCACCAAGAATTCTTCCAATTGTGCTACATTGTGGCCAAGCTGTTCTAGCATCAAAATTGGCAGGCATCTTTAAGGATTTGCCATGCCTTATAATAGGAATGCCCAGAAGTTCCTTCTTCGGTGTTGGTTTGACTCCAAGAATGTGCTTAAACTCACCAACCTTTGTACCGAAAATGACAAATTTGGAACTAGTAAGCATCCAGGTCTACACACGTATCTCTAAGAAATAGAAAGAAAGATCAAAGATCGGTCCAAAGGTGCAAACTAGACAACTTACAGTGTAATTAGAAAATCTAGGATTCAGGGCAGCTTTCCATCCGGCCTTGGGGTTTTCATTTACTCGTTTGACAATTGAATCCTACATGATCATGGTGAGAGTAAAGAACTTTTTTTTTTTTTACCCCCTTGTTTTTTGCTTAAGGAAATTCAACTGGGAAATACCTGAAGGATTCGAGAGTTAAGCTTGACCTCAGAAGGTTGTCCCACAGCAATTACCTGCTGACAATACAGGTATCAACTAAGTTCCTAATAGAACTTATAAAAATTTATACATGCATGCCCAATAAAGCAACAAATGGTAATGAAATTGACACGAAAAATATCTAATTTACCATAGAATACTGGATGCACAAGTACAAGAATCTATCAATAGCTAATCTAGCACACCAATGATGGCAACCACAGATAAAAGCAAAACTACCAGGCTACCAGCAATGCGCTCTAAGAATCAGGTATCAATAAATAAGATTCCCCAAAAGTCTCCCGTTGAGAAAAACATTTTTTTCAGTTCATCACAAACTGGGTCACAACTCATCGTGCATAAGCAAGCAAGCTACATGAATCCCGAAGAACAGATTTTGGAGAGGAACACTAATAGGACAACATAGAAAAATTTTGTCTTTTCAACACTATCAGCTCCAAAAAAAGTCAGAAAGTTTAGTTTCAATAGAAAAGACTGAAGACAATATTCTAGAACTCAGATTCTGGATACTATTACAATTTATCAAAGTCAAACAAGTATCATGGCATCTTCACATAATATTTACATTTATCAACACAGATTGTAGGTCTCAGAACCAGAACAATAAAAGAACTAAAGTTTACGATCCGAAAAATGATAAATGGGACACAAATTAAGAGGGAAAAAAAAACATGAAATCCCATAATACCTTTGGGTGAACCGTGGCAAGAAGTAACAAAAAGGTAGCGAAAAAGAACAGAGGAGTCGCCATTTTCTTCATTTCCGAGGTTGAAGAAAGGAGCAAAGAGAAGCGGGGATTAAAGGGAGGGTTGTATCTTGAGTTGAGACCTTCCCTTGTAGTTGTTATTAGATGAAGTTAAAGGGAGAGGAGGAGGGAGAAATAGATCAGATAATTGGCAAAAGTTCTGAAGAACAATGATTTAAGTTGAGGAAGACGGTATTGATTGGCTTGTTTGAAGTGGCAATGACGTCCAAGGGATGGGAAAAACCTGACCCTTTTTCGAAGCTTGATAGCTCCCTCCCATGACCGTTTTTTCTTTTCTTGGACTTCCATGACCTTGACAGTTAGTTAACTCTTGAGATATTTTTATTATTTACCGAAGAAACACAGACTTTCAATGTTGTTTTTGGTAATTATATTTTAACTACAGAAAATCTAATTATTACTGGTTGACTTAGGTTATATTTTGCTAGGTAAAAATAATTTTCTAATTTCTCTCATAATATTGAGCAAATTAATTTTTCTTTAAAAATTGGAGTAATTTTGGACCTCTTTGAATGGATAAGGCATTTATCTGCAATTAGAGTAAAAATAGCTGTCAATTTCGAAAGTGGACTATTAAAACTTGCTAAACAAAAATTTTGTAAAAAAAAAATCGTACTAAAATAATTAAAATTTCTCCAAAATGTATATTTAAAAATAGAAGTTTTTATTATTCATGCTTATAAATAAAGAGTTCTAAAAAAACATTGTAAATACATTATTAATGAATAATAGTACATCTCTTTTTTACTCTCCTACCTCTAGTTGCTTTTACTTACATTGTTCTTTATTTCATAACAATACTATCATTTAATCTTAAAAAAGTATCAATTTTTTGTAAGCTATTGACTCTTTTTTTTAAATTCATATTTATTTCAAGATTTAAAAAATGAACTCAGGGGTTAAATCTATGTGACTTTCATTCCCAACCTAGATCAGTTTCATACTATTGTATTAGATATTGTAATAACAGGCTGTTTTTAGAACACTTATTAGCAAAATCCTATAAAATTTAAAACTGAGCATCTAATAGTAGTTTTTCTTTTAAAAAAGCAATCTAATAGTAGTATAGTACAAGAAAAAGAGGGAAGAAACAGAGATAAGGACCAATACATACACCCATGAGGCCATCATTCATTAATTTCCTCTCCCCCAACCCCATCTCGAACATAACATCCACCTTTTCAGCAGTCATAAGATCAGATACCCACCTTAACCAAGATAAACAATCTTTTTGCAACCTTTAATAACACAAAGACAAACTACTGCAATTGTCTAAACAGATCCTCGACCTCGTAACTTGTAAGTAAAAGATAAGAATATTTATATATCCGATTCGTCTCCATCACTTCAGCAATTTCCAATGGCCACATATGCCACTTTCTCTATACTAAAGACCTGAGTGACTTTCTTAGAACAGTGATAATGTGCGGCAACTGTGCTGCAAAGCTTCATTTATAGATTTGAGTGCCTTGTCGTATGATATAAACCCCATAAACCAAAATTCGTAGCCATCTCTGGTAATCATATGAATATATTTTTCGGAAGGGTTCAATCTGTTTGCCGAAGGATCGACTGTAGCCAACTTATCAAGCTCAATCACCACCTATAGCAATATGGCAATACCATAGATCAATTCTCAGAAATTTAGATTCAGCAGCAAAGCAGTCCAGACAACCAGAAATGAAAACAGTAGCAACAATGAAGAAAAAGATATATGAGAATACGAAAGTAATCCAGGCAAGATTGGAATCAGACAAAAATGATCAGAGAAAGCTCATATAGAAATTTATGCAGCTTATACTTAGTGAATTAAGGACAATTTGGTGGCTGCAGTGCTGTGTAGTTCCACACTTCGGGATTGGACTTGGGTTTGATGCTAGTATAACCATTGGTTACCAAATTTGGAGCTGCTTAAAGCTCAGGGCAGCTATGCTAAGTGACCGACGATATTCTTCCGAGTTGGAAAGGGAAAAGAGGAACGAGCTATGATTGACAAAGAAAGGATATCACCGTGCTATATCATAAGTTTAACTACCAAAAGAACTCAAACGACATCAAAACAGAACCAAGTATAATGGTACTACCCTAACATTTATTTCCTTTTCCAAAGCTGAAAATTTCGGATTTATCTTAACTGTGAGGTGTAATTGAACTTGTTATGCAAAAGATAGAGGCAATATATAACCACTGAAGCGAGGCATGGCAGCAAGAATATGTTTAGTATTAGGTGGACTTAAACAACAAAAGCTAAAAAATATAGAATCAAAAGTGAAGGAGATACCTTATAATACATCCAGTGCTGGTAACCTGGTGCATCATAATAACAAAGGGGATAATCACTACAAAACGCTATTCTTTTATTGGATATGTAAAGAGTACCGATGACTGGTCCAGAGGAAGTCGATAGATAGCAAACGTAAGAATGTAAGAGCTTTTCCCCTGGCAAGATCTGAAATGTCTGTCTGAACAACCTATCATGCCCTCCTTCTGCAAGTAGCTTTGTCCCTTGGGCAATCCTTGCCACTGCAGCATCAGTAATACTAGGGCTCACCCTCACTGCTTTCAGACAAAATAAGATTGCATATAAGAACCATAACCACATACAAAAATCTTAGTTTATTGCTAAATAGCCGTATCGAGAAAATCTCACGGTGGTTCCAAAAGTCGTCAACAAGGGCCTCGGCTTTTCTAGCGCATCGGTTCAAGGCGTTGCATAACGTACCCATTGGCCCTGTAAAAGTACAAACAAACCAGTCAACAACGCAGTTTCAAGATCAATCCCGAGCAAAAGATCGAATAGAACTTACTGCTGCCGGATGAGGGAACTGGTGAAATGGAGAGGTAAGGACTATTGTTGTGAGAAGCCATGTTGAATTGATTGTTGGAGGAGGAAGATGGATGTTGAGGATGGGGTAGCACCGGTTTAGCCATTTCAACTGATGCTTAAAGCTCTTTTTTTTTCCTGTTGGGTTCTCCACTAGAGAAATTACCCCTTTTTAAAATAAATTTGTCTGTTCTGGGAATTTCCAAAAAGGATGAATTAGCGTCAGTTCCTTGAACAGTCTGACGATGTTGATGCTGTGAGAAAGGAATAACTAGTTGGAATAAAATGTACCAAAAAGGCAGAGAATATTGCAGAGAATGTAGAACAATAGATATAGAAGCAGCCTAAAGGAATACGACTAATCTTTCAGAGATACCTCCTCCTTTTCCTTTTTTTTTTCTCTCTTCTGCCATTAGTTTTGACAAGCCAAGTTGCCAAGCTGCTAATCTGAATTTTAGGTAATTTGATGGCGACCTGATCAAGAAGCCATTGATAGACAATAGATTTGCTTTTATAATTTAGATTGATAGCTTAAGATATTAAGCCATAGGTTACCTTGTTGTAGTATTATTATGTTTAGTTGGTGCTTGGGTTAGCTTTAGATGAAGTTTAGTTGGTGCATGGGTTAGCTTTAGATGATATATATTTCCATGCAAGATCTCGATTTCGCAGACTGTTTAACTTATACCCAGATGATTATGTGTGGAACTTGGAAGCCCAACATAGACTTTGGTCCAATACCTTTCATCAAATCTTATATGCATACCACTGGAGAATGGCAATGCAAAGGCAGTCAAACATATTATATTACTCTTACTTGATTGACCAAAAAAAATATATGCGGAGAACAGATGACAACCATCTGACTTGATAATAAGAGCTTTTTCTCTGAGATATATACTGACTTATACAAAGAGACGAAGCCTCCAACAGAGGAGTGATTTCACCACAAGATGTGGCAGGTTTTCATATTAGAAAGGAGGAGCTAACAACATTCTAGTCCTTGACACGCTGTTCAAGAATCCCTGTTCAAAGGAATATTTTCCCAACCCATGAATTTTATCTTCAATGCCTTGGCATTCTCTCCCAAAGCTTGGTTTGGTTCTTTTGGATTACCAGGTCTTATAACAGTACCGGTTATTAGTGAGTTGGTGAAGCCTGATGAGTTCTTTACTTGAGACTTTCTTCGCTTGTACGTCAAAGGAAAGGTAAGATCATACTTAAGCCTCTCCGAACCACTAGGTTTACTTGGCTTCTCTGAATTTTCAGCTTCAAAATCACTCGGGTTCTTCATTTGGCTGGGAAAAACAATTAACTTCTCCTGCAAACCTCCTTCAATTCCCGAACTTGAGACTGCTTCAGCAACTCTTGGAAGGATAGTCACACACTCTTTTTGCAAGATTCTGGTCTGCCTCTCTCCTTCATGGTATTGGTCAGTAAATGGGTATGAAAACAATCCTTTCTTTCCCCTGTCTAAGTTCTGCCACAAATTCTGACCAAATTTGTATCTCTTTGAACCAATAACACTTTCCTCATCAAGTTCGAACAATTTATGTTTACCTGAATCAGCAATGCCAACTTCCTTGCTTCTATTTTCACTAGAGTTTTGTACATATCTACTGCTTCCTAAAGCACTATCCTGATAAACTAACATACTTTGAGATTGCTCAGGGTTCATTTTGCCACCAGCAACCTTTTGCCATCGAAATGGTGTCCTACTAAAGCTACCTACATTTTCCGAGTATGCAGGTGTTGCTGAATTAGGCACCGTGCGATCTTGTAAATCTTGGGCACCCGCAAGCAATCCCTTCTGTGACCTTCTTGAGAACACTTTTGATACTTGGGGTAGGACAGAAGGAACTTTTGCAACTACTTTCAACAGGCCCTTCGGTACTGGTCGGCATTGTTCTGATATGTCACCTACAATCATCTTTTGGTTGTGATTGTGAGTAGCATTGCCAGTAGTTTTAACCTTCAGAACACCCCTTGTGCTGCAGTTTGGGGCAATAAAGTTCATGCCATTGGCAGATGGACTGACAACATTGGTTTTTTCTTTAACACTTTCCCAAGTCTTTATTCTCTTTGGTAAATGGGACATGAGTGCATCCGATTTAACATCCTCATTTAACAGATATTTATCATTAGGAACTGCATTAAGGTCAAGCAAATCGGCATTCACATCCCCGCATTTCCTCCTTGTTCTCCACATATATAGTCTTTCAGAAACACCAGCACTCATATCACATTCATCCCACAACCTTCTCATGTCTGTGAACATTTGAACCATTCTGTAATGATAAGATCTTATTGCATGGTAATATTTTCTCCTCTCAAGAGACTGTAAGGTCTCTCTGAGACAAGAAATCTTTGGAGGATAAAATCCACCTTTCAATCTTTTGAAAAATGTATCCATGGGATTCCCAAAATACATATCACTACCACTGAAAAGATCTTTCATAGTCAACCAAAAGGTCCATTCATCCATATCGGGAAGGTAGGCAGATAAAGAAAACCGTTCTTCATCTGTCAAGCACGAGTTCCATGTGTCCAATGACAATATATCCCTTAAATCTGGTAGATCAAAAAGTTCATATGGTATACTGCAAACCTGACCTTCCACCATGCCAAGCTCACTGCTAATTCCCTTGAAGTCAAAGTCATCCAGATCATCACCCGAGTCTGCCCCGTAGAGAGGGTCATCTTCCTTTTCCTTCGCCTCACCTTTTAATGAGCCAGGAATGTGACCTTGGCAACTACTAACCCCTGATTTCCAAAGGCAAATCTTCCGTGTGCCCATTGAAACCAAAAGGATGCTCTGGTCTACAATCTAGTTACATGGAAAAGGCAAACAACCAAGAAAAAACTTGATTGCAACACGAAATCTACCTGCAAAGCACACAATTTTCTTAAAAAGAGTTTGTTGCAGGAGAAGAACATTGCATCTCAATTGTAAATTCCACCCCCTTAGTTTACAATAAGCAGAGCGCTTCCACAGCAGAAAGAAATTTGTGTATAGAAATAACATAAATATATCAATTATTCATAACAATACTCCAGTGAAATATACATTGCCAATACACTGTTCATTGCAGTTCAAATAGATGCCAGTGAAAGAAGGCAATAAATAAATTTTTATCACTGAGATCATAAATTCTTAATCAAGAGAAAATGAATCAATTAGATCAAGAGATAATAAGATTAAGTACTAGAAAAATCCAGTAAATTTTGAACAAAAATTTCAAGATACCAAGTGCTCGAGCAATTAAGAGAGATCAAAGCAAACGACAGCTAAAGATTACGAGAAGAAAAAGGAAACACTCACTGATTAGTAGGAAATTGGAGGTTAGCCAAAGCAAATGAGATGATCAAGGGATGAAGCAAATCCTCCAGGACTAAAAAAGAAGGAAGAATTCGTATATGAAAGTTGGAGAATTGAGCGAAGGAACAATAAGGCAACAGTGCGTGAATCTAGGGATACATGAGTGGCTTCATTCCTTTACCTTTTGGCTTTTGTTGCATTTGGAGAGAAAATGGCGAGCCTTAAAGCTGCCAATTGGAGTTTTATTTATTGTACTTCCTTTCCCCTTTTTTTCTACAGTTTTCTTTTTGTTTTTTCTGCGGTTAAGTTATTTTTTGGGTTTAAATATTAAAAAGTCTCTGTACTCTTATAACATTTACAATTTAATTCCTATATTTTAATTTTGATACCTTGAATCCCTAGACTTTTCCTGATTTAAAAATATTGGTCCCTATGTCAATTTTGTCATTAGCGTTGTTGAAGTGGCTGTTATAAAAAAAAGTAAAATAAATTTTTTAGCCCTCATTATTTTTTATTTTGCCATTTAGTTCATACTCTTTAAACATACATAAACAATTATAAAAAAAATGAAAAATATAAAAATTTCATAATATTAAAAGAAACGTACTATTTACTCTATGAATAATAATAAGATCTCTTCAAACCTTGAATTATTTGTTCGACTCATATTAAATCAAATTTGAACAAGGTTTTTTAAATTTAAATCATATTAATTATATATTAAAAGAATTTTATGTAAATTTAATTATAAAATATATAAAATATTAATATAAAATAATTTTTAAATAATGGTACAAACTCTAAATCGATTTAGATTAAACTTAATCATTTATTGTTCAAAATACATTATATTAAAAAGAATTTTATATAAAAATAACCCATTTTGGTAGAATACAAAGTTAATAAATTTAGTCTTGAATTTTTTTTGGTGAAATAAAAACAAAATGAAGAAATTACATTAAATTAGAGAGACAAAAGCATCACTGGCTTGCTCTTTATTTAGTACATCTAAGACTTCATTAGGGTTGTCGTCGTAAACTTGTAGTCCTGATTTCCATTCTAAGCTCAACTTAATTAAGGTGTCGGCCACAAGATTATTCTCTTTAGGAATATACCTGATAGACCATTGGCCATTAGTTCTCATAATCCATTAAACCCTCTCGAGTATAGTAATACCCGCATCCACCAACATACCATCATACAGAGCTCTAGCCACCTCTAAATTATCTGTGTGAATCATTATTTTGGTAAATCCCTTGCTACGCAGAATAAGAATGCCATCTAGAACACCCTACAATTCAGCCTCAAAAGTTGAAAATTTTCCTAGATAGTGATTGTAACCTAAGATCCCGTTTCCATTTTGATTTTGTAAGACCCCACCAGTGTTTCCAAAACCTCTATCAACCACACCATCAATGAAAAGATGTATTGATTTATCTATCAAGGATAATTGTAACACCCCTAACCCGTATCCGTCACCGAATTAGGGTTATGAGGCATTACCGAACAAAACATAGTTAAGCACAATCATTTATAACATTTCATGCACAAATTTATATCCACTTCTTTACAAAATTTTCTAAATTCAATTAGCCTCAATTCTCCTATTCACATAAACCAAATTCGCATATTAGATTCTCATAGCCAACCAAAAATCAATCATGCCTTACTAATCATTTCACATAATCGAACTTTATTTCAATATTTAACCATATCAATAAAACACATAATTAAAACACATAACTAATTTAAACAAACATGTTTTACTAATTAAATCACATTTTCAAATCATGTTTCGAAATTCAGCCATTTCATTACCATCAAATTCATGTCATTCGAATACTTAAAATATATTCAAGCATATATCATTACATTTCATATACTGAGCATATGCCAAAACATCCATTTGCATACATTTATTTCATTAACAAATTACTAATCATTCTATTTTATAAACCTATGCACATTTGCATACCAAGCCATACTAACCCAGCGAGACACATTATAATCAAAAGATAAATGTCGAAATTTCAACATTCAGACAATCCCTATTTTTTTTCGAGCAGCACTTAACATTTCGCAGTTCATTCAATAAACAGTAGCAACATATAGCATTTAAGTCAATAAGTTTTCCTCCATTTGGATAGCAACTAAATTACATGATATAGCAGCATAACAGCATCACAACTGGTCAGTGAAAATCAACACATTTGAACAACTTAGTTAGTTAAATAAAACCACATAAATGACAACACATTTGGACAATAAGCATGTAAAATAAGACAAAACATAGGTAACCTACCCTGTTTTGGACAACATTTATACTCCAATTAAACAAGCATTTACACTAGGTAATCATAGGAAACATCTTTTGTTTTGGATAGCTTTGATTTGCAACATTCATACATCATTAATTCACAAATATTTGGACAAAAGTAAAAACATTCGGACAGCATTGATTTGTACAAAAATGGACAGCATTTAAGCACCAATTTGGACAGCATTAATATACTAAAAAATGGACAGCAATTAAGCATCCATTTGGACAGCATTAATATGCTAAAAAAAATGGACAGCATTTAAGCACTAATTTGGACAACATTAATATGCTAAAAAATGGACAGCATTTAAGCACTAATTTGGACAGCATTAATATGCTAAAAAATGGACAGCAATTAAACACCAATTTAGACAGCATCTTATCATCACACAAACCGAATTGCCCCCATCCATCACACAAGATATATCATTTTCAAGCCAACTCACATGGCTAGAATTACAATTCAAAACATACCAAAAGTTCATTAGCCTATACATGTCATATACCATATATACAAAGCTTCAAAAGTACCAACAAGATGATCGATAGTGTGAAGACGTTTCCCGATGATTCTCGAGTCCGAACTAGCTTCGATAATCTATAAAATAGTGAAAAATAAACATAGTAAGCTTTAAAAGCTTAGTAAGCCATATACAAATAAACTTATAATACATAAAGTAAATATAACCAACTCATCAATGAAAAATCATGGCTAATCACATGTATAAATATCACATTCCTCATCTAACTCACTTGTTAATGATTCATAAGCATCATTTACCTTAACATTTCAATTTTCATATAGCATCATACATACCTGAATTGATTACTCATTCTCATATTCATCCACTTCTCAACATTGCCCGTTGAATCGTTCGGAATTGATAAGGATACTCTAATAGTACATAAAGCTCGTACAATGTCATATCCCAGATATGGTCTTACATGTTATAATATATCGATGCCACTGTCCTAGACAGGGTCTTACATGAAATCATATACAATGCCAATGTCCCAGACATTGTCTTACACGAAATCACACCTCGGAATCCTAATGTCATGACATACGTATCCTATACCATTCCTATGGTTCGTACGGGGCTTTCGCACGTCGTAATTCGGTTGATACTTTCTCGTATTCAAATATTTAGCATCCAAAGCAATTCCATAATAAATAAACATATATAAATCAATTTAAAGGTATTTATTTGCATATGAGCTTACCTCGTATATACTATGAACAGATCGGATCGACTACTCGTCAACTTTCGATTTCCCCCGATCTAAATTCGATTTCTTTCTTTCTTGATCTATATGAATTCAAATTTAGTTCATTTAATCACCTATTCATTCAATTTCATTCAAAAAATCTATTTGGACATTTTTTCACTTTAGCCCCTAAAGTTTCACATTTATTCAATTTAGTCCCTATTTCACAAATTACACAAAATTTCAATACACCCATGCTTAGCCGAATTTATTAGAGGTCCCTAGCAGCCCAAAATTTGCATTTATTTCACATTTCAATCACTCAATTTACACATTTCTCAAGTTAATCCCTATTTGACATTTTTGTCAAAAATTACTTTACAAAACATGTAAAACTATCATCAAGCTTTCATATTTCAACATTAAACATCAAAGAACACATATATTCAACAATGGAAACTCTCAAAATCTTTAAAAATTTTGAAATTAAAGGTAAGGGCTAACTAGATTGAGCTGCAATGATTACAAAAATATAGAAATCATCAAAAACTGAGCAAAATTACATACCATACATAAGGAACTATGGCTGAAACTTTTAAAGCTCAAAAATGGTGTATTCCTCTCTTATTTTCGGTTAAGGAAGAAGATGAACACCAAACTTTAGCTTTTTGTTTTATTTAACTTATGTTATTTATCATTTTACTAAATTAACCTTAATGAAAAACCATCAAATTTCATGATATTATGCCCATTAATGTCCACTCAATTTAATTATGGTCTAATTACAACATAAGGACCTCTAATTTAATATTCCATAGCTATTTAATACCTTTAATAAGTAGAATGTAACTTTTGCATTTTACGCGATTAAGTCCTTTTTTTCAAATTGAGCAATTAAACGATAAAATTAGCTCACGAAATTTTAACACATATCAAATAACATGCTGTAAATATTGGAAATAATATTAAAATAATTTTACGACTTTAAATGTGTGGTTCTGAAGCCACTGTTCCGATTTAGCTAAAATCGGGCCGTTACAATACTCGTGTGCCAAAGGAATGGTTAAATTTGTCACGTGCTGATAATCCAAAAATTTTAACTGTTAATCAAGTTAGTCAGTTTCAAGAATTATAATATTTGTGTGAATTTAATCATTTTTTTAATTTCATATTTGTGTTAAAAATACCTATTCCAATTTGATTTCGAGTATTAATAATAGATGTAGAAATTGAATACGACAATAGGAGGTTTATTTTTTCATGAGCTCTTCCTTATTGACACATGTAAGTGTTGTATTTTGTAAAATGATCATAATTTCTTCTATTTATTATGCATATATTTAAGATTTAATTTTATAAAATTTAAAAATTGGAAAGTCTGCTTTTTGGCACGTTTTATGTCTGCTTCTTCTAGCACCATAGGTGATTTCTAGGGTGGTTTATTCATCAGATTTTCATATTTAGGTAGGGCTCGATTCGTTTCTGTTATTCTATGACGGGTATGGAAGCCGAATTGGCAGTGTTCTCCATAGAGGGTGAGGAGGAAGATGCATGGCAACTCAGTTCTAATGATGGGATTGGAGATGTTAGTGATAGTCTTTATTTTGTGGGCAATTTTTTGACTGCTAGTATCATCTATTTCCAGGCTATGCACACAACTTTGGTCGATCTGTGACACCTCTTTAGGGGAATATCGATTTTGGATTTGGAAGACAAACGATATTTGTTTCGCTTTTACTATGATATTGATATTGAATGGGTGGTGGAAGGAAGTTCATGAACATTCAACAATCATCTCTTGGTTTTCCATAGATTGACATTGGAGAAGGATCCTAAGAGTGTGCCACTGTATTATGTTAACTTTTGGGTGCAAATCCATAATCTCTCAGCAAGGTTAGTGTCTAAGGGCATGGCAAAGCAATTTGGGGCTTTCCTAGGGACTTTTGTAACCTATGATACGACATCTGTTCGTAGGGGTATTTGGGGATATTGAGGATTCGAGTTCAGATAGATATTCAAGGGCCTTTGAAAATGAGGAAGTAGTATTGTCCAACAAACAATCGATTTATGTTAGATTCTAATACGAGAGATTGTCAATTGTTTTTGCTTTTTGTGTGGGCGATTGAGACATTGCAAGGGGTTTTGTCCAATTTAGATTGCGTATGGCTCAAAAGAGATATCATTTGAGTGGGACCTGTCAATCAATTCGGTACCAATGAGGGTATAGTGAATTGGAGTTGTAGGCTTTGAGAGGAAAGGGACGATCCTTGTAACGCTTCAAACTCGATCCTTAAGGAGGACTCAGGATTGGCGCGTCACTGCCTTAAAATATTTTCCTTTAAACTTGTACAGATGTGATCTTCATAAAAATATAGTTCAAATAAATATGATTTGTAAACCCTTTTGCGAAATTAGAGATAGTTAAGGTTATACATTTCCAAGGAAAATGAAAAACATAAAGGCTCCATTGAAAGCTCTTAAAACCATGTCTGGCATAAACCTATATTTGACTACAACGTCGTATACATATACATATAATTAGACAGACATTAATCATTCAACATAAATAACTCGATACTTTGCAAAAAAAAACATAATCACTTCGCTGAGGTTTTGTAACACCCCGAACCCGAGACCGACACCGGAGTCGGACACGAGATGTTAACAAACTTTGAAAAATTTTTTTTTTCCAGACACTGCCCAGTCTGAGTACTAGTCGCTTCAAAAATCATATCTTGAGTTTCACAACTCAAAAATCAGTTTTGTGATTTTTCCCTGAAACTAGACTCATGTCCCCACCTATGGATTTTTTTCTAGAATTTTTGGTCGGGCCAATTAGTACAGTTTATTAGTCAAAGTCTCCCATGTTACAGGGGTCGACTACACTGACCTTTTCCCATTACGACTGGGATATCTCTCTGCACAGAGCTTCAATACTGATGCCGTTTGTTTCTATGGAAACTAGACTCAGAGAGGAATCCATACATATATGGTATGACCCCTAATTATCTCTGGTCAATTTATAGTGAATTTCCAAAGGCGGAACAGTGAATCCAGAAACTGTTCTGGCCCTGTTCCACAAGAACCCGAATATCTCTTACTGTACTGTTCATATGATTGTTTCGTTAATTTCATATGAAAGTAGATTCATCAAGGTTCGATTACATAATTTATTCACTATTTAATTCCACTCGTACGAATTCTTGTGATTTTTCCAATCCACACCACTGCTGCTATCAGCTTCTGTTTTCAAAGTAAACCTTACCTAATTTGGGGTTTCATGGACCAACTAGGGCCTTGTCATACATAAGCCCACATATGATCATACTTAGCCATTCCAGTGGCTGATCATTTGCTCAACACTTCCATTCCAACTATAGTTACATCATGAAACCATCTATACATTCATAAACACGAATGGTCTAATGCCATACTCCACTTCTACAAGCCATTTTCGCATGGCTGTACACTTATACATTTCATAAAGTACTCGAAAAACAACAATGGGTAGTCCTATACATGCCATATCAAGATTCAACCAAAATAGTACCCAAAAGAGCCTTTGATAGTGTGGGCGACTTCGACGTCAAGATCCCGAGTCCGATAGCTGGAGAACCAAAAATCTATAAAACAGAGGAGCAATGTAACGAGTAAGCAATTTATGCTTAGTAAGTTTGAGCAAGGAATTCCAGCATAAACAAAGAATATCACACATTTAGCTAAACGGAATATTTCATAATACGCAATTTATCGATATTAAACTTGCTTCACAACATTAACAACCCTTATGCACATACACAATAGACTAACTTAGCCGAAGGCCGATAGCTCGTTTATCAACTGAGCGAACATTTATTTGTAAGGGCTCGATTTAATTCAACACATACGTAACATATCCCCATATTGGGATGTTTTTTGAGTATTCGCTGGAATTTTACAGCAAGCTCATTCATTACCAAATCACGTACCTTCGGGATTTAACCGGATATAGCTCCTCGTTCAAATGCCTTCGGGACATAGCCCGGTTTTAGTAACTCACACCATGCCTTCGGGACGTAACCCGGATTTAACAACTCGCACGAATGCCTTCGGGACTTAACCCGGCTTTAATAACTCGCACGAATGCCCTCGGGACTTAACCCGGATTTAGTATCTCGCACAAAGGCCTTCGGATCTTAATCCGGATATATTCACTTAGCACAAAGCCTTCGGGACTTAGCCCGGACAGCATTCAATTAATCATGCACATCTAACAATAATTCATGGCACATTCATATTTCATTTTCGTTTACGAAACTCAAACACAAGGCACATATTGTCCTTGCACATTCGGCTCAATAGCCACACATAGAGCATGATTTAATCACATCGAAATTTAAGCTCTCTTACTCAAGAACTTACCTCGGGTGTTGTCGAACGATTCCGCTAGCTATTCAACCACTTTTTCCTTCCCTTTATCGGTTTTATTTCCCCTTTGCTCTTGAGCTTAATCAAACAAATAAATTGATTTCATCATTTAGGCATCAAAAGATGAACACAAGGCACTTAGCCCATATTTATACATTAGACATTAAAGTCTCATACATGCAAAAATCATGCATCAACACAACATATTAGCTAATTTCTTTGCCCTTGGCCGAATATGCATGTCCATTTTTGGGGTCGATTTCAACACTTAATACACACATATACACACTAGTAAAGCATCCTCCCCCTTTTCATCAATTTAACACATGCATTGCTCATTAACATGCAAAGTTACATTCGGCCTTAGCACACATCTTGCTAGCCGATTCTTCTCCATTTAGCAACCAATGCACATATGTGCTCACACAAAAAAAATGCTAAAAAGGAGGTTCAAGAATCATCAAGCCATCATCACATGCATCATTAACAAGCTTCATATTTTGCATGCAATGGCATTAACACAACCTCCACCTAGGCCGAATCTTAACTCATTCTCATGCCTCATCACCACAACATCAAACATCAACCAAGAATGATTCATCCATGGTCAAGTGCCATTTCCATCACATAGCAAGATTTAGACCATGGGTTAGGTAGAACTCAAGCTAACAACTAAAACATGCATGCCTCTCATGGAACATCATCAAACATACCTTAGCCTAGCTACATGCATGGCCGAATCTCTTCACCTTTCTTCTTCTTTCCTCCTTAAAATTTTTGGCCAAGGATGAACCAAAGGATGAGAAAATTTTTCTTTGTTTTTCTTTCTAGTTTTTGGCAAGCATGAAGATGAGAAAAGGATGAAGAAAATTCCCCCCCTTTCTCTTCTTTAGCTCACGGCAATGGGGGGACAAACACTACACACACATTTTTTTCTTTTGTTTTCCATTTCTTTATTACCCATACTCCTTATTTTATTCTTCCACTAACAAAACATGTTTCATGACATGTTTTGCCCATCCTTCCTTGTCATGGTCGGCCACTACTCATTAGGGGGGGGAAATTTGACATGCAAGTCCCCCCCTTTGTCCACATGCACTAATAGGTCCTCACACATTGACCTATCACATTTTAGAATTTTCTCACATAAGTCCTATTAACTAAATTCACATGAAATCAACCAAATTGAAGCTTGAAATTTTCACACATTCATTATTACATATTCTAGACAATAAGTATCACATTCAAACATTTTAGTGACTCGGTTTAGCGGTCCCGAAACCACTTCCCGACTAGGGTCAACTTTGGGCTGTCACAACTCTCCCCCACTTAAGAAATTTTCGTCCCCGAAAATCTTACCGGTAAATAGGTTTGGGTATCGTTCTTTCATCGAGCTCTCGGTCTCCCAAGTTGCTTCCTCGATCCCGTGTTTGAGCCATAACACCTTTACTAGCGGAACTCTTTTGTTTCGCAACTCCTTCACTTCACGAGCTAGGATACGCATCGGTTCTTCTTCATAGCTCATGTCGACTTGAATTTCAACCTCTGATGGGCTAATTATATGCGATGGATCAGATCGATAGCGTCGAAGCATCGAAACATGAAAGACGTCATGAATCTTTTCAAGCTCCGGGGGCAAAATCAATCTATACGCAACCGGACCAACTCGTTCGGAGATTTTGTACGGCCCAATGAATCTTGGGCTCAACTTGCCCTTACGGCCGAACCTGAGTATCTTTTTCCAAGGTGAAACCTTAAGGAACACTTTGTCTCCCACCTGATACTCGATGTCTTTTCGTTTCAAATCTGCGTACGATTTCTGACGATCCGTGGCTACCTTCAGACTTTCACGGATTACCTTTACTTTCTGTTCAGCATCTCTAATCAAATCAACTCCGAAAATTTTGCTTTCACCGAGCTCGGTCCAAAACAATGGTGTACGGCATTTACGACCGTACAAAGCCTCGTAAGGTGCCATCTTAATACTTGATTGAAAACTATTGTTGTAAGCGAATTCAATCAAAGGTAAATACCGTTCCCATGAACTACTGAACTCGAGGATGCAACATCTCAACATATCCTCAAGTATCTGAATTATCCTCTCGGATTGACCATCGGTTTGGGGGGTGAAAAGCAGTGCTAAAATGCAGCTTGGTACCCAGAGCTTCTTGCAATTTCTTCCAAAATCGTGAGGTGAATCTCGGATCTCTATCCGACACGATAGAAACAGGTACCCCGTGTAATCTCACAATTTGATAAACGTACAATTCAGCTAGTTTCTCCAATGAAAAATCCGTACGTACGGGGATGAAATGAGCCGACTTAGTCAGTCTATCAACAATAACCCATATCGCATCCTTCTTACTTGCTGACAAGGGCAGTCCGGACACAAAGTCCATTGTGACTCGATCCTATTTCCACTCGGGTATCATGATCGGCTGGAGTAATCCTGAAGGCACTTGATGTTCCGCTTTCACTTGTTGACATATTAAACATCTCGAAACAAAGTCAGAGATGTCCCGTTTCATACCATGCCACCAAAATTGACGTTTCAAATCATTGTACATTTTCGTACTCCCCGGGTGAATTGACATTCGGCTACAATGGGCTTCGTTCAGAATCATCGAAATGAGTTCCGAATTCCTTGGAACACACAAACGATTTCTGAACCTCAAACAATCATCATCATCAATTTGAAACTCCGATTCCTCGTTCGGAAAACACTTAGCCTGTTTTGCAACCAATTCATCATCGACTTTCTGAGCTTCACGAATTTGGTGAGTCAACAATGGTTTAGCTTTTAATTCAGCTACTAACACACTGTCTGGTAGAACAGACAAATGCACGTTCATCGCTCGTAAAGCAAACAATGACTTCCGGCTTAAGGCGTCCGCAACCACGTTAGCCTTTCCCGGGTGGTAATCAATGACAAGCTCGTAATCTTTCAACAACTCAAGCCAACGTCTTTGTCGCAGATTCAAGTCTCGTTGAGTCATCAAATATTTGAGACTTTTGTGATCCGAAAATACATGGCACTTCTCACCAAACAGATAATGTCGCCATATTTTTAAAGCAAACACGATGGCAGCTAGTTCGAGATCATGGGTCGGATAATTCCTCTCGTGTGGCTTCAATTGTCTCGACGCATAGGCCACGACTCGACCTTCTTGCATCAATACGCAACCCAACCCAAGTAGGGATGCGTCACTATAAATGACAAACTCTTTACCTGATTCGGGTTGCACCAAAATTGGAGCTTCAGTCAAATGAGTTTTCAGTTGGTCGAAACTTTTCTGACATTTCTCCGTCCACTCGAACTTAACATCCTTTAACTCGGTTGGTGCCATACGATACGGAGCTATCGAAATCGGCGTAGTCCCAGGTACAAGCTCAATACCAAACTCTACCTCCCGAACAGGTGGTAAACCCGGTAATCCTTCCGGAAAAACATCCGGGTATTCACAAACCATCGGCACAGATTCGGATTTCTTTTCTAATTCTTCGTCATCAAGTACATACGCAAGGTATGCTTCGCACCCTTTTCTTACATATTTCTGTGCCAACATTGCTGATATTACAGCTGGCATCCCCTCCAAGTCCGCAGACTCAATTCGGACTACTTCGTTATTTGCGCACCTCAAATCAATAGTCTTGCTCTTGCAATTCACAATCGCATCATGCGCGGTCAACCAATCCAAACCAAGGATAACATCAAATTCATCAAACGGCAAAAGCATCAAGTCCGCCGGAAAACAGGAACCTCGAATTTCCAGGGGACATTTCTCACACACTTTGTCGACAAGCACGTAATGACCCAAGGGATTTGACACCCGAATTACGAACTCAGTAGACTCAATAGGTAAAGTCTTACTGGATGCTAAGGTTTCACATATGTAAGAATGAGTAGAACCAGGGTCAATCAAAGCAATTACATTAGTATCAAAGAGAGTGAATGTACCGGTAATAACATCAAGCGAAGAAGCATCCTCGCGGGCACGTATAGCATAAGCTCTAGCAGGCGCACGGGCTTCGGATCTGGTTATATCATCTCTAGATCCTCTCTGACCACCACTAGCATTGCCCATATTTCCAGATGGTCTACCTCGAGCAGTGGTAGCACCCGATCTCCCACTCTGATTTGCATTTTGCCCCGACAACCTCGGGCAATCTTTAATGAAGTGGTCCACTGATCCGCATTTGTAACAGGAGCGGTCAGGAAATCTACAACTCCCCGAATGCCATTTACCGCAATATCGGCATTTCGTCCTGTCTCGACGTTCATTCCCAACACTGGCGACCGAAGTGCCTCGTGTACCCACAGGGGGTCGATCACGATCTCTTCCAAAAAGGCCCGAAGTGCCTCTAAACTGGCCCGCATCATCTCGAAATCTCTTCGATGTCTGTTGAAGAGACCTCCCCGAGGATCTTTTACGAAACTCTCCAGTTCCCTCATCAACTCTTTGCTTTTCTTTTCTAAGCTCTTCGGCTTTACAAGCTCGTTCAACAAGTACCACGAACTCTTGTATTTCAAGAACGCCAACGAACATTTTTATATCTTCATTCAGCCCATCCTCGAAGCGTTTACACATAATAGCTTCGGACGAAACACATTCCCGAGCGTATTTGCTAAGTCTAACAAATTTTCTCTCGTAATCAGTAACCGACATGGAGCCTTGCTTAAGCTCAAGAAATTCCTTCCGTTTTTGATCAACAAATCTCTGACTGATATACTTTTTCCGAAACTCAGTTTGGAAAAACTCCCAAGTTACTTGCTCTCGGGGCACAATAGAAGTCAGAGTACTCCACCAATAGTAGGCAGAATCACGTAGCAAGGAGATAGCACACTTTAGGCATTCATCGGGTGTACAAGATAGCTCATCGAGTACCCGGATAGTGTTGTCCAGCCAAAATTTAGCTTGCTCGGCATCATCGCTATCCATAGCCTTAAATTCAGTAGCCCCATGTTTTCGGATTCTGTCAACTGGGGGCTTATTTGACCTTATTTGGTCCGTTACCGGTGGTATTGTAGGTGCGGGGGTAGTATTTGTCGGGAATGGAGGTTGTGGAACAGCCATATTAGTTCGAATGTATTGGTTAAACCAATCATTCATCACGCTATAGAATGCTTGTCTAGCTTCATCATTCTGATTACTAGCATTAGGTTGAGAGTCCGCCGGCACTGTCCCTTGTGCGGGAGCAGGCGCTACACTCTCAAGATCATCAGCTACTTCTCGGTCACGATCGGGATCCATTACTATAAATAAACACATTTACGATTGTCAGAAATCACCACACTATCAAGTAATCACATAAAATGGCATGTATAGCTAGACCCAAAACATTACGGTAGTCCTAGAATCGACTAAACCGTAGCTCTGATACCAATAAAATGTAACACCCCGAACCCGAGACCGACACCGGAGTCGGACACGAGATGTTAACAAACTTTGAAAATTTTTTTTTTCCAGACACTGCCCAGTCTGAGTACTAGTCGCTTCAAAAATCATATCTTGAGTTTCACAACTCAAAAATCAGTTTTGTGATTTTTCCCTGAAACTAGACTCATGTCCCCACCTATGGATTTTTTTCTAGAATTTTTGGTCGGGCCAATTAGTACAGTTTATTAGTCAAAGTCTCCCATGTTACAGGGGTCGACTACACTGACCTTTTCCCATTACGACTGGGATATCTCTCTGCACAGAGCTTCAATACTGATGCCGTTTGTTTCTATGGAAACTAGACTCAGAGAGGAATCCATACATATATGGTATGACCCCTAATTATCTCTGGTCAATTTATAGTGAATTTCCAAAGGCGGAACAGTGAATCCAGAAACTGTTCTAGCCCTGTTCCACAAGAACCCGAATATCTCTTACTGTACTGTTCATATGATTGTTTCGTTAATTTCATATGAAAGTAGATTCATCAAGGTTCGATTACATAATTTATTCACTATTTAATTCCACTCGTACGAATTCTTGTGATTTTTCCAATCCACACCACTGCTGCTATCAGCTTCTGTTTTCAAAGTAAACCTTACCTAATTTGGGGTTTCATGGACCAACTAGGGCCTTGTCATACATAAGCCCACATATGATCATACTTAGCCATTCCAGTGGCTGATCATTTGCTCAACACTTCCATTCCAACTATAGTTACATCATGAAACCATCTATACATTCATAAACACGAATGGTCTAATGCCATACTCCACTTCTACAAGCCATTTTCGCATGGCTGTACACTTATACATTTCATAAAGTACTCGAAAAACAACAATGGGTAGTCCTATACATGCCATATCAAGATTCAACCAAAATAGTACCCAAAAGAGCCTTTGATAGTGTGGGCGACTTCGACGTCAAGATCCCGAGTCCGATAGCTGGAGAACCAAAAATCTATAAAACAGAGGAGCAATGTAACGAGTAAGCAATTTATGCTTAGTAAGTTTGAGCAAGGAATTCCAGCATAAACAAAGAATATCACACATTTAGCTAAACGGAATATTTCATAATACGCAATTTATCGATATTAAACTTGCTTCACAACATTAACAACCCTTATGCACATACACAATAGACTAACTTAGCCGAAGGCCGATAGCTCGTTTATCAACTGAGCGAACATTTATTTGTAAGGGCTCGATTTAATTCAACACATACGTAACATATCCCCATATTGGGATGTTTTTGAGTATTCGCTGGAATTTTACAGCAAGCTCATTCATTACCAAATCACGTACCTTCGGGATTTAACCGGATATAGCTCCTCGTTCAAATGCCTTCGGGACATAGCCCGGTTTTAGTAACTCACACCATGCCTTCGGGACGTAACCCGGATTTAACAACTCGCACGAATGCCTTCGGGACTTAACCCGGCTTTAATAACTCGCACGAATGCCCTCGGGACTTAACCCGGATTTAGTATCTCGCACAAAGGCCTTCGGATCTTAATCCGGATATATTCACTTAGCACAAAGCCTTCGGACTTAGCCCGGACAGCATTCAATTAATCATGCACATCTAACAATAATTCATGGCACATTCATATTTCATTTTCGTTTACGAAACTCAAACACAAGGCACATATTGTCCTTGCACATTCGGCTCAATAGCCACACATAGAGCATGATTTAATCACATCGAAATTTAAGCTCTCTTACTCAAGAACTTACCTCGGGTGTTGTCGAACGATTCCGCTAGCTATTCAACCACTTTTTCCTTCCCTTTATCGGTTTTATTTCCCCTTTGCTCTTGAGCTTAATCAAACAAATAAATTGATTTCATCATTTAGGCATCAAAAGATGAACACAAGGCACTTAGCCCATATTTATACATTAGACATTAAAGTCTCATACATGCAAAAATCATGCATAAACACAACATATTAGCTAATTTCTTTGCCCTTGGCCGAATATGCATGTCCATTTTTGGGGTCGATTTCAACACTTAATACACACATATACACACTAGTAAAGCATCCTCCCCTTTTCATCAATTTAACACATGCATTGCTCATTAACATGCAAAGTTACATTCGGCCTTAGCACACATCTTGCTAGCCGATTCTTCTCCATTTAGCAACCAATGCACATATGTGCTCACACAAAAAAAATGCTAAAAAGGAGGTTCAAGAATCATCAAGCCATCATCACATGCATCATTAACAAGCTTCATATTTTGCATGCAATGGCATTAACACAACCTCCACCTAGGCCGAATCTTAACTCATTCTCATGCCTCATCACCACAACATCAAACATCAACCAAGAATGATTCATCCATGGTCAAGTGCCATTTCCATCACATAGCAAGATTTAGACCATGGGTTAGGTAGAACTCAAGCTAACAACTAAAACATGCATGCCTCTCATGGAACATCATCAAACATACCTTAGCCTAGCTACATGCATGGCCGAATCTCTTCACCTTTCTTCTTCTTTCCTCCTTAAAATTTTTGGCCAAGGATGAACCAAAGGATGAGAAAATTTTTCTTTGTTTTTCTTTCTAGTTTTTGGCAAGCATGAAGATGAGAAAAGGATGAACAAAATTCCCCCCCTTTCTCTTCTTTAGCTCACGGCAATGGGGGACAAACACTACACACACATTTTTTTTTCTTTTGTTTTCCATTTCTTTATTACCCATACTCCTTATTTTATTCTTCCACTAACAAAACATGTTTCATGACATGTTTTGCCCATCCTTCCTTGTCATGGTCGGCCACTACTCATTAGGGGGGGGAAATTTGACATGCAAGTCCCCCCTTTGTCCACATGCACTAATAGGTCCTCACACATTGACCTATCACATTTTAGAATTTTCTCACATAAGTCCTATTAACTAAATTCACATGAAATCAACCAAATTGAAGCTTAAAATTTTCACACATTCATTATTACATATTCTAGACAATAAGTATCACATTCAAACATTTTAGTGACTCGGTTTAGCGGTCCCGAAACCACTTCCCGACTAGGGTCAACTTTGGGCTGTCACAGGTTTCATTGAATTAATGGTTTCAAAAGAATAACTTTAGAATAAAAAAATTCATTCTTTAAAATGACACCATCATGACACCACCTCCATGCCATGCATAATACAAAATACTTAGAAATCTCACGAAATAGATGTCCTCTAGCGTAGTCTTCAAAAGGTCCTGTACTTCGTCAGCGATCCTAAAAAGGAAAGTTAACTAAATAAGTTCAAAGAACTTAGTGAATTCAAGAACAAACATCTCAATAACTATATACACAATACCAATGAACCTGTCCAACTCAGCAAGTCATACAATTTGCCCATTGGCAAATGTCATATACAAACAAACTTTAGCAGAAAACCTTCTTCATGTTAGCCATATCCAAGTCCATGATCAAGCCTTAACATTAATTTTATTTGTTCCATCACGATTTGTCAATCTAGTTGCAATAACTCTTGCCCTACCAGAGGCTACTTAATCATTTTTCATGCATTACGATTTGTCAGTTTAATGTTCATTTCATTGAAGACAACGCCATGGTTTTATTTTCATAACTTAGTTCATATTGTTCATTCTAAAAACAATGGGTGGTGGCTTAAACACAAAGAAAGACCCTTACTCCATTTACACAGACAACTAACTCAGGCTTATAACCACGAATCTTTATGACCCATACACAAATATATCATCTTATATGAAAGCAAGAAGCAACACATAAAAAATGTAGCAAGACTAGGAAACATGACTTTTGTCCTTATCATGAGAGTTTTTAGGAGTTTCTTGAGTTATAATATAAAAAGTTAACTTATCATATCATTTTACTAGATTGGGCAGGTGTGCTTATTATGGTCAATTTGAATGGTAAACGTGAAAGAGTATGGGAGGAGGGTGAGCAATCAAATCCGAAGGATCCCACAGTGCTGGAAAATTCCCCAATAGAGATAAGTGAAGGTAAAAAATGGCTTCTCATTATGCGATTCTCTTCGGGTTCTGCTGTAACAACTTTAACAATGAGTTTGGCTGAATAGGATATTGGTCCAGCTTCTAACTTATCGGCTACCCCTACATGGCAGGGTAGTCGAGCGCCATGAAAATTTTTAGTTGCAATGTCTGGGAATTGAAGAATCCTTAGGTTGTCTGTTACATCCAACAAATACTGGGGGAGACAAATTCTATTGTAGCATTTCTCATAAAAACTAAGCTACAGAGTTCAAGTATGGAGAAGGTTAGGCAAAGTTGAGGGTATTTTCAGGGTTTAGATATAAGTAGTGATGGCAGCAGAGGAGGTTTGTCGTTGTGTTGGAAAAAAAGTGTGTGGTTTCACTACGCTCTTTTTCTAAGAATCATATTGATGTTATGGTGGATGACAATATGAAAGGTACTTCGTGGCGCTTTACCGGGTTTTACGATCATCCTAAGAAGGCTAATCAATATCATTCCTAGGAGTTACTTCGATAGCTTTCAGAGGGGGCTTTGAGTTCATGGTTAGGTATAAGAGATTTCAATGGAATTGCATTTTCTCATAAGAAACATGGAGGTTGATTGAGATATACTAGAGGTATGGAAGCTTTTCGATGTGCCTTGATGACTGTGATCTTTCTTATTTACATTTTAAGGGTCGATAGTATACGTGGGAGCGTGGTCATTTTGCTCATACAAATATTAGGAAAAGATTAGATTGTGGTGTCGTCAACATAAAGTGGCGTGAAATATTCCCTATCTCTTAAATTTCGTATTGGGCTCACTTATTCTCTGATAATTAACATTTGTTTTTTGATATGGGGAATGAAAGTAATCTTTTTAGGGCTAATTTATAGTTTTTTCACTTTCAGGTTGCGTGGGTTTTTGAAAAGTCGTATGGTGAAGTGGTGCGACGAATTTGGTTAGACACAAAGGCTAACATTCTCACATCTATTTCACTTGCAGGTCAAGGTTTGGTGAAGTGAGCTCGTGATCGAAAGAGATCTGATAAGAGGGCGCTTGCTTATCTTCAAAGGCAAGTTGAAGAGCTGAGTAGGGTGGATCCGAACGATGAGACTCTTAAGGACTTAATCATTACAAAGATACATTTAAATATGAAAATTGATAAAGGAGAAAAGTATTGGAAACAGTGTGCGAGAGCCAATTGGCTTTGACATGGGAATCAGAGCACAATTTTTTCCACTAATTTGCCACATGTTGTAATAGACTTAAAAGAATAGAGAGACTGACTTATCAAAATGAGCGGGTTTTTAAAGATGATGAGGGGATTGGACGAGTTGTATGTGATTACTTCTCTGCTCTTTTTACGTCGCAAGACAAAAACGATATGGACCATATTTTTTCTGGTATCTCTCCCCACATATCTGAGGGCATGAATACTTTTCTATGTTCTAGATTCAGAGAGGAAGAGATAGTTACGACATTTCGAAGCATAAGGCAAAAACCCTAATAAGACGCAGGGGTGGATGGTATATCTGCTTTGTTTTATCAAACCTATTGGCACATTATTGGCACCGAGATCAATTAATTCTGTTTGGGTGTTTTAAACGGGGAGTTGTCTATGCTTGCAATTAATCATACCAACATTTTTTTTATTTCGAATCGAGTTGGATGCATTTTTAGCCTCTGTAATGTGATGTTTAAAATTATTTCTAAGATCCTTTTTAACAAATTACATGTTGTCATACCCTACTATATTGATGAGGTTCAGAGTGCTTTTGTCTTAGGCAGTTTGATATCCGACAATGTAGAAGTGACCTTTGAATTGATGCATTTTTTTCAAATGAAACGAGGGGGTAGGCAAGGGTTGTTTACTTTGAAGCTCGATATGAGTAAGGCATATGATTGAGTGGAGTGACATTTTGTGGAGGCGGTTATGTTGAGGTTGGGATTCGCTACCACTTGGGTGGACCTTGTCATGAAATGTGTGCGATCAATTACTTATTATGTAGTGATCAGTGGAAAGGTCCGGAGACATGTTATCCCGACTAGAGGACTCTAATAAAGTGATCCATTGAGCCTTTTTTGTTTCTTTATTGTAGCAAAGGTCTATTTTCTTTATTGCGCATGGCAATACGTGATGGATTGGTGATGGGGTTAAGGCGTCTAGATCAGGTTCGATGATTTCCTTGTTCTTTGCAGACGATAGCCTGATTTTTTGTGGTGAAACTTTGAGTGGGGCTGATAACATCAAACATATTTTGCACGAATATAAAGGTGCTCGGGAAAAATGGTGAATTTTGAGAAGTCCCTTATTTGTTTTTGTTGAAATGTCAATATAAGACGAGGGGAGAGGTTAGGTGTTCGATCGATCCGAGTAACTATTTTGGTATGCCAATTGTGGTTGGAAGTAACGAAAGGGTGGCTTTCTGTAATATTAAAGAGAAGATCCAATGCAAGATTGTATTCGTTGTTTGTCCTAGTGAAGGAATGAGGTGTTTATTAAATCAATTCTATAAGCGATTCCTACATATGTTATGTCATGTTTTCTTTTACCAGGATCTTTTTGTCCGGAATTAGAAGGGGTTCTTAGTCGATATTGGTGGTAGAAATCTCTTTTTAAGCGTGGTATTCTTTGGTGTTTGTGGGAGGTGTTTTGCGATTTTAAAGAAATTAGAGAGATGGGGTTCCGTGACCTTGCTAAATTCAACATTGCATATGACCCATCATCGTTGGTGGCACGGATCCTTAAGGCTAAATATTTTTCGCATTATGATTTTATGACGTCTTAATTAGGGAACTGACCATCTGTTCTTTGGAGGAGTATCTGGGTTGCCAAAGGACTTTTTTCCCAAAGGTTGCAGCTGGCTAGTGGGCAATGGGAATTTAATTTCCATCTGGGATATACCATGGTTGTCGAGTGATCATCCCTGTATGGTTGAGTCACTTCGGGTTAGTGGAATTACTAAGGTTGCAAATCTTATTAATATGTAAAGGCGACAATAGAATGTGAAAGTAGTACTCTCGATGTTTACTTACTAGTAAGCACTGCTGCAAGAATGAGCCGTTGACCGGTTGCAGTGGTGTCTCGAGAGTTGTGGGGAATATATTGTGCGCAATGGGTATCGATTTCTTCTTCAAGGCTTCTCTGGATCTGTGGAGGATACGTACATTGATGTGGACCTTGCTACTAGGTGTATGTATAGACATTTGTGGCAATTACAGGGCCCGAAAAAAAATTAAGATTACAATTTGGAGATTCCTTAACAATTATGTACCTACTAACTCTAATCTATATGTGTGACACCTTCGGAGGGATGCAGTGTGTCCTTGATGTGGCATGGGTGCTGAAACCTCTTTTCATGCGTGTTGTGATTGTCTTTTGGTGTTGATTATTTGGCAAGATCTTGGTTTCCATTAGCAAATAGACTTTACTAGTGACACTTTTGAAGGATGGGTGCAACACCTACTTTCCAGTAGCATTCTGTTAGAATTGTGTGACCCAAATTCTAAGAGATTGCTTGCAAGTCAAGTTAAACAAAAATATATTTTCTTTCTAGAAGATTTAGTATTTATTAGTATAATATATTTAGCATTTATTAGTATAGTTTATTTGACTTACTAATTTAGCCTATAAATAGGCTCCTTTACAATCTTAGAATTAAGAGACACCCATTAGATTAGAACTCATAACACATTCAGAGAATTTTGTGTTTACGTTTGAGGGTTCTTTGTTTTCGGGTTTTCGGGGTTTAGTTTTATCTCCATCTTTTGTACTCTTCATTCTTTTGCCATTATAGTAAATTTATCTTTGCCCGTGGTTTTTTATCCTCTTTTGAGGGGTTTTTCCACGTTAAATTTGTGTGTTCATCTTCTCAATTTCTTCTACTATTTTTACTTGTTCGTTGCTTAATCGGGACGATCCTAACAAGTGGTGTCAGAGCTAGTTTAACTTTCATAGATCAGCCCGGTCAGAGATGGCAGCAACAAGGTTTGAAATTGAGAAGTTCGATGGTGAGACAAATTTCAATCTGTGGCAAGTTCGGATGATGACAATTCTAGTTCAAAATGGCTTGAAAAAGATTGTTACAGGGAAAAAGCCTGAGAATCTAAATCAAACAGAATGGGAAGAGCTTGATGAAAAGGCCTTGTCTGCAATCCAGTTGTGCCTCGCGAATACAGTATTGCAGGAGGTATTGATGGAGAAGACCTCATTCGCCTTATGGAAAAGGTTAGAAACTCTTTATGCGACTAAGTCTCTGGCTAACCGTTTAGTGTTGAAACAACGTCTATTTACGTTTCGCATGAACGAAGGTGAGCTTCTTAAAGATCACATCAGTCAATTCATTACTCTTTTAAATGATTTAAAGAACGTTGAGGTTCATATTGACGATGAAGATCAATCTATGTTATTATTGTGATCTTTACCCTCTTCATACAAGTCTTTCAGGGAGACCCTGATTTATGGCAGAGACAAACTCTCGTTCAAAGATGTGAAGGGTCATTTGTTGAGTAGTAGAGACAAACTCGACAATGAGTTTGATTTGAATAGCAAAGCAGATAGACAAGCTTCCGTTTTGGTAGCATCAAAGAAACGAGATAAAAGGTGTCGCTATTGCAAAAAGTTAGGTCACGTCAAAGCAGATTGTTATAAACTGCGAAATAAAAGAGCTGCTGAGAGTAACGAGGAAGATGTAGCTGGTGCTAATTTGGTCGATGAAGGCGGTGATGATTTCTTGTTAGTGTTAACGAGCGATAACTCCAAGCTTACGTCTGAGTGGATCTTAGATTCAGGATGTTCTTTCCACATGTGTCCCAATAGAGAATGGTTCTCCATATACAGTTCAGTTGAAGGTGGAGTTGTGCACATGGGAAACGATTCATCTAGTAAAATAATCGGTATTGGTACTGTTAAAATTAGGATACACGATGGGACGATTAGGACACTCTCAGATGTCAGGTATGTACCTGATTTACGAAAGAATCTCATCTCCTTGAGTATTTTAGACTCGAAAGGATGCAGAATCAACATCGAGTCGAGCAACATTAAAGTATCTCGTGGAGCTCTCGTTTTGTTAAAAGGTAAAAGAACCGACAGTCTTTATATTCTGGAAGGTTTTACAGTGACTGGTGAAATCGGACGTCCCTCGTCCGTTACGGAGTCAAAGTCAACTCATTTGAAGCGGAGGCAACTTGGTCATAGGAGGGAAAAAGGTATGACCGTTTCGTTGAAGAGAGGTTCTCTTTTAGATGCAGGTTTTGAAAAGGTAGGGCACTGTATTCGTGAAAATCAGACCCGGGTTAGTTTTGATTTGGCAGTGCACAAGTCGAATGCTAGAAGTCTTCCAGCTTCTAAGCATAGATTCGACTCAGTTAATTCCCTGCATAGTTCAAGATAGGCCCGTGGCGGGTTTTGGCAAAGATGGCATTGAAAGAATTCGTGTCAAGGTGGAGATTGTTAGAATTGTGTGACCCAAATTCTAAGAGATTGCTTGCAAGTCAAGTTAAACAAAAATATATTTTCTTTCTAGAAGATTTAGTATTTATTAGTATAATATATTTAGCATTTATTAGTATAGTTTATTTGACTTACTAATTTAGCCTATAAATAGGCTCCTTTACAATCTTAGAATTAAGAGACACCCATTAGATTAGAACTCATAACACATTCAGAGAATTTTGTGTTTACGTTTGAGGGTTCTTTGTTTTCGGGTTTTCGGGGTTTAGTTTTTATCTCCATCTTTTGTACTCTTCATTCTTTTGCCATTATAGTAAATTTATCTTTGCCCATGGTTTTTTATCCTCTTTTGAGGGGTTTTTCCACGTTAAATTTGTGTGTTCATATTCTCAATTTCTTCTACTATTTTTACTTGTTCGTTGCTTAATCGGGATGATCCTAACACATTCCTTTGCAATGTTTGACGGTAATAATCACAATTTAGGCAGTATGATACTAGAGAAATATCTTACTTCATGACAGGAAACGACAGTCTAATTTAAAAATTATTACATTTATTCTGGGTTATGTTCGACAATTTGATTAGTTGTATGGATCCCAACAGTGCTTGGTGCCATTTGATCTAGTGCTGTGATAGCCACATGTAGAACCTTTTGTTCGGGTCAATTTTGATGCTCTATACTACAAGGATTTAGGGGCTGCCTATGCGAGGGTTGTTATCCGGAATAGCTACGACCTACTCATAGGGGTTGCTTGTTTTTGGAATGAGTTTACCCAAAGTCCACTTATTGCTAAGGCTTGGGCAGCCTTGCAAGCCCTTTGCTTTGCTTTGGATTTGGACTTTCGATCAGTGGAAATGGAAAGAGATTTTTTGGTGGTTATTTCAAAGTTTCAATCTACAAGTATAGATCGATTGACAATTAGCATGCATATCTGGGGCATTAAACAAAGTTGCTCACCTGATGGTAAAATAAGGTTGGCATCAGCAATGTGCGTCTTGGTGGGTGGAGGACGGTCTTATAACCATCTGGGAGGTTGTGGTTGAGGAACAGGTACTTGTTGCTCCAGTCGCCTCTTGCCTCTAACTTCGATGCAGGTGCTTCGACGCGATCGACAGACGTGATGGACAGTGGGAAGGATAGGGCTCGTGAGCGAATGGTCAGATTTTTTGGGTGTTCGTTGATTGCCTTCCTCGGGTCAGCTCCCATGATGCACTGGTGGGTGTCCATTTGGTCGATGACACACAACATCAACGATAGGCTAGGATTACCGGAACAGTGGGTCTCTCCTATACCTTTGCCTCTGAGAGTTCGTTAGTTTTTCTTAGAAGCTTTCTATTTTGTATAGACTGTCGTTTTGCTTTTGGATGGGGGAAGCTCAAAGGTTGTGGCTGGGTTTTTTTTCTCTTGCTTTTGTCTATGTTTGGTTGTTGTTTTAGGATTAGGTTTCTTGCTTTCTATTGCTAGGCTTTGGGTTTTTTTTCGATTTGTGATTGTTGTTGTACGACATCGTTTTCATTTTTTATATTATCTTAGTATTTCTTTAAAAAATTAATTTTTATATTTTAAATTTATATAATTTTGTCTCCTATTTTTTTAATGATATTATTAGTTTAAATAATTTTATTTACATACTTTAATTTCTAATATAATTTAGTTTTTATATTTTTATAATGTTATTAATTAACTTGAAGAGTTAATATTAACTTTTTGATAAAAAAAATGTTAAGTGATTATATGTAATTTAAATACTATAATGGTCTTAGGGACCAGACACGTGGCTTCTCCTTTCTTTTGGTTTGCTTTGCGTTTTCATAAGGCAATGGTAAAATTCCAGTTTTGACCCCAATATTATGCTAAAACTTGAGATTTAATTTATACACATTAATATAAATTGGTTATTGTACTTTTATAATATTATTAATTAGTTCAAATAGTAAGTTACTTTCAATTAAAATGCGGATGCTAATTTTTTTAATAATACTATTCAAAAAACAAAACAAAAAAAGATTATTATGACGAATTTGAATGGATTGTTTTTAAGAAAAATTCACATCAATATTTTCAATATTATTTTTGTTGTTACATAACTATGAAGTGATAATTTTTTATTTTAAATTTTCAAATGTCACACTAATGAATTTAATAGAAAAATTTCAACAATAATAACAATTAAACCTAAATTTTTAAATTTAAATTATAAAAAAATTGAATTTTTAAAAACGAAAGTAAACTAAATTCTAAATATATAAAAGCATATTTTAACTCTAAAATTAGAGACAAATAAATAATCAATAACCAGCCCAAGCGTGAGAAGCATAGTAGTTATTGCAAATGAAAGGGTTGTTCAAATTAATACTAGTTAGGGTTATTCAAGGGTAGTACTAAAAAAACTTGTTAAAATGTTTTACGTAATACCAATTTACATAGCTTATCCATGAAATGTTAGAATATATAATTATTATTTAATTATTACATGTAATGGGCAATAATTAATTAATTCTTTGAAAATAGTATATTTCATTACTTTACTTTCTCTGCCTTTAGTAGGAAAAATGGGTTATAAAATACTTGGAAAGTCTTTGGGATTAAATCAAATTAATTATATCTTAATTTAATTTTTATACCATTAAAAAATCAAATAAGTTTAAATTGCGATAGAATTAACATTTATTGTATAAAAAATGTCTTAAAAATTATTATTTTTCAATTGTAATTCAATTCCAAACAAAATATTTCATTTACAAAACCAGAAAAAATTAAAAAATATTAACTTCGTTAAACCGTAAATGTTAACAATATTCTAATTTAACATTATTTGATTTTTTTAATAATACAAAGACTAAATTAATATATTTAATAGGAGAGAGACTAATTTGATTTGATCCCACCAAAGTAACCTTTTTAAGTACATTCACCGTAAAAAATGTATTACTATTAACATTGCATCACTTCCGGAAAATTAGAAGGCATTTTAGTTACACTTATCCTTTGGATGCTTAGGACTTAACGAGTAATGACAACTGTTTGATTGTTTCCGGCCCTCGTGCTTTAGAGCTCAAGAGGTTGAGCCTTCGTAAACACAAATACTCCGCCACCGCCGACAGCTCTGCCCAACAGCATATTCTGATCCAGATACGAAAGGTAATAAAGTCCTCCTACTGATCTCCTGCAATCAGACATGCTTAAAAATTCATATGGATCATAATCAGAATAGGATTAAGCTAAGGTAATACATGAAGTTGATGATATACCTTCCAGTTCCAGGGTTTCTTACAGGAACTTGAGCTCTGAAGGTTCGGAGAAACTGCAAAATCTGCACATAAACATTAAACATTCAGTGGCTGGCTGCCTCCCCCATTCAACAAATGGAAGCTTAATATTGATGGAGCATTCAAAGATGGCATGGCAACAGCAGCATCAGGAGCGGTTATTCGGGATTCTGCTGGTAAGTGGTTGTGGGGTTTTGCTCGCAATATCGGGTATTGTAACACTTATGAGTATGAACCATGGGGCGCACTTGGTGGTCTTGATCAAGCTTGGATTGGCAAGTTTTGCTTTAAGTTTACCGCTGGGCATTCATATTTTTGCTAATCCCCCTGATCCTGTTCTCAAAGCACTGCATGATGATTACAGTGGAGTAACCTGGTCTAGATTAACTTCGTTGTAATCTTCTATTTTCTCCTTGTTGATCAGAAAAAAAAAATACTCATGTAGAATCAACTGTGAATGCATGTGGAAACGCACTTCTATATGATTGCTAGACAATCTAACGACTTGAATTTGCTGAGTCATCAATATGAACTTTAAGAAAATCACTTTTTGGAGATAGGTTAATACATATTATGACGAAGCATCAAAGCAGAGAAAAAGTACATCAGTTCATTTGAGCTCTTGACCTCACAGACAATCAGTCACCATCCGAAGATCAGAGAAGATCTTCCAAAATCTAAATTTATGAATATAACTGGATGTAGGACTTCAAGCTTAACATGGAGATTATGCAAATGGCAGAATACAAAGTTAAGTAATGCAAGTTCCAACCAGAAATCCGGGCAATAATTAGGTACCTGTAGACTTAAAAATGACCGTGGAAGGAGTGCTGGAGCAATCAGAGCTTGCAGTTGTTCACTGATGTTTATATCTTGAACTTTTATCTGTCAAATACAACTTGCAGACGTGAAATCATTTATTTGCATATATGTATATACGTATGCATGAATGAATGTATATGCATCCGCTTTTAACTTCCACTAGTAAATTTAGAAAATTTTTATGCATGATCTGGAAACAGTACTAAAAGGCCTGTTTACTGAGATAAGTATTTTCTTTGCAAATATAAGGGTATAAAACTAGAGCTTTATAGAAGGGCATGAAACAAATAATACGTGATCATAGATGAGTTTATGCGTATCAAAGTCTCACAAAAAGACAGTGATGCATGTGGTATCTCCTGAGCTTCATTTTAAACACTAACTAGACACATTTAAGGGTTAAGGCTATTTAATTCTAGCACAGATTATAAAAATCCTAGAGGCAGTCACACTTCAAAAAACTCCGGCTAAACTGTTTATGGCTTGTGCAAACCTCGGAAGATGTCACTGATCAATCGACTTTACATGGCCATGAATTGCTACCATGCATATTCCTCCATGTTTGACTAACGTCCCAGGTTGAAAAACAGTTGCATGTGACAAACCTTAACTTGTTAGGAAATACAGGTTTTTAAAGTGGAAAACAGGGGTAACCTCTTCAAACTGAAGATAGATGTTCCGCACAGAAACAACATCGAACTTAGCAGAAACAACCAGAGTGGCACCTTCTTGTTCCTGTAATGTTAAAAGGAAGACAACATTTGTTAATAAAATATTTTCTTCAACAATATTAATCAGTTGAGTATCTTTTTGAGGTGGACATATTTGAAGCTAGCATTGATGCCTGAAACAAAAAGGAAAGTTTCACAAGCCAATAACAGTGAATGGAAATAAACTGCTTGAGGATCTATATTTTACCCAATTCAAGATAACAGAGGTGTAGAGATTGAAAGTAGAAGTTTACCTCTAACAAATTCGGAATACTCCATCGAACAACATTTCGGATAACACCTCCTCTGAGCTGATCCCTGCATTCAAATTTCTGGTAGATCTGCCCAACCTACCCCAATTTGCCAGCAAGATATCAAAACAAAACTTTAGTTAACATTGCCCAAACTTTGTAGCAGCTGAGAACTAAACCTTCTCCTAGAAGAAGAAAAGGAATCCGATGAAAGAATTTCAGTGGTGGCACCTGAAAGAAAGGAAGCCTTGCAGCAGCTTCCAAAAGAACGACAACATCCGGGGCAGAAGTGTACTGCAGGCGCCAAGTTCCATCCAACACCGCCATGTCAAGTGGTGCACCCATGTTGTATCCCTCTACACTCACCTACAAAATTTCACAACACACACACACACACACAAGGAAAAAAAAGGAAAAGGCGTGGCCTTTACTTCAAGATATTACACAAATTCCAATTGGGGGTTTTGGGGAAGAGATTATACCAGAGCCTCCTCGATAATTGAGCGTTGATCAGCAGTTGCAGCAAGTCCCCGTTGTGTGTCTTGAACAGCCAGGAGAAGATTGTGTTTCTTGTTTTCCAACTCAACCTCGGATACCTAATATCCAGAAAAGCAAATCCCATCACTACCGCAAATGCTAATAAGGAGAAAACATGTTCTAAAACAGGATGAGTAGAGAAATAAAGGTAAGCGACACAAGAATTAGAACCCGATTCCTGTCAGGAGCAACAGCTACTGAGCATAGAAACTTGTTGTGAAAAGACCGTCTCTTGTTGGTAACGAGTTTTGAGCTGTGAGGTCTTATCTCGTAGATTACTCTCTTCACATTTGTCGGGTATACTGAAGCGGCAAATGCTATTTCCATGATGTTTCAGAGATTGGGCAACAATGGGGATTATGAATTTTGCCCCAAACAACCGTTGATAAATGAAGAAATTGAATCCGGTTAGTAAAGGATAGAATTTTGGGTTCGATTTTTGTCCACAGCTTTAACCGTTGCTTGTTTTGTTTATATAGTCCTTAATAGACCAATTAGTAATTCCATTTGCATTGGGTTTTCTCTTTTATGTTATGATATTTGTTTACAAAAGAAAATCCGCCGGAGATAACCCGACCCGACATTGCTTGTTAGATGAATTCTGCTACTTATTGAGAAGCAAGTTAGGACTATTATGATAAATTGATTGGTCGTAAAGTGGACTGTACATTACATGTTTGCTAGACTGTTATGATAAGCTTTAAGTGATTAACTAGTATTCCTTCTTAGCATGTCTGACTTTCATCTTTGGCGTTATGAGTTGTGCTGTTTCTTGTTTTGGATCTTTCCATCCAATGGGAATTCAACTATGCCCTTTGCGACCCTCAACTTACTTGAAATGTTTGATGATGGATTGCAAAAGGCATTGCTTGGTGGAAACAGACATCAAGATCCTGGGAATAGCTTTAGTTTTGACATCGGTATTTTGGAACAATTGGAAATTTGCATGTCCATCAATCGTGTCTTCTCTGCTTTGTTGGTGTTTTGGAACCCCTTTTATTTGTCTTTTGCCTAAAATATTCAGATCCTGTTGCACAACTAAGCAATCTGAACAGCTACTGCTCAGCAAAATTCAACTAAATATGTATAAATGTTTTGAGGATTAACTTACCATGATTATAAGCTGACATGTTTGGGATAACATGTTTATCTGATTAATGGGAAAAACAAGAAGAAAAAAAAGAGCTCAAAGGTTGCCTACTTAGTTACTAACGGAAGACAATGTGAATTCCATCCAAATTTCCCTACGAAGAAACCAATGTGCCATATTTGCTTGTTATATAAGATTCTTCCTTGGCACCAGGAGAATCACGTTTAAGTTAAAGCAACTGAATCAATCATGAGATTCCAAGGAGAAGAGGAAGCAGCTGCCAAAGTGCCTGTAACATCTCCTTTCCGGTACAATTCACCCCTGGTACAGGTTAGCTTAATAGGTCTAGTATGTTTCTGTTGTCCTGGCATGTTCAATGCCCTTACAGGCATGGGAGGTGGTGGTCAAGTCAACCCTGATGCAGCAAATAATGCTAACACCGCTCTGTACACAACTTTTTCCATCTTTGGAGTCCTTGGTGGTGGTGTTTACAACATCTTTGGACCAAAGGTTACCCTTGCAATGGGCTGCTCCACTTATGTCCTTTATGCTGGCTCTTTCCTATACTACAATCACCAGCAAGACCAGACTTTTGCTATCTTTGCTGGTGTTTTGCTCGGTATGGGTGCAAGCTTTCTTTGGGCTGGACAAGGGGCTATCATGACTTCCTATCCCACTGCTACTCGTAAAGGCACCTATATTTCTCTTTTCTGGATTATTTTCAACTTGGGTGGTGTCATTGGTGGACTCATACCTTTCATCCTGAACTACCACCGGCAGGAAAAGGCTGAAACTGTCAACGACATGACATATATTGTCTTCATGTGTTTCATGTCAGCTGGTACCCTCATCTCATTGACAATTTTATCCCCTGATCGTGTTGTCAAAGACGATGGTACTCATTGCACCAACATTAAATACTCAAATGTTACCACTGAGGCTATTTAGATCCTTAAGCTCTTTTGTAACCGGAAGCTGCGTCTCATCATCCCAGCTGCCTGGGCTAGCAACTTCTTCTACAGCTACCAATTCGATAATGTCAACGGTTTGATGTTTAATCTGAGAACAAGAGGATTTAACAATGTATTCTATTAGGGGGCTCAAATGATAGGTTCAGTGGGAATTGGATATATTTTAGACTTCAGTTTCAAGAGCAGAAGAACAAGAGGCTTGGTTGGGGTAGGAATTGTTGCTGTGCTCGGGACGGTAATTTGGGCGGGTGGCCTTGCCAACCAGTTGAATTACTCTTTTGACAAACCTCCCAACCGGTTGGACTTCAAGAGATGCGGAAGCGATTTCGCTGGACCGTTCGTATTGTACTGTAGCTATGGGTTATTGGATGCCATGTTTCAGTGTTTGGTTTATTGGGTGATTGGAGCATTAGCTGATACCTCAGAGACCCTCAGCAGGTAATTACTTCTCCCATTTCACCCCATCTATTTCGTGGATCCTTACACTTTGCCTGATATCAACAAGGAAATGGATATTATCCATATAATTGAAGTCTATAATTACATGTGAATGCTATAAGCCATAAAGCTATTAACTTACAGATTCTCCATGTAAAACATGCAGATATGCTGGTTTCTACAAGGGAGTGCAGAGTGCAGGAGCGGCAGTTGCCTGGCAAGTCGGCAAAAAAAAGATTCCCTTGCTCAACCAGCTGATTGTGAATTGGGTGCTGACCACTTTGAGTTATCCATTGCTGGCGGTCCTCATTTACAAGGCAGTTAAGGATACGGATGGCAGTAAGCCTGCAGAGGACGATGACACTGCTTCAGGACTGCCTCCCCCCGCTTCAATGAAAGATGGTTACAAAGAACTTGAGAACTCTATTACTACGGAAAAGAATGGTTTAAGTACTTGGCAAAGTTTAGCCCTCAATTTTTACTCCCTTTCAACTTCTTGTTCATCATATACCGGAAATAAAAGCTCGATAGGGAGAAATCTAAATTGATGGAATTTTCCATACTGCTTCCAAATGTTTCTATATATTATTCCTTTCTTCAATTGTTCTAAATAGGCGTACAAGTAAACTTGATAATTCATGTATTCATGTTATACTCAAAGATTTTATATTTTATGTTATTATCGTGTTTGAAGTGTTATATATTTTATATAAACTTTTTACCTTAATGTTGTTAATGTTGGGAAGGAGTGACAGAGAAGTGGGCACTTCTCTGACACTAAAATGAGAGACAGTAAACACGATAAACATAAACGAGTTTAACTCAATGAGAAATATATATTCTCTCCAACAGGTACAACAAGTGAATCTTACTTATTCACAGTCGTGACGATTTTCCTTACTTTCAAACTTTGAAGAATAATAGTCTCACTTCTAAGTTCACCCCTACGAACTTCACAATACAAACGGTTTTATTAACAATTTGCACTCTAAAAGAAAGTTTCTCACTTCAAGTCTCTCCCTTAAATAGATTTCCATTCAAGACTTGCTAACATAAAAAATCTATAACAATCCCATTAAGATAGTAATACAATAAATTGTTTACAATATAATATTATAGAATAAAACAAACGTGAATTCTTAATAGCTAATCGCATAGCGACATAGAGTTTTGATACAATCCAACTGTCCACAGTTAAGGGATCAACTTGGGTGACTTTGTTTTGATTGAATTTTTAATATGAGATCACCAAATAATATCAGTTTCATATGTGTTCTACAATCATGATAAACAACTGTGTAAAACGACAAATTTAAAAAATGATAGTGAATTTAAAATAAAATACAATGGGAAACAATCATAAACTTTGTTGAAAGAACTAGGTAACGCATTTGATGTGATACTTTAGGAATAACTAGATCAACAAAACTAGGCATGCCTTCCAATGACACAAGATGATCACCAAAGCACCACTGAGTTTTACTTTTAAACTCAAGTAAACGATGCAAAAACATGTATAATTTGACTCAAATTCAGGAACTCTGGGAAGAAATAGGTTCCAATTTCAAATACGTGAAAAGCTACCTATTACTATTTATAAAATTGGTGGCTCACACTCAAAATGGAAGCCGTCAGAAAGAAAGCATTAGCAATACTAGAGAGAGCCGTGAATCGATGCCAAGCCGAAGAAGCTAACCCAACCTTGAGCCCACTTATTGTTACAAATACATAAGCAAATTGATCGGTTGGGAATAAGGAACGGGTAAGCAGCAGAGTGAACGTGGGCAGATTATGTAGCCTTACTTGAGACCCGTGAATTTCGATAATATAGCCTTCCCAAGCCCAATCCCTCATCCTTTCTCTTTCCTGCATTTCCTCATCCACCTGCCCCACAAAATCCAATCCACCCACCAAAAAACCTCCCCAAATTCTTCCTCCCTTCCTTTCTCATCCTTCTCAACTTGCATCCCCGAACGGACCCGTCTAAAGAACGGACCCGTCTTATATTTTTTGGCTGCATATTCTAATACGGGTCAATGTTTTAGCATGCTATCCGCTTTTAGGATTTAAGGTTACCGCTTCTCTTGGAGGTTTTATTGATTGGGTTTTTCTGATTTCTTATGCAGTTTGCGGTAATGGGTACTCCTCTCCCTCGTGAATGGGTCGGCCTTCAACAATTCCCCGCTGCTACTCAGACGAAATTGTTTGAGTTGTTGGGAAAATTGAAGCAAAAGGTTTTTGATAAACCCTTTATTCTCTTACATTTTCTTTCTCTTAATAACATATCCACTCAAGATTTTTTTTTTGTGGTCGAAAATAAAAATGCAGAATGTCAATACTTTGACTATCCTAGTTATGGGCAAAGGCGGAGTAGGAAAGTCTTCTACTATCAATTCTCTTATTGGGGAGCAAGTTGTTCGAGTCACTGCTTTCCAGGTAAGATTTGATTTTATCTGTTCCTTTGGCTTCCTAGCTTGGTTCTTTTATGCTGTTTTTGGCTTCTTAAGCTTGAATTCTCATTATATTTGTGTATTTTGCAGTCAGAGGGGTTGAGACCCGTAATGGCTTCACGCTCCTGGGCAGGGTTTACATTGAATGTAATTGATACACCAGGACTTGTAGAGGCTGGCTATGTCAATCACCAAGCTCTTCAGTTGATCAAAGGGTTTGTAGTTTGATGAAGCAGTCTAACTTAGAATCTTATTATTTTTCCACGATGAATTTAGTTCTCAATGAAGCTAGTAATTTTAGTTTTACTTTTACTACATTGTTATGGTTTATTTTGGTCAAAAACAAAGTCTATTAATCATCATTCAGGTTTCTTTTGAATAAGACCATAGATGTTTTGCTTTATGTTGATCGCCTGGACGCCTATAGAGTGGATGACTTGGATAAGCAGATCATCAGGGCTATCACAAACAGTTTTGGAAAAGAAATATGGCGCAAAAATTTGCTTGTTCTCACTCATGCACAGCTTTGTCCACCAGATGGACTGAGTTATGATGTTTTTTCTTCTAAAAGATCAGAGGGTGTCCTAAAGGCGATCCGTATCGGAGCTCGTATTAGGAAAAAGGATTTTGATGTATGTATTCTCTTTCAAGTAATTTATGTTGAACACATGTTGGATTGCCTAAATAAAATAGATAAGCTTGTTTGCCCCCATAAAGCCTTTGACCAAAATATTGTTTGTTGCTAACTTGTAATTGCCTGAAGTATAGAGCTGAATGATTCCACCCACTGGAGAGAAGCAGTTAGTACTTGGTAGTTATAAAATAGCAGAAGAGTTGTGGGTGGTTTCACTCTTGTAGGATTTGCCTTTAATTTAAGGATATGATCCTTCAAAACATCCAAAATTCTTTTAGATATAGAAGTGGTTAAGCTCTTTTGAATTTTGATGCTAGAAATTACTTTATCTTCTAATTGTTGACACTTCCTTAGAAACAAATTGCTACCACAATTCACAAACATTTTCACTTCCTTAGCTGTTGCTGCTCTATTCTTCTTTCTCATGTAGTTTCCAACTGTAAGAGCATTTTTCATTTTATTTTATTTGCATTTTGGATGTTTGGTGCTAACTGTAGACCATTAACATCAGCTACCCTTAATCAGTCATACAGATAGAAATGTTGAATTCTGTTGCACTTCCCATGGAAGCTTGATTGATCGCTTCTGTAATTATTCAAAATTATTTGATTGAATTTAAATTGGGGAGATAAAGATTTTGTGGTAGATGTTTTCTTTCAAATTTATATGTCTGAGACATATGGATAAGGCATTGGATAGGTTGAAATGATGAGATAAGGTGATCTGTTAACAAGCTTCTGTGGTAGCTGTGCATGTTTTTGTCACTCATTTGTTAGTTGTAAGTTGTGGAAGTAGGGAGTTCAGTTTGCAATTTATGCCATGTTTCCCCAAACAGGGGAAAATCGGTACTATTTAGTTGTGGGAGAGGAAGATTAAGAGATGGGGGGGGGGATTTCACTATCAGCCTTTAATGTATAATATACTTCCATCATAGCTGTTTGGCTTCTAGATGGATAGCTTCTGGTTGGTTATTATTATTTTGAGAGTCACAGTTTTAAAATGAGATGGTCGAGCAGTTACTTCATGTTATCGAATATTGTGTGTAAAAAATCATTCTTCAAGCATAAACAGTGGGGAAGTTATTTTGGAAGAAAATAAAATAAATAAATAAATAAATCAACAGGTAGTTTAAAACTGGATTTTATCGTTTGAAAAGGATACGTTAGCTGATAAGCTTATCTATATTGGTTACTATTTCTTTTCTGATGGTATGCTTAGACTTATTACTTTTTTGAGATATTTCCTTACTTTTGATGCTTGCAGGATTCTGTCATTCCTGTTGTTTTGGTTGAAAATAGTGGGAGGTGCAATAAAAATGACAGTGACGAAAAGGTTTGATCTCCTTCCCCCCCCCCCCTCTTCCTCCATCTTGTGCTCTCTGTTCATGACCCTTTCATATAATTGATTTCATTTAATTCTTTGATAATTACATGTTATTTCAATACAGATTCTTCCGAATGATGATGCTTGGATCCCAAACTTAGTAAAAGCCATCACAAGTGTTGCAACAAATAAGAGTCAAGCTATTGTAGTTAGCAAGAAGCTGGTAGATGGGTCTGACGCTAGTGAGAAAGGAAAATTGTGGATTCCAGTTATTCTTGGGCTTCAGGTAAGGTTTTCACAGTTTATTTGTTTCTGTTTTGGGCTGAATTGGAACACAAATGAATGTTTGTAATGCCTATGTCTTTTTGTTGATACAGTGGTTTGTTATCAAATGGATTCAAGGAGCTATAAAAAGGGATATTGCAACTGGCAACGGGCCTATATGAGAGCCACATGAATGTGAACTGCTGGAATGCAAGTTGCATTTGGTCTCGTTAAAGTTTCTATATAATATTTTAGTTTTCTTCTATTTTTTTGGTAAAAAGTACAAAGAATCCTCTGAAGTTGGTTTTGCTATTTGCTATAAGTATGGTTTTGGGAGGCAGAGTAAGTAGTGGTTGGACGGATGGGATATTGTTGAGGTATTGTAGGATATAAGCATTAAATGCAAGCCATGGTTCTTTTGTTTCACTTCCATGTATTCCCGTCCATTTCTTTTGATTCTTTTATCGAACAAACTACTTGTACTGGTGATTTTGTTCAGAGACGGATTTACAATTTCCTCCGTTATTTTCCTTAATTCTATTTGTAACATATTCTCGTGTGTTAGGAAAAGCATTAGCTCGTCTTGGGGACCTTTTGCCGTAGATTAAGCTCATAAAGGTGTGAGGGGGCATCTAAGGATAACGAGGAAGGTGTGGCCCCAGCCACTGATGCTACCTTTTTCCCTGGGTGCGTGGATTGCGGGGATTTGTTCAGGTTGGAGCTGCGCCGGGAGAGGTTGGAGTTGGGGGCGAGAGATTATAACCTGTGGGTTCCAAGCCAACCTATATAAATTAAATTTTACAAGCTGCACCCATCATTGCATGCACTTCAATCTCTGCATTGCTTTATTTTTATTTTTATTTTTTGGTTTCATGCTCATGATAATTTTGCACGCAAATTTTGGTCAAATTTAGCTGCTAATATTGTTGGTTTTGAACGTTTTTCTTAAATTATGATCAAATATCTGCAGTTCTGGAATATCAAATCAACCCAATCATATACTTCTTTTAATTACAATATTGTTTGGTTAAATTGAAAGAAGAAAAAAAGAAAAGGAGTTTAATAGTTTGGGTTAAAGCTAAATTGATGGAATGAGTAGGATGCCTAATTTTTTATTTCACATTTTAATTAACAATGCCAAACCAATGGTCCCTTATCACAAAGAGGCCGAAAGTCATGATTACGAACCATCGGTGATTAGACGATTTCTGTTGAGGCGTGGGGCTGGAACCCATGCGCCACCCTCCCTGCACGCCAAGGTAAAAATTTAGCTCATCATTTGGACTTGTATTTTGGCGGTGTCCCACAAAGAAGTGAAAATTGATGCTATAAAAGTGGTGCCTCCGACCAACACTCACCCTCAAGTCCCCGAGAGAAAAAAAGGGAAAACACAACAAACATGGGCAGAAGTGGTAACTTGAAAAATGCTATAGTAGCATTTCTTGTTCCTCTCCCTTCAATTCTCTTCTATCTTTTTTTCCTTGACCATTTCCACAGTAATAGTAGTTCTCTTTCTTCTCTTTGGTCGTGGTGCTTCCATCACCCTCTCCTATTAGCCAATGTCTTCTTTTTCTTCAATGTCAACGTCCTCTTCTGGATCATCGGTCACATCCAATCCAGCAACTGGGTCAGTCTTTTTTTTTAATTACTAGCAATTCTTTAAGAATAATTTAAATTCTACTACATTTTTAATGGGTTCTCTTTTGTTTGTTTCAGATGATTGATTTGTATTGGACTGTGATACCGGTGTTGCTAATTCATTACTATGCAACCCACCCTTCGGCGCAATTTGATGGGTTGAGATCAAAGATAGTGATAGTTTTGACCTGGGTTTGGAGTATTAGGCTGACCCATAGCTATTTCAGGCGAGAAAAATGGCAGTGGGGTGCCAGGGAAGACTGGAGGTTCGCTGATATGCGCCTACAGTATGGCAAGCATTGGTGGTGGATTTCCTTCTTCTCTGTTTACTTTTCTCAACAGGTGCGAGTGTTTCCAAAGATATTTTTCCATGATCAGTTTTTGGTTCTTTCTGAAACTAAATTGACCCCCTTTTTTTTATTAAATTGGGAAATCTGTTCGATAAAGTGCCTAAAGAGCTTCTCTTTAATAGGTAAAAGATGGGAATTTCATTGTTCAAAGAAACAGAAGTAAAAATTTGAACCTCAAGTAGAAAGAACCAAATATCACACCAAGTAATTATCAAATGGTAAACAAATTAATAAAAAAAACAGATGATGAACTAATGGGTGATTAAACACTGCAGATATTTCTGATTGGGATATGTCTTCCACTGTATGTGGTGCATTCGGTTGATAAGCCCATGAATATCTGGGATTTGGTTGCTGCTGGAGTTTGTTTGTGTGGCATTGTCATAGCATACTTTGCAGATACGCAACTGCATAATTTTGTGACTAGAAATACCAAGCTGAAAGAGCTCGGAAAACCCGTGGTTCCCAACCTTGACCGGGGCTTATGGCAGTACTCCCGTCATCCAAACTACTTTGGGGAGCAGTTATGGTGGTGGGGGCTGGTTGTATTTGCATGGAACTTGGGTCATGGATGGACCTTTGTGGGGTCTTTGATCAACAGTATGTGCTTTGCTTATGTTACTGTGCTTGTGGAGCAACGGATGTTGAAGCAAGAGTATAGAGCTGAAGCATACAGGTTATACCAAAAGACAACCTCAGTGTGGGTACCTTGGTTCAGATCTTCTGCTATAGCAGTGAAGGATAAGGATACTTGATCTGACTATTTTTGTTTCATTGAAACAAACATCTTGTGTTGGTTGTTATCCTTTTTTGCTATCTATTTGAGAGGGGGGAAAATGGTTCTTATCTGTGGTAGTCAAAGAGAGATCCCTCTATCTCTATGAAATCAAGTAAATTATTTGTAATAAAGACTGTTTTCATTGTATGACTTTGGCATGTGCTTGTAATATGTAGATCTGTAGGTCATATTTATCTGGTATGGTTATGCTTTCTTTTTCTTTTTGGTAATAATCTGGTATGGTTATGTTGATGCAGTTAAAGTTTCCACATGGAAGGAACCATGGTAGCCGAAACAAATTTGGGTTAATTCAACCGATCTGATTTGGGTTAATCAGAAATTTTATTGGGTTAATTTTAAAGACTTTTGTTGAAGGGGCTTAAAATGATTTTTTAAATTTTGAGAGGAGTCAAAAATATAATTTTACTATTTAACCAAGGGTTAAATCTATATAAATTCGTGTATATACAGAGATAGTTTAGGGCTATTTTTTTAGCATATCGAGTTGTTATGTCCATAGTGGGTATACATGCGTTTATATTTTTATTCATGTATTTTAAATATGTTTTATGTTGAATTTGAGATAATTGTAAAATTAATTTAAGTTTGAGACTTAATTTAAAAATTTGTCATAGTTTGAGGGTCTGATGCAATTAACCCTTTGGTTCTATAGGGAGTTCTTTTCGGTTTTTGGTCCCAATAAAATTCATATAACTATGCTTTGTCTATTAAGTAATAGAAGCAGGCCCAGTTACAATGGGTTTGGGGCTTTGGGCTTATTGAGAAACAAGAATTGAAAACTCTGGTAGACGTTAGTTGAACGACTTTTGCCCGGTGGTGAAGAAAATAAGTTGGTCAAGTGTTAACGCTTGTAAAAAGGTTGCGGTTAGGAATCGAGAAGCAGTTGCAGCAAATCCTTTCAATCACGACACATATGCCGTGCTTCACGGCAATTCAGCTAAACATCCTAACCGTCCTCCTCTTCTTCTGTTTCTGGGCGCCGATCGCGCGATCCTTGCCGGATAATTCGGGATCTATCCGGTTACCTTCCGACGGATTTACAAACGCCGATGAGAACGAAGGCGTCTCCGCTCGATTCAATAAGCCGTCATCCTGCCCGGTCAATTGCTTCCGAACGGAGCCCGTTTGCGGCGTTAATGGCGTCACCTACTGGTGCGGTCGCGCCGATGCATTATGTGCCGGTACTCGCGTGGCCAAAGTAGGATTTTGTGAGGTCGGGAGCGGAGGTAGCGCGTCGTTTCCTGGTCAGGCTCTGCTTTTGGTTCATATTGTTTGGCTCGTCTTGCTTGGCTTTTCTGTATTGTGTGGTCTTTTCTAATTTTTCCAAACAGAGACTTTTTTTTGTGTGTGTTATTTTTCCTCTCTCGGATTCTATCTGTATTCTATTTGCCTACCATGTCATTTTCTCATCTGTATTACTGTAAATCATATTCTTTGTAGTAATATACCAATTTGGTTCTCCTTTCATTATAATATCAACTATTCACTATATCAGCATCGAATCAATTCATTATATCAACATAGAATCGGTCCATATTTGGGGTTGGGGAGGATGATCACCACGAATCAGTTGCTGTGGATGGCACCTCCTATTCCTTTTTAGTCACTCTTGTAAATCAATTTCAGTGGGCAATGCATAGCTCGGTAAAGTCATGAACCGTTCAGAGTCGCACATTCATTGATGCTTAAGGTTAAGCCAGTTAGGGGTATCGATGCTGTCGGTGCCGTCAGCCATTATGCATATAAATATTATTCCCTACGTACCTGATTAGACAAAGACAGATGGATACATCACTTGCAACACCGGACACGCGGTTGCATAGCTTGCATTTGCCTGTTTCCCTTTCACTCAGCTAAGCCTTTCCTCTCCTTTGTTTTTTTTTTTTGGTATGACTTGATATCAATATTGTCTTTTATATTTTTCTCTTCATTAATCCTTATTTTTAAGGTGCATTCTAAATACTTTTAACATTGAGTTTGCAAATTTAAAAAGAAAAAATGAAGAAGAAGAAGCAATTGTTGTAATGTGTATTTAAAAGAAAAAAGTCAAGATCCACAAAGTATATTATAACACAAGCAATTATCCTTTTTATATAGTTGACTCTATTATTAAAATGATGTATTATTTTTATTTTGAACTCCTTAATATTCTATATAAATTAAAAATAAAAAAAAATGACATTCATTTACTAAATTATATCTTTTTCTTTTCTTTTCCTTCAGATAAAATTAGCACTCCAAAACTATATATATGAAAAAAAAATTGTCTTTACCCTTTCCTTAAAAAGTTGATAAAAATAATTAATAAATAAAAGTGAAAAGGAAAATAAAATAAAGTCCCACTTTAAACAGTAAAATTAATCACCCTAGATGAAAAAAGGAATGTATGTTCTTGTTAGTTTTTACAGTTAAAAGATAAAGATACAAAAAAGGACGTTAAAACTTAAAATACCCCTCCACGAAAAAGATACGCATGAGGGAGAGGGACTCGCAGCCGTGGCTTAGCCAGCTGTTCATGTATACCTAAGAGAAAATCACTAAACAATGGAATCAATTCTTTGTTTTTCATGAACGAAATAAGAAAAAAAAAATTCCACTGCTGCCTCCCTCTCCCTGAATTCGATCAATCATTTCTCCATCAATTTGTTTTTAAATTTCTTTTTCTATATAAACAACTTGGATCCTGGAACATTTGAACCAACGCATACTTCACCCTAGATTCAAACTCTGTCCGCAACCCAAACGCCAGAATCTAAAATTTGAAAGCACCCTCTTCATAAAATTGGGCTTTCGTTTCCTCCCTTTTATCCTCTCTCTCTCTCATTGTTTACGTCAAAGGACCAGAAGAAAAATTGTGAAAGTGGCAAGAATTCTGAAATGGTATGTGGAAATTTGGAATATTTGTCTTGTTTGGGACTCTGGGTTTTGTTTTTCTTTCAATTTACTCTCTTGTAATGGTGCTTTGTTTGGGAAGGTGTTGGCAGGATTTTATAATGACCCTGAATTTGCTAATGTGGATTCAAGTGAAAATGAGTCTATTCTTCCTTTTAAAGGAACGATTTTGAGGACTAAGTCTGGTAAAATTTCTTCACCAGTGGAGGAGCCTTGCGTTTCATGTACCACATTCAACATTCTGGCTCCTATCTACAAGCGATTGGACCAGCAGGTGATTTCTTCTTCTTCTTTGTTTTCGTCCCTTTTGTATGCGTCTTTTCATTGGTAAAATTTGCTAATCTCATTTTGGGTGATGATGAAACAGAATCAGAGCGTACGAGAGAGTGATTTTAGAGCATTTTGGTTAGCTAGAAACGAGAGGATTGTAGATTGGTTGCTTTATGAAAGTTCTTCAATTATATGTCTCCAGGTGGGTTTCATGTTCCCGTGTCTTTTATGCTCTTTCTCGTCCCTTTGACTTTCTGAAAATGATTTGTTGAAGAAATGACTCCCTTCCTTCCATTAACAGCCCTTTTTCAACTCTGGTGACATAAGCCGTTTTTAATGCCTTTTTGTTTCGTTCAATAATAGGAATTTTGGGTTGGAAACGAAGAATTGGTGCATATGTTTGAAGAGAGGCTTAGTGCTGCAGGCTATAAGACCTTCAAGCTTGCAAGGACCAACAACCGAGGAGATGGTATGGGCTCTTTGACTGATTTATTCTCATACTGGAAGCAAATTTTAAGATTTTATTTATAAATTGGGTAGATAGGGTTGTTCTTATTTGCTTTTCCGAGTAGGAGCTGATGAAGCTTGAATCAAACTGAAATTATTAGACAATTTGAGAGTTTGACACAAAATTTTGCAATATAAGATGTAGTTCCATGCAGCTGGGGCTCTTTAGTTTGGCAATTCATGTCTAACTCGTCCACTTTCAGTATATACTTACTCCATTTCACTTGGCTTCTATAGGACAGGGAAAATAGAAGAATGACCATTTTCTCACCTTTTGGGAGCTGAATTGGTTCTTTTATAATTCACATATTTTAGCTTTTGCTCTATCTTTTCAGCTGCCAGTGACAGGGGAAGAGGATGGTCATATATTATAGGCTGTTTATTGTTAGCAGGTCCTTATAATGTGTGTAGGCCATCCTGCAAAGATTAATTCATTTACTTCGGTTTTCATATTTTTTGTTGCTATGCTAAATATTTGTTTAAGTACTTATTAATTGTAGGCTTGAGAACTTACATTGATGTTACTTCCCAGGTTTATTGACTGCTATACACCAGGACTACTTCAAGGTTTTAAATTATAGAGAATTGCTCTTCAATGACTGTGGAGACCGAGTTGCTCAGTTGTTGCATGTTAAATCAGTTGTCCCTTTTTCAATAAATCAGAATAACTGTGTTGAACAAGAAATCCTTATTGTGAACACCCACCTATTATTTCCTCATGATTCCAGTTTATCCATTGCAAGACTGCACCAGGTAGATATCCCTTCTTTGGGTGCATGTCCATATACAACTCCAGTTTCTTTTTTGGCTTGTTTCTCAGGTAACAGACCGCACTTAATCTCTAGTTTTGGTATTCTTCTCTTAGGTTTATCAAATACTACTATATCTGGAAACGTATCAACAAGAAAACAAACTCACCCAGATGCCTGTCATACTCTGCGGGTAAGCTTTATCATTGGGGGAGGGGGGGGATCTCAATTTATTTTGTTTCCGTAATGTTATTTATTTTTCAGTGACTGGAATGGAAGCAAGCGTGGGCATGTCTACAAGTTCCTTAGGTCCCAGGGATTTGTATCATCTTATGATATTGCTCATGAATGTTCAGACAGTGAGGCAGATGCTGACAAGGTTAGTGGTATTCGATTTCAGATTTTAGCATCTCTTCATCAACAAAATACTATTTGGTTGGAATCTGCAATGCTTACTGATTAAATATGTTGGCTCTACTCATATATCCCACAGTGGATTAGTCATCGGAATCATAGAGGAAACATATGTGGTGTCGATTTTATATGGCTTCGTAATCCTAATAAGTCACGAAAACCATTGAAGATAAGTTGGGCTGAAGCAGCTTTTGGCATAATAAAGGTTAGTTCAACATTTCTTTCATATTGTTTCAAATCCCGTCTTTCTAGCTCACATTTTAGCCTATTTAGTTATTATGTCAATATTCAAGTTTCTACTCGTGCTCTCTATAGATAGAGCAGTCATTGGATATTTACATCGCAGGCCATATGTGGTGCTTGGCTGGATTTCTGATAACCTTATGCATTATAACTAGTCAACTCTGTGACATTGCTTCACTTGTTGACAAAAGTGCCAAGTGACATTCTGGAATCTGACTTCACTACTGATCTTTGTGATTCTTACACAACACTAGAGTATCTTATGATTAGGCATGTGATGGAAAATACCTGTTTTACCTTTTCTTTTGGTAATGAAGATCACCATTTATCATACATACTTCCACGTCTAAAATTTAGTTTCCATTTTCTTGGTTCCAGTTTCAACTTCAAAAGGCTTCTTTGGCTGAAAATGATGCATTTGCCTTTCTAAGGGCTGACAACAGTGTCGACCATATAACTTATTCGGCATTCTGTGATGCTCTTAGACAGGTACTTTCCATTCACTTTCTTTATATAATTAGTATAATGGTAGTGGTAAAATTCTCACCCTTTCTGAACCATCTACAGGTAAATTTAACCGGTCTTTCTTATGGACTAAGTTTCCAAGACACGAAAGATCTTTGGGTCCAAGCAGACTTTGATGGAAATGGTGTTCTAGACTATGAAGAATTTAAGGTTTGCAGCTCACCGCTAATTTGTGCCTTTATTAGGTTCAGTCCTTTTTCCTAGTAGTTGAGCTATGGCCTATAAGTCACTTGATGCAACATTTTTTTTTAAAATTAAGGTGATTAAGTGGTAATATGAGTGAAACTTTGGTCATATGAGAAACCTTGTGAGACATTTATGATAATATGAGAAAACATTTACTATTTTGTCATTGTAATAGGTTTTGGCAACATTATTTAATTTCAACCTCAAAATTAGCTTTATGTCAATGTAGTATTTAAGCAACTTTTATCTTGTAACTAATAGACCAACATCTGGAAACGTATCAGCAAGAAAACAAACGTATCGTCATGGGTTATTATGCTGTAAATCTTTATGTGCTCTTTTCATAGAATAAAGCATTTAATAATTGGTTGACATTACTACAGAGAATCTGGAACTCAACGTGGTCAGATCATATGGACGAAGATTGCAGCTCGGATGACTCAAATGAAGGTAATGAGGAAGAGACTGTCGGTTTTACAGTAAAGAATGCAGCTCTTTTCCCCCGTGAAGTAGAGAAGGGGATATGGCCGGAAAACTACTCTCTTTCTGATCATGCCCGGCTAACCGCTGTGTTCTCACCGGTGAGATTGCGGTGTCCACGTCGGAGCCCGTAGACTGGTTGTTGATAGCAGAAAAGAGAAATCAGCTTTTGTTTTTGTTTATACAACAAGTTTGCAGTGTTCAAGCAGATGAGGCTAAGCTATTTGATGAAAAAAATCAAAGCACGAATAGGCCTGGCATAAATTTTAATCAGGCTGGGTCGGGTTGTAGCTGACAGTTGTATGAATCAATGAATGAAATCAAAATGGGGGGGAAGGGTCTCAAAAACTTTGGATATTTGAGTCTGAGGCGAGGCTAGGCTAAGCTAAGCTAAGCTCATAATTGTCACCTCAAATTTCCAGGATATATGAAGTAAATGGAACATTTTTGACTTTAGGCCAGTCCATTTTATATATGTTCATTAATAGTAGCTATGCCCTCCTCACCTTTGCAATTAGAATATATAACCTAATAATTTTTCTTAATAATAATAGTTAATTCATTAAGTATTGTTCATTTATTAATGGGAAAGAGGAAGGTGGAACATCAATGAAATTTCAGGGTTAGATTTTCATGAGAAAGTTTTTTGTTTTGAAAAATTTTGATTTAAGATTTTAGTGAATTTTTTTTGTGAAAATACAAAAAATAATTTATTGTAATCAATTATTAATATTTTAATATATAAAATATAGAATATAAAATTTAAATATTTCTCAACTATTAATATTAATTATTTTTAAATACTTTAAATATTATTAAAAATATAACCTTTACAATTACAAATTTAAATATAGTGAATCAACTTTCCTCTGGGATTAGTTTGGTGGCATTTTACAATTCTTGGCAGCCAAGTGAACATTGAACAGATTTATGGTTAATTTAGCATTGCTTTTAAAAAGTGTTGTGGAAAAATATTTTTGAGAAATACTTTTTAAAAGTCTGGCTTAAGATTTAAGTGTTTAGTATTGCTGTCAAAAAATATTTTTGAGAAATAAAATGTTTATTTCAGATACGGTATTATAAAGTAACAAATATGCATTTAAATAATGTTCAAATTAGTTAATATTATGTTATTTTAACAATAATGTAAAATATAATTTATTATAACTTGTTGTTAATATTTTAATATATAAAATATAAAATAATTTTTTTAAGCAATTAATATTAATTATTTATAAATTTTAATTAAAATATATAAACTATATTTTAAATATTTAAATATAACCATTAAATATTTGTAGTTAGATATTAACACATTTGTATTATTTTAATAAATACTTTTTTAATTAATAATTTTATTTTAAAATGTAATTTGAATATATAACCCATATTAGATATTTACATAATAGAAAACATAAACCTAACAAATTTTACATTAGCATTTGCAATTTAAAAGGAATAAAAATTGGGAGAAGAAAAATAGGGGATGAAAAAATAATAATGCTTTTAAAATAAAAGCTAAAAATTTTAATTTCTGAGTAAAAATATTTTTGAAAAGTCACTCCTTTCAGCCAAAATTGCTTGTATAGCACAATTTGTCTTCCAAATGTTTTTTTTTGAAACCAAAAAAGCTTTTTTTAAGCATTGCTAAATGCATCCTTAAATATTATTGCTTTATGCTTAATTTCAAATGGATTTGAAATCTGAGTAAAAATATTTTTAAGAAGTCACGCATTTCCTTTCAGCTCAAATTACTTGTATAGCACAGAAATCAAAAAAGCTTTTTTTCAGCATTGCTAAATGCAATCCTTAAATATTATTGCTTTATGCTCAATTCAAATGGATTTGAAAAATTATTGGGGTGAGAGAGGCTCGAACTCTCGACCTCAGGATAACCCAATAAGCTATGAGACCTACGCGCTAGCCAACTGCGCCACCACCCCTTCGTGACAAAGATTAAGAAAAATTATTTAAATATCTTTTCCATCATCAACCTGCAGTCTGCACTTTATGATGATTGATAAAAGAAATTATTTGGAGCTTTTTAATCTGCAGTCATTGTGCTTTGTGCATCTAAAGGAAGAGGAAACTGAAATTGATCTCGTATGGTGCAGCTACAAATGGGCAAGTTTTTGTCCCAAACAAGATAGAAATTTGAAGAATGGGCCACTGCTGGTTGCATGGTATGCATGACATGCCAATGAAAAGAACCCAAACAGCGTGGCATGGAAGATTCTAGAATGTCTAAAACTATTATTTTATATTCATTGGAGGATAATAGGGGAACAAAAAGGAGTAAGGACCATGAAGACAAAGCAAAGGCAAGGAAAGTGATTGGATGATGGATTGAATAATTCTAGGATTATAGATGGTACGGAAAAAGAAAGATGTGTGATTGTGGGGTCGACTCTAGCACTAACTCAGCAACTTCACTAACATTAAATTTTTATTGGGAAAAAAAATAAAATACAAGTAGTACTTCCTTTATTTTTACAAAGCAAGTCAATATTCTCGATCCTTCCTCTTCGTTTATTTAGCGTTGCTGACTTACCAGTCCACGTAGGAGCAAGGATCTAAGCCTGGAATTGGAAAAACTGAAGTGAAAACACGGTTTCTCCGGAAGGAGGGTGGGTCCCATTCACTTTTAGAACCTTGTGCCACAAGTCACAACTTAACTTTTGTTGTTTCTGAGGAGCTTCCATATAAAATACTCCACTCTCTGCTCTTGCAACTCACGTTATCATCCTCACTTCTCTGACCACTACTCTTGCTCTCTTTTGTCTTGTTTCAATGTTCTTACTTTCTGTAATGAGGAACAAAAAGGGTTACCATATCATTCACCGGATTCCTAATGAAGAACGATTTAGCAGTTACTATTGCTATTACCTCTTCTGGGTTGCGGTTGGTTACTATCTCTGGAAAAAAATTCTCACCATAACGGGCTACAGGTTCCACCCAACAGATTTCGAGCTCCTCCATTACTATCTACTAAACAAAAATCTCGGCCGTGATTCTCTGGTCCAAGCTATCGCTGAATTGGAAGATATTTGTGGATTAGAGCCTTGGCAATTACCTGGTATTTTACTTATATTCCACCATTTTGGTCTAATTTCAGATACCCCCTTCTTTTTTCTTTTTCTTTTTTTTGTAAAATTCCATAATTTGTAGGACATTCGAATGTACCCTCTGGCGATCACGTTTGGTATTTCTTTTACCGGCCAAGTTTCAAGTACCAGAACAGTTCAAGGATCAACAGGACAACCAACGAAGGTTACTGGAAACCGACGGGCAAACCTCGTAGGATAATGGCTATGGACCAGGATATCGAGATCGGCAAGAAAAGGACGTTGGTTTTTTACAAGGGACACGTTAGTGACAATACCAAAATGAAGACCGGTTGGATCATGCATGAATATGAGCTCACTGCTACTCTTCCTAACCAGGTACATATGCTGCTTAATCACTCTTCCTACAACTTATTCTGATAGAACGTTAACATCAACAAGTTTTTTTTTCTAATCAAGTTTGATGACATAATAATAGTACTTGGGTTATTTTGTTCTTTGATTTGTGCAGACAACTTTTGTTCTCTGTAAATTGAAGAGGAAGTTCGGGAAGGCTGAGGTTTCGTGCATTGATGAAGGTCAATCAAGTCACTATTTGCCTCCTAACTTGGGAAATTATATTGCAAATAATGCAAATCAGGCGGAAGCTGCTAGATGCCTTACGGTAATTTCATGATGCTTATCATTATAATTTCTCTGTTTCCCAAAGTCTAAGATGTTGATGATGAACATGTATATGCACCTGAATTTATTATTATTTGTCTGTAAATGACACAGGCCAACTCAAACCCTAATGAGATGTTAACACAGCTGGAAGCTCTTAATGATCACGAGGAGCTAGAACATCAATATATAGAGTTGTGGAATTCATATGTTGGTGGTGATTTTCCTAAGCACGATGGCTCTGGCGATTTCGGAACCCATGGTGCGGAAAATGCAATTGCAAATGTAAGTTTTTTAGGGGAGAGGTGTTCATTCATGTTGGTGAATGAATTTTGACATTTAATTCTTCTTTTTTTCTTACTTTTGTATGATGTAGCATCACTTACTTACTGAGATACCAATGGGGCAAGAGGTACTTCAAGATCAATCAGGCACTAATGAACAAGACATCAGCAACTTAGGGGAGTTAGGGCCTGGTGATGAAAGAAGCAATCAACATAAGTTAATCATGGACGATGATGGATGTAACATGCCATCTAATTCCGAAAATGATGCAGCTGAAGATTCAGTTAAAATGGTAATATTCATTTGGTAATCAAAGGCATTTGTGTAAAAATAAATGATTGTTTTTCTCTATGATACAGGATTTATCAACTTCTGCTAGACCATCAACGGATGAAGAGGTCTTTGCAGGTTTAGAAGCACTTCCAGAAGTAAGTTGCTCTGCAAGAATTCTTTTTTCTTTTTTCCAGTTGTTCATAGACAATGATATAAACATTTGGAAAAAAAATGTTCAATTTGTTGTGTGATTCAGGCCCAAGGAAACAGGATTGAGCAAATGATTGATGATTGGAATTTAGATGAAGGAATACCCAATGCTTTTGACAATCAATGTAGTAGCAGCATTGAAGGGCAAAATCCAACACCTATAACTGGTGGCTGTAATTTGTCTTTTGAACCTGATGCCCTAAATCTACCTAGGAAAAGGTCACGTACTGATTATTGTTATGAAGGATTTGGCTTCGACACGTAGTCTCAAGAAGGCTTGGTTTACAAGGAACAAAAGGAAGGGTTTCAGATAAAATATGGCTGTTATTTGGATTTGGACTAGTTTGTAATTTATGGCTGTATATGATTAGCTTGTGTGAATTTGGATATTTGTAATCTTAGGTTTCTATGCTGTCCTTGATAAATGTAATTTGAAGTAATTTATGAGTGTATATGACGTAGCTGCTGATGGCACTCGAGGTGCTTATGGTAGGTTGAGGTTTAGTTTCAAAAATATATTTAGCTCAAGTCGAAGCTTGACTCTGTCCAGCTAATCCGAATGACTTATCTTTACTGTTTACAAATAAAAAATTAAAGTTAATTAGATATGTAAATTAATATAAAATTATTTTTAAACAGTAAAATTGGTTGAGTGAGATGGACTTTGAAATTAAATAACTTAAATCTAAATTCAGGCCACTCAGACAAAAAAATCGCTTGACATATGAATAGCTTTGATATACATTAATAAAATTTAATAATATTAAAATAATAAAGATATTTACCAAAAATTTTAAGAGTATTATAAGTAGTTTATTAAATAATTGAAAAATCAAAAAGTTTCTACGAATTTATTTATTGAGGACTCTAGTAAGCTTTTATCACAAAAATTAAGGAATTAAATTAAAGATATGTTTGCCCTAAGAATATGATACTGTACGTATAAGAGTTTAGATAAAAAAAAATCAAAGATATTGTATAAGACAATAATTGGAATATTATTCAAATATGGAAAGAATCAATATACTTTAAATTAACCTAAATTGATTTAATAATTTCTAAAACATAAATATAACCCAAATAGGAAATTTAATATATTATCATATTGAAATTAAAAAATTAAATGCAATAATTGTATATGCAATTTTCCAATTAAAGAGTATATTTAGTGGCATGTATACATAATTAGTTTTTAGTAGTTGTTAGTTTTTTAATTAAAGATAAATATCGGAATTATGTATCTAATATGTGATTTGATATATGAATTTTAGTTTTGTGCAATTATACACATTAAAATTTGGTTTTGATTCAAATGTATACATAATGAAACTTTGATTTTGTTTTAATTGTGTACGTTTAAAGAAGTAAATGCGTAATTTATTTTTATATTGAAAAGTATAATTATTTGGTATGTAATATGTAAACAAAAAATTGTGTTATATCAAGAATGATGTTAGTTGGCAATGTATAAAATTGCAAAAAATTAAAATCCATGTATATATTGCACATTGAACGAAAGTTTATGTATGGTTTTAAAATTTATCTCTCTTATATAAAATAACAAAAGGCAAAAAAAAATATTATGTTAATATTTGATTAAAATTTTAAATAAAATTTTTAACTGAGTTGAAATTAAATTGTAAAAGTTTAAAATTATAGTAAAAAAATAGATTTCAAAATCACCAAAATAATTACTAAAGGCTATCAAGATTATATAAAAAAATAGTTTCAATCATATCAAGTTAATATATACATTAATGAACAATAAATATAACTCATGAAGAGGCTGCATGGTCATCAAGGAACAAGAAGCTTGCCATGGAACATTGAAGACCCCAAATCCCAAAGCTGAGGATCCAAATTAATGGTTTAACATAAGATAATAATTACTTATTTTAAATTGGTGGAATAAAGGCATCGATCATATATAGTTAGTGGGGAGCATAACAAACTTGGAGAAATAAAGGCCAGAAAGTGAAGCCATAAAAAAGAGTGAAAATGGGAGGATGGACCATATTCCATTTCACCATCATCCCTCTTGCACACAATTGAACCCCAATCTTATACAGACTAGATGAGAAAAAAGCAAACCCCTCTGATGATCAAACGCGGTTTAGTGGGGTCAGATGTTGCGCCTTTTCCACAAGCCAAACTTGCAATTCACTCTTCCAGTGCTCCTTTTTTTTCCAAACTTAGATACAAAGTGTTTCAGATGATTGGTTACTCCATTTAGTTTTGAATCCTCCACACTGTATTTTCTTCCCTCCCTCATCACTTACTTTTCCATTATTTATTGATCACTATCAAAAATTAAATTATGTTTTGTTGTTTTCTTGCTTCAAGTTTATCGTATGATAATTTAGATATAAATTTTATATTAAAGCAAAACATTGCACATATAAACAGTGAGTTAGGACATTTTAGGCATTGTCATTTGCAATTAGTTTGATTTTAATTTGAGCACACTTACCGGTGCTATCACAAAGACCGCTTGCCAGTAGTATAATATTTTAAGTACTGGGGGAGGATTATATTGTACGTAACTAGCTACTTTGGAAGAAATGAACTACGTCAAGGGATTCAGGTTCCACCCAACAGATGCTGAAGCCATCGAGCTTCTATGGGAAAAACTACAACTCGATCGTGATTCTTTTATCCAACTCGGTGATTCACTCGTTCCAGTCATTACTCAGCTCAATGACATCTGCAAATTCGAACCTGCGGAATTGCCTGGTAAACCCACTTTTTGCATGTCCTGGAAAGGGTTTTTGTTTCTTTTTGGAATATATATATATTTCGTTTCCTTTGATCGTGGGTTGCAGGGCGGTCGGAGTTAGTGTCAGGTGACAACGTCTGGTATTTCTTCTGCTCACCAAGATACAAGTACCGCAATAGTAAACGAAAAAACAGGGTGACGAAGCAAGGTTATTGGAATCCAACAGGGAAATCTCGTACAATAGTGACAACATGCGATGGAAAGAAGATAACTGGAACCAGACAGGCCTTGGTGTTCTACAAAGGTCGTGTTTGTGTTAAAAACAAAAAAGCAAATAAGACCCTGTGGGTCATGCATGAGTTTGAACTCACTCTTAATCTTCCAAACCAAGTATGTTCTATGTACATATTCTATTGTATTCTAGCTGCCACCATGCATCGATGGGATCACCTTTTTTCTTCTTTTTTTAACCCTTTATATCTCTGTTTTCTGTTAGTATGATAGATTTTATTTTTCATTTAATTTTTGTGTAGAAAAGTTTAATTCTTTGTAAACTGAAGAAAAAATATGGGAAGATAAATGTTTCGATCGGAGAAGAAGAGCAATCAAATCAATATTTGCCTTCTTCCAACTTAGAAAACCACTGTACAAACAACGGAGTTCCAAAGGTAAGATGCCTAATTCCTACTAACAACACTTGGTTTAAAATTTTAAAATTTTCTTCACATTAATGATAATGGACAAATCAAAAGTTCACCACCTATTTGCGTATGATTCAGGAGCAGTTAAACTCTACAGAGCCGGTGGCATTCAGTGAATATAGTGGAATTCAATCTGAGTTAGTCAACAATGAACAGACTGTTGATGAATTTGTGGATTCTCTTCTTATTAAGAATGATGAGTTCTACAGCAACCAACCTTACTTTGTTCATGACAAACAAGAACCCAAGGTATATTCTGACTTCCAAATTTATAATGCCAATACTGATATTCCAAAAGTAAGATTGGGGCATTTTTCTTTTTATTTTCGACTCATTCTTTTCCTTTTTTCGTGTGGGTGATGAACTTATGAAAAAGGCATCTAAAACCATTTTTTACTTTATGATTCAGAACCAGGAAGGCTTTAGTGATCTAACATATCAGAAGCTAAGAACACCCAATGACCGTGTTTGGACCATGAATGAAGTAGGGAGCAGTTCAGGTCTGGTAGCTAATGATCCATCGTACTCAAATGGAGATAACAATCAACATGATACTTCTTTTGCTGAGGAGGGCTCTAGCTTGGCTTTCGAAAATCATGTTCTAGTGGATTCCATTTCAATGGTAAGCGTTGAGAGTAAATTTTCAATTAAAATTATGTGGCGATGAATGGAGCAATAACTAAACTGTGGGGGGGGGGGTTTATGATTCAGGGAGGATCAGGGTTTGATGAGTTCTTACACAATGGGTTATTCATGGCTGAATTATCACCCCTGCCAGAACCACCTAAAAACCCAGATGAGGTTCAAAATCATCAGTTTAGCACCAATGAACAGGATGAGTTTTGTAATTCAATTTTCATCACTACCGATTAAGTTGAAGATTATCCTGAAATCTTCACATGCAAGCAGCCCAACTTAATTACTAAAAATCAGAGCTTCAACTTCTCAATGAATGATCCATGGCCAATTCAGTCATCGAGTAAAAGGCCATGAGTCGAACATGAGGGCTAAGCAGTGTTGAGGACATTGAAGCGGCTGATTCTTATGATAGAACAGCCTTTGAATAAAATGGAAGTATTACATACAATTCACAGGAAATTAGAGAGGTCAAAGAGACCTTAGTGTATCAGTGTACGTAAGCTATAAAATAAGTACAGTAGAACCATGTCTGAAGGAGAATATTGATATATGTATATTATGAGTGCCTTCACAAATATTTTAGAGTACACATAACAGAAGATTGAAAGATCAAAAGCTATTTTTAGTTTCAATATCGCGTGAACATTCAAAAATATATATATCGGTATCTCAATGTCTTAAGCAAATGCTTGTGTTATACAAAATTTTATGGCATGTGCGATGAAGCAGGCCCCTATACATCGATTCATAGTTGACTTGGTTATCACTGGTTCACAAGGAAACAGTTCATCAGTTTCTAACAGAGAGTTTGTTCAAGAAAACATTTGAGATATCATACACCAAAGTGCCACCAAAATCAAAAGAGAAACATGATATCCAGCAACACAAATGGCAATATTTTGCATGAATAGAATCTTCAATCATTCATAATATCCTCATTCCTTCCCACTCCCCACCTTTCAGCTTGAGTCAGTTATGACAATTACTAAATACTGTCTAAATTCCATGTTCCACCAGGGGCATATTAATCTGCCCGTATTATCCATGATTACTGAAAGCTAACACATTAAAAAGAAAGCAAATACATGTTCTCTACCACATTCAAGGCTCATGCAGGTGACACACAGTAGTTTGGAAACAACAATCACAACTATGAAGAATGTATATAAACACAAATGTTGGCTATTTGTCATGTGAAAAACTGTAAAGTACTGATTATCTGACCTTTTAGTGCCACTGTATTAGATGATAAAACAAATAAATCAATGATGTAAATCACTGCAGGTGGAAACTCCCAAACCTGCAGAATGCAAAGCTAGAGTAAGATGGATGATCTTTGGATACAAGGAAAAAAATGAAGCCAGTGTGATGTTTTCTAGTCAGTAGGCCAAGTGGCATTAGAAAGCAAACCATCATGGCAGTGAGAAGAATCTTGAAGTAACTTGAAATTAGAACTGCAAGCAACAGATCTCTGAACCTATGAAGTTTAGAGACAAAAAGGTACATTAATTGCAATGAAACAGAGGTGTATACAATAAATAGTTACTCCATGATAACCATTTGAATGAGTACAGAAATGATTAACCTGTTCTCAAAGTTCACATGCCAGAGATAGCCAACTAAGAAATGCAAATACGTACCTGGAGAATTGAGCTGATGTCTTGAGCAGGCTCCTGATTGCAAAAAGGAAAGAACACAGAAACATATAGTTCCCAAGAAATACATCCATCAACATCTACAATTGACATTAGCAAAGACACTCATCAGAAATTATCTAAAGGGCCAAACATTAGAAATATTGAATCCGAAATTTATTTGCAGTTCCATAAGATGAACAAACCTTACGATATATCCAAAAAATTGAAGAAATGCTCATGGATGTGCCCCATTCTTCCTCAGGTTTTTTGACAAGCAAACTTCTGTCTTAGACCGCTAAGGAACCCCATTTAGTATAAAGAATTCTAAAAATTACTGAACAGTATTATCAAACTATATCTATTAAGTAAAATTTGCTACCATATGGATACATGCATCCAGTACAAGAAAACCAACTAATGACTTCCACAAGAGACCCTGCAAAATTTTCAAAATACCCAATTCCATGTCAGAGGCAGCATGTCCAGATAATTAAACAAAAGACCAAAATTAATGTTTCAGGAACTAAACAAATAGCCAAACTAAATTGAATAACAGTGTAAAACCAAACAATTCAATTATACCTGAAAATGGGTTCTTTCATGGTTGAGAACGTTGAAAAGTACATGTCTGTATGCTTTTGGCTTGTGCAATATTAAATCAATCAAAACAATCTACACGAATTTAAAAATAAAAATAAACCCAAATTTCTTTTTATTCTAGTAAAAATTACTCCCGTAGATTAACAAAGAAATATTAGGGGCATTTAAGAAAACTTTCATAAAAAGAATTAAGGTCTTTACCATGAGCTCACATTCAATATATTCATCAGCAACTGCTTTACAGTTCACCTATAAACAAATGCAAATGCAAAAGTTAATAAGTCAATGAAAACAAAAGAAGCTGATTTTCTCAAATAAGGAACAAATTGAAAGCTTACACATTTCATCAACCGAATGTTTCCCGGTGAGTATTGAACGAATAGGGTTTTGATCCGAAACCCGCACTGGACACACCGGTATTCCATTAACACGAAAGAGAAAAAGGAGAAAACAAAATCTAGCAACTTTCGTTTATGCTTTTTTTTTTCACTAAAATAAATTTGACGGTGAGAAAAAAAAAGGAAACAGAACCTCATTCTTTTGGAAATAATCGGGTTGAACAGACTCCGGATCTGACCCATTACATTGTTTGGATCATTAACTTTCTTGTAAAGGTCCAATGTTTAGGGCAAGGCCTAACCGCTCCCCGATGTTTACGAAGGAGGTATATGAGGAAAGCCCATTTGACTTGTCTAGGAGTTTTCATACTTATTTCTTCATTTATTTATAGTTAAAATATGCTGTTAGTCTCGGGGCTTAAAAAGTTGATAATTAAGTCATACGTTTTTTGCTTGAAAAATATCAGCCAATCATTAAAATTGTAAATATTTATTGTCAAATTTTATTAACTTAAAATTTTAATTAGGTTGGACACGGCATATAATTGATATAAAATAAATATATTAAATTGACAAATTTTATAGAAACTATCAATGACAATATTAATTGGGTTAGGGTTTTTAAATTAAAAAACAATAAAAGGATTGAATTCTTAATTTTTAAAATATAGGGACCAAAAATCAAATTTTATACAAGTAACATCATATTTTAACCTATATTCATTAATTGATTGATAAGATATTTAAGCAGAGCAGTTAAGGATTATTTTTTATAATAATTTTATTGTAGATTTTGATAATATTTGTTTATTGTGACTAGTCTTTTTTCAACTCATAAATAGGAGAATAATGCACTTCAGCACACTCGAAACCACGTCCTCTTGCATTAGCAACTTATCTTCTATTATTAATCTAATAATTGTTTTATAAAATATTTTCACCTATTAGTGCATTGAATTAATTAATTTTAACAAAAAGAAAACAACCATCTAAAATAGAAGTGGTTAACAGCTTTATGTTTACACCTGGAAATTTAAGGTTGAAGCTCTAATAATATTATACATTTACGTTTCCCAATGTACCAAAAAGATTAAATTTAAAAAAGCATTATTAATCGTCTTATCATAGGAATTATAACCATCTAAAGGCTTACAAATTCTTTAAAGTCTTCTAGCTCTTTGCCCCCATCAAAAACAGGCAAATTTTTCTATAAATGGACAAATTTTATATACAGCAGGTTACCTTCTTACTCTTATGGATAATGGATATACATGGCATTAGCAATGGACCGAACTACAATTGCTTTGACTTTTTTCTCCACCATTTTAATTTTAACATATAGAATAATTATTAAAAATTAAAAGTTAAATAAATAAGATATTGTTTTTATTTTAAGCCAATAAACCTATAAATTAAATCAAAGCAGAAAAGAAGAAACAAAAGTAGACAATTAAAATCGGCAGAGAAAAGTAATTAATAATTTAAATCAACTGATCTTATAAAAAAAAAGAAAGAAGAAAAGTGGAAAACTCCTATTTCGAATAAATATTATAACATAAGATAACTCGAGCAAAAAAATCAGCTACCTTATTAGCACACTCATGAGTACAACGAAAAGACAGATATTTAAATTGACTTTGAAATATCAGACAATCACGAACCAGAACAATCAACTCAAAATCATCATCGAGCGAGCGCGCGAGGGCATGTACCAACACTTGACGATTCGACTCCACAATATTATTCAATTGCAATATGACTTAAGCCAGGATAGCGCCCTAAATGCAACAGCTTCGGCTAGACATGGACTGGCCTACCTTTACAGTTCCGAATAACAGCAGCGAAACCCACCGAGACCCTCCTCGCGGCATCAACATTGCACTTTGGCATTATTATTTTTATCCCTATTATATCAAACAATATATTTACATTTTAGGTATAATGAGAGCTGAAAAGAATCCTATCTCACATAATTTTATTTACTTATTTTCTTCTAATAAATGATAAATCTTTTAAAGAAATCAAACATACAGTCATATATAGTGACAGTTAAAGAAAGCTTTCATGAAGGCGAAAAGCATATCATTTTCTAGCATATCTTCCATTTTATCAAAACTTAGATATGGCATTAACTTCACATCAACAACGTGGCCCATGCAATATTTTTCAGCCTACCAGCCTATTCCTATACTCCTACACAGACGTATATATATATATATAAGACACCCAAAAGAGAGTTTGAACGGTTCACGCCTCCTGCAACAGCCTCAAAATTATAAAGTATGAAGTGAAAAATAATGTTTAAGGTGCCGAAAAAGGAAAGAAGATTAAGGAACAACTTAACAGTGAAATCAAGAATGAAAGAAGCCACTCTATGTCTGTGTTTTTTTTAATAGGCTATGGATCTTTTCTGTTCATCATATCTGTACCCTCGCACATGCGGCTTCTTTATTATCATCAATTATGCCTATGTAAAACCTAGCCTATGTATATCACCCTTTATAGGTGTAAGGGACTTCAAATTTCAATGACTTTTACCCCCCTTCTTTTTGAGCTAGCGTAGCTAGGAATCTTGTGACTGAAATTAATGAAATCCTTATTTAACAATAATTCCACCCATCTTGTCTCTCATATTTACTATTATTAAAATTAAACATAATAACACCTTTTGCTTTAATGCAAAATCTTTCCAACATCAATGGCTTTAATCTTAGCTACCATAATATATATATTCTGAAAAAGCTGCACAATCTATTAGTATATAATGTGGGGGGGGAAAATGGGGTACCCCATAAATTTTGCTTTGTTTCTGCAATATTATTATAGGTCTCCTTGATGCTAATCCATAATATATAGATATTTCATTTCATTTTTTAGATAATGCTTATATTTGGAATTTTCTGACATTTCATCTATGGTTAAAAGGCTTGTCTCAGATGGCACACAGTGAAGATGAAATAGCACTTCATGGTGAGAAGAATCAAAGGCGGGTTTATCAGTGCCTGTTACAGTGGCAAAAGAACATTTTCCAGAAAATTCCCATTGCACTATCATCACAACTATCAGCAAACACGTATAGAATGGCTTGATTCGAGTCCTTTAAGCTTACCGGGAATCGATGCGAGATATAGCCTCACATGATTTCAAGTTAAACATATATATAACCAATGGAGCACAAACAAAAATATGAAACGATGCGGCCATTAAAGGATTCCCATTATCTTTCCTTTTCGGAACCCATGTCTGATCTTTGTGTTGGCCTAGAATATTTCTTCTATGGTCTAGAAATTATGCAAAAAGAATAGTCACCATTCACCAAATTTAATTTCATATCTAACAGTCCTAATGTGATTTATACATGTGTATGTTACCTTTCTTAGAATTAGAAATAATGAAACCGTAATCTTCAAACACAAATGAAGGGACGAAATATTGATATGCTTTGCCAACAATCTCTCGGTCTAGTAGCAAAAGCATTATGTTTAATGCATAAGAACTTGGATTCAATCCCAAACAACCCCATTTCCCTCTCCCAATTATCAAAAAGAATTCTTTCCGTGTGTGTTCATCTATACAAGTTATCTGCCAGTCCTAATGTAACCCATGGCAAAAGAAAAGCCTAGCTAGCTACGTATTTCATGTAAAGAGAATGGCTCTCAAACATTACCAACCTCTATTCTTTTGCGTAATGTAGTGCAAGTGCAACTGTATATAGGTAAGGCATGCATATAATAGATCCATTATCCATACCCCCACCATCAATACATATAGATAAATGTATGGTATTTTATATCTTTTCTTCAACATCTTACCTCATACGTACCACCTTTCTAGTTTGTTGTTATAACAGTGCTCTTTAAAAAAAAATCAAATTTGCACTGCATGACTACAGGCAACAACAGATGATCAAATTATACTACTGGCTCCTTTGTTTTTCCGCCTTCTTAGGCAATAGACTAGCTCAAACTCCGACATCCTTTTGATCATGGTTTGCGCTTTGTGGGTCCTGTTCTGTTCTGCCCATAAGTTCTCCCACCGAAAAAGCCATCAACAATACTTCCATAAGCAGAAAACAATGTTCAGAAATGAAAATGTCATGCATTGTTCACATTTTCGGCTTCTGACGTTTTAACTGATTTTCCGCATATAAGGCAATCCCAAAGCTTTTCTTTGTCTTCTCCTATTTGTCTTACAAATTACAGACTTTCTAGTATTCTACAGTTAACACGGTCAATTCTATGCATTATATATAAGTATTTTGCATGGCTAGCTCCAAGCATGAAATGCATGATTTGGGGATTTCAATAATCGTCGGAATAAGACAAAGTACCTAGAAATTGTTGAACCGAATGCCATGAAAGCTTTTATAATTTTCTTTCATATATAAATACTTTAAAAATCTGTCATCAAACTTCTCATCAAGACTAAGACAGCAGTATCTATAGACATCAAAGTGAACAATACATTTCTATATCTTATAGATACTGACAAGTGACAAAATGACAGAGATGAATATCACCTGGTCTTATATCTATATATTCTTGAATTCAATGCAGTTCGGTTAACCAGGAAAAACAAGGGTTCAAGGGTGAATTCACTGCTTTTTTATGCTTTTACTACTATTTTAGTCAATTTTGACTGGCCGTATCGTTCAGTAAACACGAGTATTTACAATAAATATTTAGTACTGTTGGTTTCCAGTAGTTCAGTCAGCATGCATGCATATATATATATGTATACACCAAGAAAATAAAGATATACTTCAAGGGCTACTAATGTATGATTTCTTATAATTAAAATTATGGCATAACCATTTCTAGTCATTTTGGAAGCTATATTTTTTTATGTAATTAATAATTATAGTGTTCTGATTGAAACTTAATCATACTTATTAGATATACTGTACAATATTATGATGCAAACATATAAACCTAAAAAAAAATTGCAAACAAGGTTATGTGAGTTCTTACAAATATATATTGGGCGAAAGTCCAGTCTTAGTTGATATATCAGTAGGGGGAATCTAAACCCTATTTAATTTATGTATTTTTTGTCTGTAGCAGTCCACTCCAGATAAGATCATGGCTGTAAAGGAAATGTAAAGTGGCAATAATGATCGATGTTATGATAAGTAAAAAAAATTTCAAATTAACAACGAGAAATACTGATAATACCTCTTTACAGTGCTCCAACTTTTCTGTGCATTACCTGCAAGCCTGCAGCTTAGTTGTTCAGCGGCAACCAGCCAAGAATATACATGTATATAATAGTTAATATCCTGTTAACCTAACATAGAGAAACGATAGAGAGAGAAAGAAAGGCCTTCTTTATAGACTATATATGCTGTCAGCTACACATGCATCAGAAAACAAGTAAATGTTGTCAGTCAGAGAGGGCGAAGAGAATGTACTGATGTTAAGATGAGAACTAAAGAAGAGAGGGATATATATACACGTATACACACACACTGCACAAACTAGGAAAAAAGCCATGGATGCAGTTTGGAAAGGCCATGGTTATCTCCACTCTCCAGTAAAGAAAAATATGATTTTTCTGATAAACAAGTTGGTAATATGCTGATATAACTGTATATGTATTATACACGATTTTCAATTATGTTGCAACTTCTTTCAGCTTTAGCTCCTCATAGATCCAAACCTCAACAAACTACTGGATTAAAACAATATGTAAAAAAAAAAACTAGGACGGCTGCTAAAGACTGATCTTCATTAATATCATTCAGGCCTCTTTCCTAAATCCAGCGCATGTGGCAATGTTGCTGATAAGGCAAACAAAAAGAAGAGGAAATGCAACCCTTCACTGTATCTTCTCTTCATCAGAGATCCAAATCAATGGACAAGGAAGATTTTCCTTTCTTTGAATATTCAGCTTGCATTCCGGACTGTCGCAAAGTATTATTATTGGACAATGTTGATTGTCGAGAAAACGAAGAGAAATGAGGAGAGTCATCTGAACCTATTGTGCCATGAGGAAAACTGGAGGAAGATTCAGCTTGTGTAGTATTAGGACACTCCAGGTTCACACCAAACAACCTTAGCCTTTTAGCTACAGTTTTATTACCCTGAACAACCGGCACCGAATCAATCACCATAGGCTCCGCTCCTCCTGCTTGCACTGCTCCAATTTGATGATGATGTGACCCAGATGATGACCTTGGATAATACTGCCCCGCATTGCCATAAGTAATTGCCTGACGCTGGCGATGAGTGTTAGGATATATGCTGTAGTTCAAGCGATGCAAAGGCTCATAGTTCCGAGGCACGCACATGGGTTGAGGCATGGAGTAGAGGCTACCCCACCGGACAGAGTGAGGGAAGTTGAACTGACTTTGGAGCTGTATATGTGCAAGCGTTGTTGGATCGGGTGCATTAGGCCTGCGCCTCCAATCGATGTATAAGCGGTGTTTTCCCGACTCCCCAACGCCCCGCTGAAAGGAGACGGTATCACCAGCATCAAGCTTTTTTTCCTTGACGAAACGGCTCCACCCTTTGGTCATCACATAACTCTGGCTACTATTCCAATACGAGTAGCGGAACCGCCAGGACTTGCCGTTTCGATCCTCGAAATTCAACAACAGCCCTTTCTCATTGGTTGACGAGTGGAGAGGGAAGTACTTCTCGGCATGTTGCTTTGGAATAACGAGGCGGTTGAGCTTGCCTACATCGCTAGGTGTGACAACTTTATCAAACATGTGCTCTTTCTCAATACACCTAATGGTACTACCACTATCTCCGCCTATACAGCTTCCAATATTTGATTGATATTCATTGTTGTTGCCAAGTGACAAGTCCATCTGCCCTAGTTTCTCGTCAAATTTGATAGCAGGCACTTGGACTTTGTAATCTTCTCGAGAATCTAAGGTTCCCAACCACAGGTGCTTTTGGTGTTGCTGAGCAACAGTATCTTTGTTATTTGAAGTAGCAGAAGAAGAGGAAGAGGAAAACGGGAAGTTGCTCGTATTTTCTCTTGTCACTTCATCATCGTTTCCCTCATGATCTTCATCTTGCACAAAGTTCATTAGGATGACCCACCAGCACCAAAAATTACCTTCTTTATCACACTAGATAATATGGTTTAGATTGATGGCAAAATGAGGGGAAAGACAAAGGAAAAGAAATTTTGGGTCTAGATATATGGCTGCTACTGCTAATATTTTTCTGTTTCTAAGCAGAAATAAAACTGAAACAAAGCCTGACCTGCAAATAATGGCTTCTTGGAAGAATTCATGATTTCTTCGAGATCTTTGAGGGCCGCGGGAAGCAAAATACAGGTTCTCAGGGCAAAAACGACCCAGGGTCGGTGCTTTTTCTTTGACCCTTTTGTTTTTTTTTTCTTTAAAGAAAACGATGAAAAGTGAAAACCCTAAACGAGTTAAATTAAGGTCGTGGGAGAATCAACAGGATAAGGTTGTTTCTCGTGATTGACCTAGCATTTAGCTTAGAGAGAAAGCATAAAAAGAAGAAGAGGAGGAGGAATTGGGCTTTAAACCCAGTTTTTTTCTGCCTCCATCGAAGCTTCTTCTTTTAAAGAAAACTGCCAAAGCTGATTTTTTTTTTCTTTTTTGGGGGGGGTGTCAAAGAGAGAGAAAGAAGGAGAATGGTGAGGAGGTAAATACTCATCCTACGTACGGGCCCATGAATGATCTGGTTCGACTCATGTGAGCTCTTCCTTTCATCATATTTGGTTTCTCTCTCTCTATTATCTTCTCCACCAAGAACAAATGGCCAGTTGGTCTTTAACTCTCAAATCTCAATCAACTTTGTACTGATAAAAAATGTGCCCACAAACTCATTCCCATTATTATTTACTATTATTATATTTATGTCTATTATTACTGCTACTGCTGTTTGCTTACCAATTACCATGAGAGGAGGGAGCATGTTAGTGTTAGAGTTAGGTCGGGAATGGAGTTTTGACTTTGGTGGCATTCATTGTCTGCTGGTCCTGCGCTCCTAATGGATGAAAAAGTTGAGTCCATTTGTTTCATTTCATTCGATCCAACAACATCAAAGAAAAAGATTCCTCTATTGTCATACTTCTAACCAAACCCCCCATTACTGCAGTTGAACTTCATCAACCCTTTTTCAAGCTTTCACCTTCGACCCCCTCTACTCTCCCAAGTCCCATGTCTTTCTTCTTTTCTTGTCAAACTGTATCATTTATGGTTATCTCTGTTTTTCCTTCTTTTTTTCCCTTCTTTTTAACTTTCACTCATTAATCTACTACTATACTACAGTTTATTGGCCTTGCATTGCTACACTCAGTTTGGTATAAGGAAAGTAGGATTATATTTTATTAAATTATTTTTTATTATAGAATTTATTTTTTAAAAATAAGTTTAGTTTTTTATTTTAATTTTTTATAAAATTATTACCATTCTTATTTTTTATTATAATTTATATATTAATAAATAAATATATAATCTTAAAATCAATTTTATAATTATAATTATAACCATAATTAATATGCTAATGGATAAATTATAGAGTAAATATAATAATTATATTTTTAAAGAATGAGATCTTCAATTTCAGTTTTAAGAGAAAAGATATTTTTGTTTTTAATTAATCTTAAATTTTATTTGAAAAAAATAAATTAAAATAATTAAAATAAAATATAATTTGGTCTAAAATTTAAGATCATGACTATAATTTAAATATATTATCGAGTTCATGGGAATGTTGGAAATTCAAACAATGTAATCTAATTCCAAAATGTAACATAGCGAGCCATAATATAAGATTCGACCAACAAAGCATACGGTCCTAATCACATTCCTTTTATAAAATGAAAAATATTATTATTAAAGTATTTTATCATTTTATATTTTATATAAAATCTAGAAAATTGCACATAATGATATTTGAACCTAAGTCACTATGACTTTTAATATATTAACTTTATCATTTCAACTATAGTCTTATTTGCTTTTTACTTCAATTGTTTTATAAATATATTTGTAACATTTTTTTTTACTCATAATGTGAATGTGTTGTAATCTGAATTATAATCTATATAAAAGCACAAATTTAAAAAAATTTCTGAATCAACGAGAATACTCTTCATTATTCATTAATATTTTTTTATTTGTAAAATAAAACTTGTATTCGTTTGAATTACACAATTGAGGATTATATATTAATTTAAATTATTTGTCATTTAATTAGTGTTATAAGTAATATATAAATTAAGATTAAGATTTACTATTTGTTAAAAAAATATTAGCATTATTCACGCAACTCCACGAGCATGAAACAAAGTTTAAAGGCGGAAGAATGAACATTTCAGGAGCAACATGAATGATAGGTTTTATTTTCTCAATTTTGTTTTTATATCCATGTACAATGTAAGATTCTAATGATAAAATTTGTTTGCACTTTACCATGAATTTGACGTGCTTTATGGTTTAGTCAAACCTATTTGCTATTTCTATAAGCCTAAAAGAATTATATATTAACATTGATAAGTTGAAAGTATCTCAAAAATAAAGAAGTATTATGATGATTTTAATTTTTTTTAGGAATTTGGACTTTTTACATTTATTTAAATTATTTTAAAGAAGTTTAAGTTTTTTTATTTTTTAATTTATTTCATATTATTTTTTTCGTAATACAATTAGATGATTTAATCTCAATTGTTTTTTTTTTTACATACAAAAACAAAATATTAATTTAAAAAATATATTAGAATAATTTCATCCCAATTAAACAAGTTAATTTTGAACATATCAAACTTAAATTTAATTATATTTAATACAATTGGAATTTACTTTTTAATTAATAATATTGTTATTTGGTTTTAAAATGAAAAGCATTTAAAATATAAAATGTTAAAAAATATTTTTTAATATTAAAACTAAATTTAAATTAATGTTTTAACATTAAATTTAAAAATTAATGGTTAATTCAATAATTTCAATATACTAAAAGCATAGTTAATTTTATCTATTATTATGGTAAACATACAAATTAAATCAAACTCTAATCTTAATCCTCGATAATTTTTATTTATTGGAATTCAATCTTTAAGATATTTATATAAACTTTCAAGATACATAGAGTTGTTTTTTTACATTTATTCAAATTCGTAATAAATGTTGAAGTAATCCATCTTCAATTATATAAAATAAAAATATTTCGTTAAATAGTAAAAATAAAAATGCATATATTCACGTGCAACATACATCATACAAGAAACTAATGAAGGTAATAAAATGATTTTAACATTTTATATATTTATTTATTAATATTATGTTTTAATAAAATAAACATGCATGGAATCTTTATCACAACAAAGAGTTATAATATTAAATATATTTATAGATTAAAACAAACATATGATTTTAACATTTTACTTATTTATTTATTAAATTTATGTTTTAATAAAAAAAACATGTATGGAATCTTTATCACTGGCAAAGAGTTATAATATTAAATATTTGGGTCAACTATTAAAATAGTCATTTTCGTTTGCCCCATATTACATTTTAGTTATTTATGTTTGAAATGTTACGTTTTAGTCACTTAAGTTATCGTGTTATAATATTTTAGTCATTAAGTTGTTAATAGGGTAACGGTAAGCTGAAATGGCAGGTTAAATCATCATTTCAAACAAAAATTTTAGGTTAAATTATACAATTGGTCCCTATATTTTTTCGTTTTGAGCAATTTAATTATTTTCTTTACATTCTTTTAAATTTTTTTTCTTGTTTTCCATTTTCTTCTGTTTCTCTCTCTGTTTTCTCCCTTTTACATTTCCTTTAACGTAGTTTTTCTATATTTTTCATTTGTTAAAATTAATCCCTATACTTTTTTTGAACAATTTATTTTTTCTTTTTATTATTTATTTGTTAAAGCCAAATATATTTGATTACATACTCTATGTGTAAACCCAGAGACCATTTTCGATTACTGGAAGATGAATAAAATAGATTATATTGAACTAATCAATATCGATTCTTCTTCGGAATATAATAGAACACCAAGCTAAATTCTACCAAAGACATTGATTTGCTTACCAAATTGGTGCTAAAAACTAGAAACCATGCTAACCCTAATGGGATAAGAAGGGTTAACCAATATCATGAGAATCTTCATTGAAATATCAGTCCAAGCAATTCTATAAAATCACCACAATAATCCAATTTTGGATCCTTTGCTTAGCTTTAACAATAACCATAAAATATAGAAATCACATTTCACAATTGTCTATAATAAGCAAAAAAAAATATTTAAAAAACTCTTTATTCTAGGCTTTCATTGAAGATCAATACAAAATTATTACCCTAACGCCACGTTTGGTTCGCTGTATTGGATTAGAGGTGTAATGGAATAGAGATGTAATGGAATAGAGGCATAATAGCAAATCAATTGTTTGGTTGAATGTAATGGAATAGAGGCGTAATAGTAATCTTGTGTTTGGTTGAATGGAATAGAGGTGTAATAGCATAATGGAAAAAACTAAAATGACTAGAATACCCTTAGCATAAATTTATTTTGGTAAATGATTATTGTTATTGTTATTTAAATTTTAATAAGATTATTATTATCAATAATAAATAATTTAATCATATTTAAACATAATTATTATTAAATATATTAAATATATTATAATTAAAATATATAATTTAATAAAATTCTTAATAATTAATATTCTTATATGAATTTACTCAAATCATAATATATGATACTATAAAAGATAATTTGAAATGATTAATATTAAATATATTTTAATTAAAATATATGATTTAATAAAATTTAAAATAATTATAACTAATAAATTATCTTATATGAATTTGTATAATTTAAAATAATTATTATTACATATAATTTAATAATATATAATTTCATAAAATTATTGATAATAATTTTTCTTATATGAATTTATACAATTTAAAATAATTAATATTAAATATAATTTAATAATGATATATAATTTCATAAAATTCTTAATAATAAAATGTTCTTATATGAATTTACTAAAATCAAAATATAACTTGAGAATTATATTCTGCATAAACATAATTAACTTATATTAAGAAAAGGTTAGATGAAAATGAAATTCTATATCATAATCCATATGTTATATAGTTTTACAACATCAAAAAGTTTGAACATCGATTTTTAATGGTGAGAAAGAAATCTTCTGACTCATTCTAATCGCGCAACAGAAGGCAAACTAAAGAAAACGATCATTTGAGTTAGATGATCTGGAATTTTACTCAGAGCTTCATACTGCTGATCGTCGGATAAACCTTCAATTTCCTATAAGGTTGAATATAAATTTGAAGCTTTCTCTTCCATCTTTTGATATTCTTCTGACTTCTGCTGAACTACCACCTCGGAGGCAATACTCCTACTGATTTGATCGCCAACGGCCTTGATGTTTTCGGCCAACAAAGCAGCCTCATCAAATGAAGAATACACATTATCACGAGCATCAGATTTCTTCTTTCTCTTGTTTGAAGATGAGGAACCCCCTTGGTCTCTATCTCCTCGCGGCTCCGTACCAGAAACATCCATGTCGTCTAAAGAGACGTCAGCTTCGCAGTCATAGAATGTGTTTCTCTCTTCATTCATATCTGTAGTAGGTACATCCTCAACATGTATTTCTTCAAGAACATCAGCAGCTGTTTGAGCGTCTTTCCCAGTCGCTCGATCTCTTGCATATATGGCAGTAAGCTGGTTGTAGTAAGGGAAAGAACGATGTCTAAACTGAGCGGCTTCTTTGTGACTCTAAAAAAAATGAGGAAATCATATTAGTTATAAGTTTTGTAAAAAAACAAATAAATACTTGAAATACATTTTACCTTTACATAAGATTCCCAAACTGCATCTTCAGCAACAACGAGTTGCCTATGCTCGTCCCAACCAAAACTGCTATTGTTTTGGCCATTAAGCATGTCATAGACGACTGACCATTCCATTTTTAGGCACCTAATCCGAGATTCAATATTTGGTTTCGCCTTCAACATTGCATTTGGTAAAGCCTTTTGTAGCATCTTTTCCAACTCGTTCAAATAACCGGCTTTGAACCCGGTATCAGCATTAAATGTTCCTACATTGTGCAAGTCCACCATGCAAGAAACCAAGGCTGCACCTTCTTCTGGAACCCATTTTCTTTTGCTTCCTCGAGAAGCTTGAGAAGAAGCATGTGATTGTGGAACACCTGACATAATTATCTTAAGAAAAAAAATAAATTAACATTATTTACTATTTTTAATATCATGAATCAAAAGGTGAACAGTTTATAATATTATATCGTTAGTTCAATATCATGAATCAAAAGCTCAATACTAAATTTAAAATTATAACACATGCTGAATGAAAAGATAATTAAATTATAATTCAACAAAGTTTAGTACAATATAGAATTTTAATCAAACACCACCAAAGTTTCATAAACTAGATACATAAAATGACATCAACAAATCAATTCAAACTCAATTTGTCCCTAAACCTAACTAATTTCTAGATGCTTGCCATTCATCGAACATTTGGTTGGCTAGTTCCATTCTCCAAGTAGCCCAAGCATCCGATGGATGAATATTTATGATATTCGGTTCATCGTCATCCACCACATTAGTAGGTAATCCTTTTCCCACCTCCGCTTCAATGGGATCAATACTCATATGGGTTCGAATAAAATTATGGAGCAAACAACATGCAATAATAATTCTATTGTGCACCATTACAAGATAAAACGATGGACTCCTAAGTATTCCCCATCTAAGTTTTAATAAGCCAAAGCATCTTTCAATAATATTACGTGCCGAGGCATGTTTCATATTAAAAAACTCTTGCGGAGAACTTGGCTGATAACCCTGACGCCACTCGTTCAGATGATATCGCTGTCCTCTAAATGGTGCAAGAAATCCCTCACAATTTGTGTATCCAGCATCAACTAGATAATAACAACCTATAAAATATTTTTTTTAAAATGATTAATTCAGCACACAAAGTTTGATCTTAATGAATAATTCAAATTCCTCTAACTATACACTTTACCATGAGGAGCTTTTAGTCCATGTCTTCTACTAATGGCATCTCGAAGCACCCGTCCATCGGCAACTGAACCTTCCCAAACCAGGAAGAACATAAACAAATTGCATTTCAGGTGTACAAACACCTAGCATATTTGTTGCTATGTCACCTTTTCGCGTTCGATATCTAGGTTTATCAACTGTTGGCACCCTAATCTTGATGTGGTTTCCATCAAGAGCACCTAAGCAATTCTATATCACATGATATAAAACCTTGAGTTAGAATACTAATTTAAATCTAAGTCAACTAAATGTTGTACAAGCTAATATAAAACTCAGTCTAATACCTTAAACCATTTCCACCTTGTGTCAGAAGAATCAACTGTAATTGGCTCCGGCTTTTTAAATAAGACATCTTGTAAGCGTATGACAGCATTTAAAACACTATGAAATGCTCTGCTAACAGTTTCCCCGGACCTTCTAAAGTGATGCTTGATAACTCGATTTTTCAGGTGATGGGAGATGATATGTAAAAACATTGCTACTTGCTCATCAACAAGCATGAACCTTGACGACTTCAATCCCCCTATCGATTCTAACATCTCACATAGTTTAAAAAAGACAGTTCTATTCATCTTAACTTGTTCAATACAAGTCTCGTCACTAGCATATACAAGCCTTTTCACATAATCCCGTTTTGCATAAAAATCTAAGGTATAGGACCTAATCATTGGTCTATAAGTCTGTAGGCTAAGGCTAGCACCCATTCTAAATAGGAACCAAATCGCAATTCTACAGATTTCCAACCATAATGTCAATGCAATACCAATTCTTTTACGCCTCACACTTTGTGCAATTAAAGGCAGACGAGCCATTACTGTAACATATTAAAATTAGAACACACTATCAATGAATTGAAGTTGCAATTACACATTATCAAATAAAAATAAACAATACAAATTTAGAACACACGAAGCAAAAAATTATCTACTAAATGATATCGTTGCAACAAAGTTAGAGATTTTGGTTGGACAAACTTTAAAAAAAATCCTAAAAGGATTAAATTGTATTACTAAATAATTAGAAGGTTTAATACTGCAATAAATCTATTTTATTCAAGGGAAGCTAGATCCCTGCTTGCCCTCCCTTATATTAACTATAGTAATTAAGGTATCAAAACTTGTTTATTTTGTAAAGCAACAAATTTTGTGGTATGATTGAGAAAAATATTTTGTTAAGCAACAAGGTTTGGGTTTGTTTTAGTACTTTATTTAATAATAATGTTAATTGAAAAATCATATATACGACTCCATTTTATGATTTCACATTATTGACCACTTCGAAAACAAATTTATATATAATTTTCCTTAGAAATAGTAAAAAAGGGTTCAATAAATATGAATTTGGAGAACCAAGTTTAATTAGATTTTCTTCACATGGTAGGTTCAAATGTGAAAAGATTTTCTAAGCAACATTATTTTTTTTTATAAGAATGAGGATTTGCTTTAATAATCTTTTTTCTCTTGTTTTAAAACTTTTATAACATTTTAAATTTAAAATTCTTTATTAAAATATTAAATTTCTTGATTTTTAATAAAATATTAAAGTCCTTATTTTAATTATTGATTAGTCTTTATTTTAATAAAATATTAAAATCCTTATTTTAATTATTGATTAGTCCTTATTTTAATAAAATATTAAAGTCCTTATTTTAATTATTGATGCATTTTTTTAAAATCAAATGACTCAACTAAAAATTTACTAATAATCGAGTGATTATTTATATAATTTACCAAAAAATATTATAGAATACAACTTATTTTAAAATATATATTTTATCAAGGAATGTTTATTTTTTTTTCGAATTTGATTTTCCGAGTTACAAGATCCCATTAGCTATAAATAATGTTACATTTTATCGATTATATTAGAATTTTAACTTCCACTCTCAAAATAACTTTTATTATTATTATTTATGATTAATAAAATATAAACTTATATATTAAAGATAATGTGACATTAGGAAAACCAAAGAGACAAATTTGTATAATATGGAATCCATTATAAACATAAAAGGCCCTATCTATTTTGTTGATTTTCATTCACTGGCATTCAGTATTCATAGTTGAATTATATCAATCACATCTTATTTATATAGAATTAAATGCAGGATTGTGATCCCATTTAATTTCAAATTTATAATATTCTTTCGATTATTTGAAAATCTTAAATAAAATATCCGACATTAACGTACTAATAAATTACAACTTTACTAGTATATGTTAATGGACTTCAAATATTTTATTTTCATATGGAAATATAGGTCTTCTTTTGTACTTTTTAAAAACTGTTCAAAGAAATTTACCAAAAAAACCAATTTACTCATATTTCATATTAGAAAGGACCTTTATAATACTACTAGTAAAACTTAAACATTCTCGAAGATAAATGTAATATACTTGAGTTGAATTCAAATAGTAATAAGTTTAAATCGAAATTAACTCCTCGATGTTTGACACAAGCTCGATTTAATCAATTTATAAATTTTTAGCACCTAAATTCGACCGATTTTAATTGGTGTAAATGAAAACATATCATCAATCACATGTTTTGATTTAATCTCCATTTTAGCAAATCAGATAAATCCAATTTTTATTTTAAGATCTAAATTTATTATTATCTTAATTCACTTATATAAATTTACTATCAATTATTATTAATAGTGAATTATCAACCAAACGGTTTAATCACGTGTATCTCATGTATCTAAGAACACAAATAATGAAATGTCCTGCAAGTAACTCATTTTCGTCACTAGCATATCCATTTTCATATTCTACTGACTAACAAATCAAGAACAAATCAAGTAAATTGTTTTCATATTCTACTGACTAACATAAACAAATTCAATTTCCAGCAGACAATCAAAACAATTTCCAGAACAAATCAAGAACATTATCAAAACAAATGCAACAATTTCCAATTTCATCTTCTACTCACTAACAAATTAATACAAATCAATAACATTTTCCAGCAGACTATCAAAACAATTTCCAGAACTAACCAACAAAACCGAAATCGCCTATAAATTCTTCAAATATGAAGCAAGCAATCTCATATTTCCAGTCAAACAGGCTGACTTTGAATAGAAAACCATGGTCACACACATCTTAAAACAATATAAGGCCTGTTACATTAAAATATATAAATCCAAAACTGCTAAGATATATATATCTAAATGGCAATGGTCAAAACTGCTAAGATTTAGCTTTTATTTTATGCAAAATGATACAATATAAATAAAACTTTAAACTGAAGCCAACAAATTTTGACATCTAAGCTAAGGGATCAAAGATTAGATCTATTTTGTCCATTGCTTTTGAGACCATGCATGCAATGCATGTATATCTACCCCTCTCTACACCAAAAACCATATATGCTAAAATGCCATTAAAGTCTAATCGCCTATTTCTTTCCCAGTATTTATCATATTTACAAGATTTAATCAGAAATAAGCAAAAATCAATGAAATTAATAAATAATCCCAGCACTGTATCTTCCTGTGCTAAATGATGAAGAAAATAATAAACGGAATCAATGATAACAGAGACCGAGATAACAAATCTATATTTCAATCATATACATGCACAACAGATGAAGATAAACATCTCTTTTACTTCAATGATATATGATGACTCAAAGGAAAAAAAACAGCAACAGAAAATAAACAGCAATAGAAACATGCAATCGGGGAAACTAACATGTACTGACTTGATCGGGGCAGAGTGCAATGAAGAACAACCTGTAATCAGAAAAGGGGAAACCGATTAGGTTAACAGTGCAATAATCGATGAAGAAGTCACTGCACTAACAAGGCAGTGATTCGAATCTGCTAACATGCAGAAAAAAGCTAAAGACACTACAAGGCAACCATTGAAACTCATTACAGAGAGAAAAAGAGAGTTGAAACTCATTACAGTGATTCGAAACATTTACCTTTCAGTTGCAGTAACCTTCAGACCCACCAACTGAGAGCAATCGAAAGAGTGACAGAGAGAACAAGAAAAGAAAAAGGTCGACTGGTTGAGAAGGCAATCGAAAGAGTGACAGAGAGAAAAAGAAAAGAAAAGAAACGGAGGGAGCAAATTGGCAGAAAAGAGGCGTAATGGACTGGGAGCAAATCGGCAGAAAAGAAAAGCAAAGAAACAAGGAAGGAAATCGGATGAAGCTAGAAGGAACAGCAGAGAAACAAAGGGGATCGGGGGAGGGTAAAACAGGGAGGGTTTGCTGAAGCGGTAGCTAATCTAGGCAAAAGAGGGGGAATAGAAATCGGTGGTTTTCATCGATTAGGAAGGTAATGGATTACACGCGCATTAGCAATACATCAAACCAAACGACAAAATAGAGCCGGATTAGGTGGGGCCCACCGATTAGGGGTGTATTGGCAGCCAATACACCAAACCAAACATAGTGTAAGTTGAAAACATATTAAAAACTAATCAAAAGGAAGATCAAATAGAATGTACAAGAAATATCCAATACCAAAATAAAAGTATAGAGACTAGTTTTAACAAACGGAAAACATAGGAAAACTATGTTAAAAGAAATGGAGAATAGAGGAAAATAGAGGGAGAAACAAAAGAGAATGACAAATAAATGAAAAAAAGAAGTTAAAACACATAACAAAAAAATTAAATTACTCAAAATGAAAAAAATATAGAGAGACCAATTGTATAATTTAACGGCAATTAACGGCTCAATGACTAAAATATTACAACACGATAACGTAAGTGACTAAAATGTAACCTGAAGTAAACAAAAGTAACTATTTTAATAGTTTACCCTAAATATTTTTATCGAGTAAAACAAACATAAGATTATTTATTTTATATTAAGTATTTTCTATAATTTGAATACTTTTGCCATATGTTTTCCTATATAACTAAATTTCCCTATAAAATTAGGGAAGGGAATAACGACCAGGATTTGAACGCAATTTAATCCTTATTCTCGTAGTGAATAATGAGATGGCGCATTTTCAAAAAAATTAATTAATTATTAAATTTGTTAACACCAATATTCAGTGTCGTTTCTAATTTTAAAAGTCTAATTAATCTTTTGTATCCAATTCTTTTCTTTCTAAAATGATGCAACCTCCATCTAATGCCTTAAAAATAACAGAAAAATATGGACATGAGTAAATAATAGGAAAGGATTTAAAACATGTACATAATCAATTTTTTTTATAGTTGAATTAAATAATTTCTTTAAATAAATTCTAATATATGTTTAATTACTCAATCATTTATTAGGGATGTAAATTGGGCGGGCCAGGTGCGGGGGTGCTCCCTCCACACCCATCCCCGCCAAGAATTTTCATCCCCATCCCCGCCCCATGACTCGCAAGACTAAAACCATCCCCGTCCCACCACCCACATGTGTCCCTAGACCCACCTAATTCCAGCTGTACCCGCCTCGCGACCCATTTCATATAATATATTTATAAATATCAATTAAATAAATATAAATCAATTTTTTATGAAAAAAGTATGAAATACTTGTTCTCCGAACTCCCACCACATATGTGACATTATTCCAACTGTCACCATTTAAAAAAAAAAGTCGTCCCGACCCCTTAATTGGTAAACAAAATATAACTTCAACACGAGTTTAAAAAATTCAGAAAATAAATTTAATTAACATTTTCAGTAAAGCTACAGTGACTAATTAATTTAATTTCCACTTCAAACTTAATTATTTAACTACAAATAATTAAAAAATAATACAAAGTAATTAATTTGATCTCTAAGTAATCTCTTGTTCATTGTGACAAAATGTATTTGTTGCGGATAGTGATACATGTGATTTACTTCTCTAATTCGTCGTTTTCATTTGATTCATCTCATGGATTCTAATACAAAACTTTCAAGGTCATATTGAGCTAGCGGAATGATAGGTTGAACATATATAATCAGGGCTCAAGTAATTTGTAATTAAATTTTGATTCTTTGTCTATTAATTACAACGTTATTTAGTCATGAAATCATTCTACTAATGTACTATGACTGAGATTGTAACAGCCTAATTTTCAGTGGTGTTGGAAACAGTGGTTTGAGACCACTAAATTCGACAAGTGAGTTCAAAAATTTTATTATTTAGTATTTATGAGTTAAATATGATTTTAGGAAGACTTTTGAAATAGTGATTTGTGTTTTAGAAGAAAGTGTTAGGTTAAGCGGTTTTGAAAACGAGGTATCGAGACCTCGATTTCTTAAATCGAGACGTAAATATTTTTATAAATATTTACAGTGTGTCAATAAGTTAGTATTAAAATTTCGTTAGAAAATATCATTGTTTTGATAGTTAATTAAATAAAAATGACTAGATTGAATTAATTAAATAAAATAAGTGAGTAAATTATTTAAATAATAAATAATGGAGGACTTAAAGAACAAATATGCCTAATTTGGCATGGCTGGACGGCATGTTAATGTAAAACATTAAAATAAAACAAATGAAGGGCAAAATTGTAAATTAAACAAAAATTAAACAAATAAATAGAAATTGAAAGAGATTTCTAGACAATCTCTTTGAAATATTGGCAAAAACGGCATGGGAGAAAGCTTCTAAAGCTGTTTTTTTTTTTTTTGCTACAACTGAGTTCAATTTTACTTATTTCTTGTAATTTTTTTTTGTTTTTAAAACTTTTACAATTAGGTTCAATTATCTATTTCATTAGTTTTTGATTTTCTGAGTGATTTTGAAAGTTACCATTGATGAGTGCTGGTTGTTTGTGATGAATTAATATGGATTTAGGGCTTTAATTTTGTTATATGATGATTTTATAAAGTGAATTTGATAGATATTGATTTTAGGACTAAATTGTAAAGAATTTAAGAATTAGGGTTTGATATTAAATTTTTATATATCAAAGGCTGTAATATAGCCTATAATACTTAGATAAGTTGTCAATTGAGAAAATTTAGTTCATTTGGTAGACTAATTAGTAAGGGACTAAATTGCAAAAATTTTAAAAGTTAGGGTAATTATGTAATTTTAAAATTTGGAGGGTACTGATTATAAAGTGGATTGAAACTGAAATATATGCTAATGTATGAATAATTTTATATCTTAGATCAGAGCCCGTAAATCAACGAGAAAAAGAGAAATTAACAGAATAATCCTTGATCTACTACAAACTTACAAATTAACCTAGGTAAGTTCGTATGGTTAAACTTTAATGTTATATGTTAATTTTATGAATGGTAATATATATTTATTTATATCATTTGTGAAAATAAAATTATTTTTTAAATTATGAAATTAAAGTGAATGTTCGAAGTGAACGGAACGCAGGATTGAGTATAGTTGTTCAGTGTAAATGAGGAATTGACGGTAAATTACCTAAGTAAACCGAGGTTTAGTATTTGTTGCGAACTTCCTTGTTTTCTTTTTGTTTAGCTCTCATGAGCTTCAGTTAACTTATATGAGTTTTAGTTTAATCCTTATGGGTTTCAGTTCAGCTCTTTTAAGCTTCAGTTTAACCCTTATGGGTTTTCGTTCAGCTCTTATGAGCTTCCGTTTAACCCTTACGGGTTTCCGTTTAGCACTTATTTTCTTCTGTGCAGCCTTTGGGCTTTCGTATGCGATGTACTCATATCCGTAAGACGTTCTTTGCTCTTAGGAAAATTTTTAGAATTTTGAGAAAAATTCTCTGAGTTTTCGGTTTGGTCCAGATTTATTTCTAACACTTATTTTGGGCCTCGAAGGCCCATATAAGGGACAATATAAGTGTTTATGATTGGTTCTTGATATCCATGTTAAATGTTATGAAATGTTCGCTTTTAATACGTAAAGTCCAGTAATGTTTCGTAACCCTGCTTTGGCGACGGATAAGAGTTAGGGGTGTTACAGAGATCTCCTTATTATAAAGCTACTTATTAAATGACTGTCCAATGACCTTATTGTTGGATCTAGTGCCCTAAGTGTAGTATATTCGTTTGTAAACTTGTAATTTTTTCAAATAGATTGAATTATAAAACAAATTCATGGATTTCATTAATATACTTTATATGATTATCCTCATATGGTTTTTGCACGAAAAGCAAAATGGAAATAAATGTTGCTCATTAGTTGTCTAACATTTAAACTAATACTAAGAGGTATTACGTAGTCGGATCGTAATACGAAAAAATAGTTTGTATTAGTAGATGAACATAAACATATCCTTAGTCTAATCGAAAACAAGTAAATCAATTGAAAGACTAATGTGCCATATATCAAATTCCAATTATGGAGACTTTTTGCCTTGGGCATCGGAGTGGATGACTCCTAGAAGATAAAAACATGATGTGACTGATCAAACTGACAATATATCGGATAGAACCTATAAGAATAGACCCTGAATTCGTTTATAGATTTATTCACTTGTGACGTTCATAGTGTGGCATACATAAATCCTGAGTGGATGAAAGATTATGTATGTGTGACTCGAACATTTTGATGTAAGTAAAAGTCTGAGTTTGAATAGATATAGAACCAAAAACTGGTGCGTTGGGTGTATGATTTCTACAGTATGTAGCGCCATTCACAACAGTGGAATTCATAGCTCGAGACATGGGTAAATGATATCCTCTCATTAGCATTACATGGTTGATGAAAAGTAAATGTGGTCATTGGTCGTTTGTCTCTGTGATGAATAACTTGATTACTATTTGATAGTAATTGACTTTTCATGAAGGAACATGTAATAGTTACCACAAGATAAAATAGGATCATATTGAGAGAATGGATATTATCTCAAAGAGATTAGGGATATCTTATGAGGGTAACACACTTATGACAAGGTCATTGGACGCATACTAATCGAGTTGCTTTTGTAATGGTATGTCATTGGGGAGAGCTCGGTCACGATACTATAGTGGAATGACTTCGTGACTAAATGAGTTTATAATTAATAGATGAAAAACTAAAACTTAATTATAAATCATTTGAGCCTCAATTGCATATATCCAATCGATCCCTCCGCTAGCTTTTTGAAACCAGAAATGAATTGCGTGTTGAATCAAAATGAATAGAATGAATAGAAATGGAAAACATTCAGGAAATGATTATGATTTTCTCCAAATTGAAAATGAAATCATTTGGAAATAAATGTGGTTTTCTCAAAATAGAAATGAAAATGAGAAATGAATAAGGAATAAGGAATTCTAAAATTTTAAATAAGGAATAAGGAATTCTCAAAATAGAAATGAAAATGAGAAATGAATAAGGAATAAGGAATTCTCTAAATAGAAATGAAAATGAGAAATATTAAATATATTTCTCGAAAATTTTATTAGGGATAAAATCATCATAAATTTACCAGAGGTAAAATTGAGATGAGAAAAATATTTAATTAAATATAAATATTGAATTTAATTTTGAAAAATAAAAAAACATAATCGAGTTGGATCAGATTACAAAGTATTGAGTCGAAAAGTCGAGAAAGTACTTGTAATTGAATTCGATATGGGATAAGCCTAAAATCCCCTCATGGAAAATGAATGGGTGGGAACCCTAGTAGGAATACTAGGGGTGTGTCACCACCCTAATCCTACTTCAAGTAGGGAGTGTTTTTCCACAAGCAGGTAAAAAATTTGCACTAGCGAGTCTAAGATGATAACAATGAATTAAAAACGAAAACAATTAAATTAAGTTATATAAAAATAACTAAAATATAATGATAAAATTTAAAATTTATAAAAAAACAAAATATATTTTATAAAATATCTAAATTACCCTTAATAAATCTTAATGCTTATACAAACACTCCCATAACTACAAAAAGAGTCGAAACATATACTTAATTACAGCGACATTTTATATTTTGGTACCAATTACAGTTGCATGTGCCCTGGAATATTTACTTTCTGATTTTTTGAACTGTCTCCAATTAAGACGGCAAGTGATTTCAATTATGACTTTCAACTGACAAAAAAATGTAGTGGATTAAATTGCAACTCGCTAATTATTGTGACTACATTCGGCTGAATACTAGTATTAATATCTCAACAATTATAAGATTAGCTCAAACTATAGAGAGGGATAAATGGTCCTACCCTCCAAAATTATAACAACTAACCACAAGCTTACTACAATAAGCCCTTGAATATATATGTACATACATTTTTTTTGGTTAAAAAAAGGCAAAATTTAAGATTCAAGATAGTTTTTAACAAAAGTTGATCAACATATTTTATCATCACTATAGTCGACATGTACATGAATTATTAGTAATTACTGCATGTTTTTATGTGTGTTTTTTAATATAGAATAAATTATATGTATTAAAATAGAGGGAGGGGCTTATTACTTTCACAACTTTTATTTTAATAATTAAAATTTTGAATTTATCAATTATTGTTTTTTTGTACTTTCATTAGTTTTTTAGCAAAAAAAAAGTATTACATTAGTTTTTTTTAATAAAAATGAATGGCTCAATACATAATTTGGTAACTGAGTTTGACACTTTTTTTAATGTCGTACTTGCATTATTTTTCGATCTAATGTGGTATTTGTATTTGAAAAAAGTTATACGTTTTGATACCTGTAGGTAACAATGTTAACTTTTTAGTGTTTAGTTCAGGTTTTAGAGTTGATTTGATGAAAAATCATAATTACCTAATAATATTAACAATTAACTTCATCAAATAAACCCTAAAACCCAAATTAAATCACATTCATTGGATTGCAGTTGACAAATTAAACACAAAATTAAATAAATTCACAATTAACATTAAATTTATTTGATTAACAATGTCATGAAGAATTCAAACCTAATAATATTAACAATTAACTTCATCAAACCAATCTTAGAGCTCGAATTGAACACTAAAATTTTAACATCATTACTTTTAGGTACTAAAAGTTAGAACTTTTATGCCATAAAAAAAATCAAACCTAAGTATCAAATAATATATTAAGCTAAAATAAAAAATAAAAAAATCTAGAAAAACAACAACAAAATTAAACACCAATAAAATGAAACTTTAATGATTTGATTTTTTTTGTAAGAAAGAATCAATGATTATAATGATCATTTTTTTGTAAGTCACTTATTAGAACTTGAAAAGAGTGGGGTGGCAGGCAGCTTTTAAATTTGAATTTCAAATACACCTTTAGTCATGTGTAATTTTGGTAGTCAAGAAGAGTTTTATTTTTTAAGTAAATCAAGAAGTATAATTAATTTCATTAATAATTATTTAAAATTTCCCAGTTTGATTTAATTGAGTTTTTTTATAATTTTTAAATCAATCATTTCGATTCTGTTCAATTTGATTTTTTATTTTTCAAGTTATTTTTTATTTTGAATTTTTAGATTCATTTTGACAAAATAAACTTTATTTTATGACTTCTTAATATTATTTGGCAAAATTTTAATTTTTTTCATAAATATTTCAAAAGAATAACAATTTTCAAGTAAATAAAAAATAATAAAAAACTTTTATATGATGTTTTTTGAAAAATATTTTTATACACAAATTTTACGTTATTTTCACTATTCTAAAATAAAAAATATTTTTATATTATAAAAAATATAAATTAAATAAAAAATAAAATTTGATTAAATTCTGAATAACTGTGATTTTTAATTTATATTCTATAAACCTCCAAACATATTGATGCAGTGGATTTTTCAATTTTTCTCAACTCTACCAAAATCACAATATATATATATATTCCATATTATTTAATTCAACCCCAATGGCGAATCGTAAATCTGTTTTCAGCACCACATGTACTATGATCTAAACTAAGAGCTTAAAGTGTGGGGTGCTGGGGGGGGGGGATAGAAAATGTATTTAATTATTCACCCAAAATAACAATGGCAGAAAAAAATAATATTAGAAAGGAAATCGCAAAATATAGAAGGTTGGGTTAGACAAAGACTTGGGTGTGAATTGATAATATTTAAAACCTACACTGAAATTTGGTTTCATCAAAACATAATTAGTCATCAGCAGGTGGATGTGGCTCTTCATTATTAACGTGGTCCAAATCTGAATTTCACTAATACCACATAATATATGTATTTTCTTGAATTTATAGAATAAATAATTAATGGCTTTCATTAACCTACTTTTGAGAATATATATATATTTATTTAATAGACCGTAATTAAACACACAGCTTAATTAGCTATCTCTACTCTACTCTACTCTACTTTACTCCACTCTAATCTATTGCAAGATACAACAAGTTTTAAGGATGTGTGTCATTTACATTCCCAACATAGAAAAAGTATGAATGATAATTAAAATTTGGCATATTTTAAACAGAATGTTTAAATAAAAATATTTAATTTTATAAATCGAAAATTAAAATAAAATAATAATTTATAATAAGAATCTATGCATTTGTTTCGTTAATTTAAAAGGTGCAGCTATAGGAAGCAGCAGCGGCCGGACCCGGCAGTCGGCAGACGGCAGGGCAAGCCACAGCTATTGGGTTGGGAATTTAATTTGCATTGCATGCCAAATTTAATTTTCACACTTGCAATTAGTGTCCACAAAAATCAGTAACCCCACTTGTCTGGACTCTGGACCATTCGGGACAGCCATCATTTACTTTTTCTTTTAATTATAAGAAGTAACTATACTTATATATTTTCAGAAATGAAAATTTAATGATTTATTTCTAATGTATATTTGAAATAGGCTCAGATGTTTATGATATAATATTAGTAAATTTATAACTCCAACCAGCTAGTTTTGATGGTGTAGGGCAGGAATGTGCAAGGAACACATTTAAAAGTGTTCTAGAAAATACGGTGATTTTCAATAATATTTGTGATGTTTTTAGGAACACAATTGTAAACCCAATATCATATCTAATGCTTAATAAGCATATTTCTTTACTGGTATTGAATTATTACAAATAGACAAAGACATAAGTAATACACACAAACCATACATAAGTACTTTTAATCTTTCCTTCAACAGAAATCAAAATGGCACTGTGGATGTAGCTCAAGCTGCACGATATAATGCAGTACCATAGAGAGGGAGGATGCTCCATAATCTTATGCATCTTATTATTACCATTGATAAAAAAGTTGGAAATGCTAAGGATGATTCAACTATATATGGTAAGATTTTCAGTAAGGTTCTTGAAAGCTAACGCTTTGCTTGGCAGTGTAGAAAGAAAATTGGAAAGATGAAAAATTGAAAGTGTAGAAAAATAGAATAAATGGAAATTGTAATTTTACTTTCTATAAGTGTACTTAATAAGAAAGAAAAACTAAAAGAGAAAATAATTTTTTATTCATATATTGCTTGGTAGAGATGAAAAATAAAAAAATATTCAAAAAATGCATAATCTTGAACTAATATATCTCTCTCTAGCATTCTCCCACCTCTCGTCATTCAAATTTGGAAGGATTATTTTTATGCATTAGGATGAGAAATGGTCATCTCTACGATTTTCTTTCATCTCACTTTTCTTACTTATCAAGCACACTCAAAATTTATTTTCTTTTTATTTTTTTACTTCCTCCTTCCATCCCTCAAAATTTCCACCCAACCAAACACTTCTTAAAGGATTATTTACATTATTGACATATGTGAGACAATAGCAAGTATCCATAAACACTTGAGTGAAAAACCAAATTGACTCTCCTAAGGGATCATGTTCAATGTACTTGTTCTCATTACAAACACCCATACGTGATCTTCAAATATCCTATATATATAAACTTATGAGATCAATTATATGCATCGTACACATGAATGCTAATGTGATCCCATTTGACTCGGTGTCTTACTTTGTAAGTTGGTAACAAGACCATAGAATGTTGCCAATATGTTATGAAGTGTTTTATTAAAATGTGATAAGGCGTGACTTGATCCTATTCTATAGAGCTAGTGGTAAAGTTATAATATAGCTACGATCTAAATGATAAACATATAAGAGATTTAGTTAGGTAAATGCTATTTTGGTTCAAGTGGTTCATTTGGTGGAGTACTTTGAACAAGATCATCGTATAAGAATTACATAAACTAATGTATGGTACATAAAACGGTATGTAAAAGTAATAAAAACAACATACGAACATCATGTATTGTATTACCGAAAAAATGTATTGAAATTTATATAAATATATAATATCATGAACATGGGATAAAAAAAATCAAATATACAAGGGATTTACACAAGATTTTCCTATCTGAAGGGTAACTGGTTAAAAATGAATGAAGGAAACTGTAAGAGCAAACAAATGGAGGAAGCTCAATTTACTTTACACTCAATAGTTGGGTGTAAAATGTATAAAGAGTGGAGTGCATTGATGGTGCTTAAGAAAAAAAAAGGCTCATCTCACAGCTACTCTCCTTAGTCCTCTCATTCAAACACATATGAATATGGTTATAATTAAGCAAACAGGTCCGTAAGTTACGTTTACCGAGGAATTTACGAGGAAATCTCATAAGTTAACATCAAAAACTGATAAGGGCCATGCCTTTGTTTGTAAAAGCTAAAGCAACCTATTTCCAAAACCCTATATTGGGGGACCTCTTTTTTTATCTCTTTCATCTTGTATTCAGATCAGATGAAAGCTCCTCACAGTACTCCACCATTTTGTATATCGTTTTGCTTTTGCACATACTGCTTTCTTTACAGGTGATAAATTAATATGTTAGTGGTAGTAGTACCAATTTATTTCTTTATTAATTACTGTCTGGTAATTAAAATTGTATTTAGAGTTGCAACTGTGTAGTTTCAGACACAACAGGTTATCTATATGTATGTATGCATGCATGCATGTGTGTGTATATATATATATCATAGGGTGAGGACCACACTCTTACTTAGGGTTACCCCCACCACTCCCCGGCTCTCTCTTCTTCCCTCCTCAGTCCCCGATCCAGTTGGCTGTTTTTTTTTGTTTCATAAATCATAATTCTTTTGCTGGCCTTTTGTCCCCCTTATCTCTCTATCATCTTCAGAGATGTGTGTAACCTTACCTTGTCCAGAGACCATCATTTTCTTGTTACTTCTTTTAGTTCAACAACTCACACTCTCCCCTGATTCACTGCCATAATGTGGGGATTTCTTTTCTTTGGTTATAATTAAATGTTAAGGATCTAGCTATAATTTGTGTGATAAAAATATTGAAAAATAATAATGCTGATATAATTAATGGATCTTGTTAATTACTCTAACTGATAAAACTTAGATCCCCCCTAGGAAATTAAAACTAGGGAAACGACAACTGGAATGCCCCATACCAGAAAAAGTAAAGTAAAGCAAGCTAGATAAGATTGCTATATGCACAAATGAATTCCATATAGGCTATGCTGTCTAGTTTGAGAGATTAATCATTTAGTGGTATTGCAAATACAAGAGTCTAAAACAATGGACCTTTATGTCAAGGAACTTGAAAGAATACCCTGGTGGCTTCTTGCTTATACTACAGTTTAGCAGCATATATATATAATAAAATGCCTCACTGAGTTTGGTCCCCCTTTTTTTTTTAAACATTAGACACCCCTTTAGTCCATTAGGTAGCTAAAGCTCTCTTTTCGTTTATTCATGTTTTCGGGTGTAAAAACTACATAAAGTTTATCCCTTTTCATGAACCTTTTTGTATTCAAATCAATTGAGCTGTCAACATAATTCATATATATATCGTGCAAGGTGCATGCAACCATAAATTCGGTCGAGCTTTTTGGTTTGCTGGAAGTGATTAGATGTCACTTAATTGAAGTTTCTTCCAGAGCTGAATGGATGGATGGAGTTTGTTATGTAGCAAGTGATCTTTGATTAACCGAGATTTTTTTCTCTTGGTATTTATTATAGTCCAGAATAGATCTTATTCTGCCTTTTGTTCATTAATTGTCTCTCCATGAAAAAACAAACCACTCAGAATAGATGCATTACGCATAAATTGATGCCCCCAACCATATGACTCCCTGCTCCATTAACTTCCACCCTCTTTATCTAAACCACTTGTTTTGAAAAGACAATTACTTTGAATCTTCCAATATTGGGTCTTCAATTTCATCAATCATGTTCATAGTTTATATATCCCTGTCAAAACCTCACATCACACGTATATTTATAATTATTGCGATCATTTTGTGAAGGAAGCGTGATGGACTGGCAGTTTGAAAAACTAGGTCTTGGTGGGTCTTAATTTGGAATAATACACATTTCTCATGTGGCTTTGGTTTTAGAGTCCGAGGATATGTAATTTTTACGAGTTACCCAAATAAAAACTTAAAAAAATTTATATATACCCAAATAAGCATCATTTTTTTTAAATTGTCTTTCCATCAATTTATTTCATACAGTTTATATCCTCGTCAAAAACTCAAATCACACTAGCATTAATCAAAACTATTTACATGTATATAACAAGCCATCAATATATCTCATTACATGTATAATTAAGATGATTTGTCGTATTTAAGTTGTAACAGAGGTAATTGTTAATGTGTCATAATGTTTTATTAATGATGAGGTTGAAACATTTGTTGTGTTGATGGAGTTTATTCTTCACCGCCTATGACAAGTGTTTTTTTATCTTGTTTTTTTCTTCAAATTATATGATCTCATTCATATAATAAATTTTCAAAATAGAATCAATAAATGAATTGAAGTTGCCAAATATATTTATTTTATTATGTTATTATTTTACTACATCTTAAAGACCCATTGTATGATGTAAATCAGCTTGTAGAATTTTTTATTGGAACAAGGTAAATAACCCATATAATTATAGTGATGATGAAACTTCAACAATTAATCTGGATAAAATATTTTTACCACAATAACTAGTAAATCACTGTCAAATTTACTTTTTATTAATGATGTTTAGTAGAATGTGAAGGAAAAGGTGGTGGAGATGCAGTTTGAAAAACTATGGTGTTGGCGGGTATTCGGAATACACTTTATTTCACGTGGCTTCAGATTCGCAGGACGGGTATTATATAACAAGAAAGAAACTAAGACTTCTTTTTAGCATCACAATCCTATGGTCTCAGTTTAAGACCAAAATTTACTCTCTTTTCTTATTTTCGACTTACATGCAACATGGTTGGTACTTGCATATATAAGTTGCTCTCACGTCCACAAACAAATATATACAGTCCATGTGGGATCTTTGATTTTCTCTTGTCTGTTCTATGACCTCACACTCGTCATTTGCCTGAAAATATATGCTCACTCGCTAACCACAATTATGCTCACTATACTAAAACTTATACTGCTAAGGCATTATGAATTAGACCTATAACTTTATAAAAAAAATTATTTTAATTTTTATATTTAATTTTTTTAATTTTTTAATCTTTAAATTTATATTTTTCTATCAAACACCTCAAAATAGATAGACAAATTAACGTTTGTTAACTTTGCTATTCTGGTATACGCATGAGTTGCCATGTGCATGGTACATCAGTGTTTAATTAATTATTTAAAAAGTATAAAAAATATTTTTAAATTTTTTTTAAAAATTAAATGTTGATGTGTCATCTATACGACAATCTACGTGTGTATTTTTCATTTATTTAGGGATAATTTAATAGAAAAATATAAATTTGAAGATAAAAAATAAAAAAATAAATGGAGAGTTAAAATAATTCTTTTATAAGGTTAGAATGTTAAATAAATGATTATGCCTGCTATTATTACCTATAACCTAAATGGCTATTACTTTAGAAGTTGACCCAAACAATGAGGAGGGTGTAGGCCCATGGTCATTCGGATGTACAGCCGGTTTTCCTGACCCCTAGGCTGGGCAGCTTACCGATCAGTGCTAGATGACGTTTTTGACCCAATCAATTTTTAAGCCCAGATAAGCCCCATACCTCTGTTTTCGTTTTCGTTTTCCCTCCCTCTTAAGACACCAGTTTTATTCCACAACATAAAATATCTATTACTGTATTAGAACTCATAATTGTGGATGAAAAATTATTTTTAAAAACATAGTTATATTTTGAAAGAAATATAAAGAAGTATTTTTAAAATAAATGGTTATTTTTTGGGTGAAAAATATAAATGTGCACCTTATAGATGAAAAATATAGAATATATGGGTGGTTTCCTTTTCTTTCTTTCTTTTTTAAATGGAAATTCTTTTAGAAAAGTGAATAGTGTTTTGAGGAATATGTAATTTTTCTTTAAAAAAGAGTAAATATGCTAATTTTTTAAAATTTATATCTATACTATTATTTAATTAGAAATTAATTGGATAATAATTCAATTGAGAAATTATTAAATGACTAAAATCTTAAAACAAAACTAATGTATTAGAAGGGTTATATAAATATTTAATTATTTAAAAAATAAAGAATTACTAGAAAAGTCAACTGTTGTACCACAGAACATAAAATCTAAACCAATTGGCAAGTTAACTAGAAAAGTACTTTTGTACCCACTCATTGGTTTCAACTGTTGTTCCACAGAACATTCAAATAAATCAAAACCTCAACTAAGGTTGTCAAAAAAAAAAAACTCAACTAAGTTGTAACGAGTACAAAAAAAAAAAAAAGTGGGGAAATTGCGGTGAGAAAGTATAAGTTTGAAATCTTAGTTACTGATACATTCATGATCATGTTTCAGAAATTTTCATTTCATGATTTTGAAAATACAAGCATAACCATGTTACTGACATATTATGTAGCAGCAGCTGTAAATCAACAAAACAAGTTCCCAAATCCACAATTTGTATAGACAGGAATGCAGGTAACTTAATTTAGCATATTTGCAGCCATTACGTGACGAACAAGCTGGTTTTATCAAACTGGTCCTGCAATTCGAGGCAAATGTACAGAGTCAGGAGACATGGATATCATCTGAAGCAGGCTTGAATTTGAAAATGTTTCTTCCAATGCACTTCCCTTTTTACTTCCTCCATCGGTGCTTTCTTTTGCAAGGTGAAACAGCTCCTTTGCGACATCAACCATTCCAATTTTGCCATCTCCACCGAACAACAAGCACCTGGTTGCTATGTCTGCAACTATCTCTATTTGCTCTCTTCGAAATATAGGCTGCTCGTGGTAGTAAAGAGATGGATCCACTATTTCTTCTAGCTTCCCACTTTTAATCTTTTGCAAGGCTAGTGAAGGCATGTCTGAATGTTTGGAGCCTGAAATTATCTCTAACAAAAGCAGTCCGAAGTCATACACATCGTTTTTCTGAACAAGGGGGCCAGTGTTGGAGCTAGAGCAAAGCAGTGCAAACCCTGCAACCTTAACTGAGAAACCCACGTCAAGAAATATGTATCCGGATGATTTGAGGCCATGGTGAAAGATAGGTGGAGAAATTTCACATTGCAAGTATGCTAAGATGCTTGCAGTTTCAGCGGCTATGCTTAGCCTCTTATACCAGTCAAGGCCAAATTCTTGTCCACTGTTGTTATGCAGATGTTCCTCCAAGGTGCCATTTGCAGGATATTCATAGCCCACCATCAGGGTGTAACCAGATTCAATGCAACACCCGAGGAGTCGGGCTAAATTGCTATGTAAAACAGTTGATAGAAGCTCAATTCTGGATAGGACATGAATTAGGTCTCTTTCATTCTCGCACTGCACCTTCTGCACAGCTATATGTGAACCATCTCCAAGGACTCCAGCATGAATTGTGCCATTTGTTCCATCTACGAGCTTCTGACCATCGTCAAACCCTCTGGTTGCTTCGTCTAGCTCTCTGTAACTGAATAATCTAGTCCTACAAGCTTTCCGAAATGAAATGGTACTATGATAATGAGCCTGGTCTATATCAAATGCACCTGATTTAACAGGTCGTTTCAATATGCAAAGGAACAAGAATAAGGAAGCAAGGATGAAAACTGGAGCAAGAACACCTGAATGTCAAAAATGATAAAGATATTAATTCTCGCAACAAGTAGTTGAATTCCATTCACGAAAGAAACTAAAATGACCACATACACACACAAATATACATACATTCATGCCTATCGTATTATGTGATTTGGCTTCCAAATCATCATAGATAGAGAAGATTTACAACGGTAATGATATCTCCTGATAACATACCAGCCACAATTACAAGTTTCCTTTGACTACGTTTTGGGCTGTTGTCACATTCCCCACCATATGCTTCTTGCCCCTCCTTGATGCAGGCTGTCAAAGACGGATACCAAAAAAGGAATAATTGATAAATAGTTAAGTAATATCATTTTAGCTACAAATCAGCCTAATTTAATCAGCCAAGATGAAAGTATTATCAGTGTTACTTGCTTAATAAAGATGATAATAAATAAATAAATAAATAATAGATTACTCACACTTGAAGCATCCGAGTCCATTTGCAAATCCATCACCGACAAGCCCATCCTGACAGGAGCACCTGACCCCTGCTTCTACTGTTGTAGCACTCACCATAACTGCATTGCTGGCACAAAGTCCTTGAGATTTGTTTCTAGGAATTGCCCACTCCAACTTAACCCCACGCTTCCCACTGTTGGTTCCCCTCGGAACTACCCACGACGAAACCCCCCTACATCCAAACTTGGCAAAACTCGAAAACCCATCCCCTGAATGCCAATTGCTATGATCAGAAAGTGGATAACAGCATGCCAGGGCTCCACTCCTGTTTCCATCACAATCAGGCAACTCGTTCGTCTCACAATCTGCTTTACAAAGTGACGAGTCTTCACAATCATATAGACCTATCACATTATCATCAGAGATTCCCAAGTAGTCGTTTCCCGCAAAATTGAAGGAATTCAAGCCGTTGTATTGACGACAAGTGGAGCTTCCAGTTCCAGGAAAGTCTACGAGTATACCATCAGAGAAGAAGTCAAGGACTCGGTAGCTTTGAATGCCGATGTGGAGGTAAAGGGTGGTTGAATTCAAGCAAGAAAGATGGAAAGCATTGGAAACAGAGGCACATGAAGTGTTCAAATGAAATGGAAATGGTATGTGCAACCTGCCGCATTTGTCATCGCACCCATTTGGAAGCAAAACTGGTTGCAGTTGCTGACGATGTTGCAAACAGATGCCTGGTTGATTAAGAGATACGAGAGTAAACCAAACTAAAAGTAGAGGTAACATTGCCTCCTGTTGACTCTACTTGTTTCAGAGAATATTTGGAGACTAAAGAGGTCTTTTTTTTTTTTAAAGGAATCACATTCATGGCTTCCTCTCAGAAATACTAAAAACATTAACTACACAAAACATACCCATCTTTCCCCAAAGATGGGCCAAGCATATTCAGCCATGAAAAGAGTAGAACCAAAAAAAGGCACGTGGTGAGATGAAGGGGGTTAATATAAGGCATGGAAGTTGGGGAAGTGAAGAAGATTGGTCTGTGGAATGGGCTACAAATTCGAACCTCACAATCATGGGACAGTGTGAGTGTGGGGGACTATTTCGATTGAATTAAAACAGGCTTAAACAATCTCATCGCTTTCATTAAAACACATGATTTTTCACCACCTTGTTTCCCTTAAACACAATTTGCATGGGTTTTTGAAGCTTTGATAATATCAAAACAACTATGCAATGCAAAATTTGGTTTGAGAATTACGGAATGTCAGATCTAAATGCCAAAGAAAGATTTCCAAACTCCGGAGTATACGCGCTTTGGGGGTGAGAAATGATGTTACTCGCTTTCCCATTGGGAGAGTTGTGTAATTAAAGGATGTTGGACATCTAAAGTCCAAAGGGGGGTGGTGAGGTGATAGATAATTGTGGGAGATGGTGCTGCGGCCTCGAAATGAGTAGTTAGAGTTGAGTTGATTTGCTAATCTCAACTCGGTTGCGTGGCAAAAGATTATGACATTAAAGAACGTTTACTATCAACAAGTCAGCTTTGTGGGCCCCTACACTATCTCTCAACTCTCAATTCTCACACCATATAAAAGTTTTTTTTTTTTTATAATTATGATTGCTATTTTTGTCCTTTTTTCTAATGTTAATGTGATTTTAAATTTTCTTTTCTAATTTTTAAAATAGTGTATTCTTCTCCATCATTTGAATTGCTGAACATAATTAAAATAGGTGAATTTAATTTAACTTATAATAACAAATTTTTAAATTTACTTATATAATTGATACAAATTAACATTATTTAAAATCAAGCTTAAATTATAATTTGATACTTAGATTAAACTATTTTTTTCAAATTGGTATTTAAATTATTTTTTTTGTCACAAATGTTACATAAATTATATACTCAATTACCCCAACCGATATCTAAATTATACTCCATTATTCAAATTGTCCTTGTCGTTAAAAAAACCTTTTAGTCAATCATTTTATGAGACGTGACATTTTTAAAAAATATATAAATAAAGTTAAAATTATAAAAAAATAAATTAATTTAATTTAAATTAAAACTTCTCACTTTTTACACGCTTTCCTTTCCCACCACGATTCTTTCTTTTCTGTTAATGCATTTTTTAACTGTTAATTGCAATACTCTTCCCATTTCTTTCTACTCAATTTCTTCTTACTATTTGAGTTTCATACTTTATCTAAGTTTTTTATGGTAGAAGTTTACCTAACATTAACTATTTTGTGTATAGTATATAGAAAAAGAAAGAAGAAAACTATTTTTAAGAAAAATAAATACATCGGAGTGAGAAGAAAATTGAAATTGAGGTTTAAAAATAGAAAAGAAACTCGTCAAAATCCAATGTTTGCCACTGAAAACTAAGTTTGGATGAGTTTTCGACGAGTTCTTAATGGTTTTGTCATCGAAGTTCTTGAGTGAAGAACAAAATAGATGAATATATTTATAAGCATTTTTTTAAAAAAAATAAGAAAAAAAACTTAGTTGTGGTTCTGACAAGTTCTTAATTTTTTTGTCACCGAAATTTTTGAGTGAAGAATAAAATAAATAAACATAAGTTTTATTTTTTAAAAATTAAGAAAATCATATTTATCTTTTTTTGAGATGTTTTTAATTTTGTAAATTTCACATGTTACAAAATGATTCATTAAGATTTTTTTTTCAAAAAAAGAGAGTATAGTTTTAAGCCTTAAAATAATAGTTAATAAACATAATTAACATATATCAATTATTTCGATCATTTAGATATAATACTAATAAATAATTCCTATTAATTATTAAAGTATTTGTACAAACAATAAAAAAATAAGATATTGTACATTAAAATATATATTATTTAATTTTTATTTTTTTCTTTCATTAATAGTCAATAAATTAACCAGAATTATACAATTAATATATTTATAATAGATTAGAATAGATTATATAAATGTATTATTTATAAATTTTATATATGGAATATAAAGTTACTTATTGTATAAATAATTAAAATTTTTATTTAAAACTAAAATAATAAAATTTCCTTTTTGATTAATGAAGATTGAAAACATAATAATTTAAATATAGATTAACTCAACATAAAGCTTAAATTTTTTATTTATTATATAAATTCATTTCATAAAAGTGTTTTAATTAAATTAGAATTTTCATTTATAATTATGATGATTTTCTTATTAAGTAAATTTATTTAACTAAATATTTTACTAAAATTATAAATGTGATAAATTTCATAAATAATAAATAACAGTCGATTGAGTCTTGAACTCAATTGGCATGAGTATTGTTGTTAATGTAGGAGGACGTGGGTTCGAATGCGTTGAAGCGTATTATCTTCCTATTTATGGGTAGGGGAGAAACTATGGATAATTTAAAATTTCTCTAAACTATATAGATAGATAGATTATAGATAATAATAAGTAGGTTTATCAATCAAACCACTGGTTGAATGATAGATAATACTCGTCCCTTATGGCAAATGTAATGGGTATTTTTGTTTTACAATTAAATTCATTCTTCTTGTAAAGAGTATTTTTTACATTCCTTGACATTTCTTTAATCACATAATCTAATTTGATTTTGCTCCAATACAACATTTATGCGTGGGTTGGACTTGTTTGCTTATGATATTGAACATGACCTGAGGGGAGACTAGTTCTTGTTTTGGGAATGCAGTGCAACACATTCTGGGTTTATTCAATTGTAATGACAAAATCTGAAGCTAACAGTAAGCTAGTTCTTGCTCCTAAATATGACTATATGGTCACTATCTATGGGAGAATATATTGCTTGCAAGTTGATTAAGTTGTGATGATATTGCATTCGTTACTACTATGATGCTTGTTGATACAAGAAATCCACAGGGGAGGATTAAAAACTTTGGTATGCATTGTCCAGTTTGATGTTCAGACAAAGGTTTGAATACGAGTTTGAACAAAACAATGGTAATAAACAAATAAGAGAAGGAGAAAAATAAACATAAGATATTTGTTAACACGGTTAAGATTTATTAAAAGAACTTTTTACAAATCCCCGAATCTTATGTTTAAAACTTTAGAGAATAAATTTTATTTTATAATCTCGAATACATAAATCTGATTAGAGGCTTGAAAACCTTAGAGTCTTGGTTATTAACCAAGTGTTATCACATATCATAGTGATGAAGTATGTCTCTTAAATTAAAAAATTATATCATTTTATTACTAACAATGAACCATGATTATTTAAGGAGACATCTATTGAATATTTATGTTTATTGTTAAAAGTTATGACTATCCATTTAGATAGTTGTGTTCCTATAAAGAGACATGAAAACTCCTATAAATAAGAGTCAAATTTCATTTGTCTAACACACCAAAAAAACACATCAAACGTTTCTTTCTATCCAACCACCATCTTTTATATCCTTAGATTAATCTATAAAGAATTTCTGCATATTCCTAGATTGTTCTAAATTCTTTATAAAAATTTGTATCCTTACTATGCTCCACTCAGTGTTCAGTGGACTATTTCCGTCAGTGCAAAATGTAGACAATCATTGGGTTTCATTGTATCCTCGAGGTTCATTTACCAGTAACTGATCTTTTGCACACTATAATATAAGTGAGGGTGAATAGAACTTTAAAGAAAGTGACATAAATACACGCCTTGAAGCCTTCGTTAATTTCTTATAAGTTCATTCTTATTCCCACACACCAACAATTTAAGGTTCTATTTTTGCAATTTGTGAGAAATTAGAGAAGATACTATTGATTTAGAAGAAATCTTTGTAGCAATAAGTGGTACGTTAAATTTTTGGTTTACTATTATTGTATGAATTGAATTTCATGGTTATGTTCTGTTGAGATTAATTATATTATGCAAAAAGTATAAGTGTCTAATAGATTAGTTTTTGATAAAGTAACATGTCAGTTTATTAAATACATCGTATACATGCATAATTATGATTGGTACATAAATATATGATATATATATGATATGCATATATTTTTACAATCATGAAAAAGAGAAAGAAAGGAAGTTAATGAGATTTTTACTGAAAATGAAATAAATCATATGCACATATATGGTTAAAATTAATTTCTAGTTAATGTAGAATAATGGAAAACATTGACTTATATAATAAGATCACTATTCTGGCATGAAATATTCTAGTGAGAATATATAACGTGATAATCATATATTTGAAATTGAGATCATATTGTGCATATTTATGATGGTACATGTAATTTTTTATATATGGCTTCGATATGATCTATAATCTCGTGGTTCTATAAAATTTTGAGATGTAGTAAATTTAGAAATTTACTTTGGAAGCCAAAGAATCAAAGATCTTATGAGTATGGAAATAACAATATGAATGCTATTTGACCCATTGTGATGGACATAATTATGATCATAGTTAGAAAATAATTGAAAATGTCCATGGTGAATGGTGAATAAATGTGTGATTTTATAGTCATTTGATTGAACAATTGATCATCCTTTAATATGACTATATATTTTACACCCCTGCATATACATGGTGTGTTAAGAAAAATAATGTTATTTGACTATGAATGCAAAAAGATTTTAAAGTCATGTATTGACTTTGAAAATAAGTTATGACAAATAGCAAATATGTTGTCTAGTTTCACCAAGGGATTTGAGGCCCCTTTACACAACTTACTTGGTGAAAAAGGCATGATGCATGGTTTCATATTTGGTGATTGTGAAATTAATTTATTATATATCAATAAATAAACAAAGTATCCAAATATGAAATTGTCATGATAAAAAAAAGATAAAGTGATCACTGTAATTTTACAATAATAGAAATGATATCATTGATAGCATTCTTTTGTGAAAGAATGGATAATTGAACATGGTGGGATGTTCATCTTTTGAATTTCCAGGACACAAATAAATATAAAGTTTCACCATGTGGTATAGATAATTAACATAACTATGCTGCAAATTTGGAAATTTAAGGATGCGATACAAGCCTATAATATTTGAGTCACCCATTATGGAAACTTAACTCAATGCTTGGTATAACGTCAAGTCTTAAGTTTAATGAGACAAATTACATCATCAGTATGTGGCTGCTAGCACTATAAAACAATATATAATGTATCATCTCAAGGTAAAAAGTGTTAAGTACCCATAATGATAAGGAAAGGATAAGGGTATTAAACTCTTAATAGACCCATAACATAAATATGTTAAGAGTGTTATAATTACGGGAACACTCTTGATAGGATCTACCTATGTGAGTGGAAGTGTGATCGCTTCCAGGAGCTCAAGGGCTTGGCTCTTACAACACTCATGAAAAGAGGTTATAAACACATGGCCAAAATAATGTCCCTGGATACTGTCCATTGATTGGTGTTGAAATCATTATGTGAGATGTTTTCGGTTAATCAGATAAAATAGTTGGTTCAAAGCATAGTCTATTATGTAATTTCCATCAACTTTAACATGTTTTCACTAAGTGAAGGTTCAATCGTAAGACACCTTCATTTATGCAATTGTTTACAAGTTATCAAAATCTAGAATATTTTGAAAACAGAGGGAGATTATTGGAATATTTTCAAAATATATAGTATTCCAATGGTTGTTGAAAATTTATAAGTAACCAAAAGTTATATCACTTGGTTAGTAACCAAGTGTTATCACATTTCATATGTAACAACCTATTTTTCAGTGGTACCAAAAACAGTGATTTTAGAATCCTATTTTTTGATAATTGAGTCAAAAAATATTATTTATTAATATTTACGAACTTATTATAGTGTTATATTGATTTTTTATCTTGTAATTTTATTACACGGTTAGTAATTAAAGTATAAGGACTAAATCGTAAAAATCATAAAAGTAAATCGCTATTGATTTTTATTTGTTAAAAGACTTAAATAAAAATTGTTCAAGGACTTAAATGGAAATTAAACCATATATTAGTATGGAAGGTTGGTGCATGATTTTAACAATTGTTTTGTTAAAAATTAAAGATACATTAACGAAATTAAGGCATTAATTAAAAGAAACAAAAGTGGAAAGAAAGAGAATGAGTTTCATTCTCATCTTCTCCACTGGATATCACCACTGAATGAATAACTGAGAGCTTCAAAAATTCCCTAGCATTTGGCCCTTGCATGTAAGTGATTCTAAAATCTATTTTTCGTAAATTTTATGTTTTTGAGATCGTTGTAGCTCGATTTAGCTAACCCGAGTATTAATTTGTAAAATTGTTAAAGTTTATAAAAGTTACCATTGATGAATTTTGAAGCTTTTGGTGTTTAAATGTTAGCTTTTAAGCTTAGAATTGAAAAAATGATTAAATTGTAAAGTTTAAATGCTAGTTTTGAGTATAATGACTAAAATGAAAATAATTTGAAATTGACATGAAATTTCTATAATTATTGAATTTAGAGGGCTGTAGAAGGATGAAATTGAAATAAGATTGTCAAATGAAACTTAAATGTAAAAGTTATGATTGTTTCGATTTTAGGGGCTAAATTGAATAAAATGAGAAAATTTAGGAAATTGTGAAAAATGAAATTAACATGTCATATACATGGAATAAGATAGTATAAGTGATTAAAATTAATAAATTGAGATGAATTACTAAATAAATCAAGATTTGAATCAACTAGTAGATAATCGAGGAAAAAGGAAAATTGTGGATTAGTCCTCGACACCTTGTTTACTATTGTTTTTTCCAGGTAAGTTCATATGATATAATTTTATATGCAAATGTAATGTATGTGTTTGAATTATGAATCTATATACTTTGAATGTGTTTTGAATTGTATGCAAAATAGTACAAAAGGTGAAAAATAGACTGAATTGTAAAAAATCATTTTAATGTGTTAAGTGTGCTTAGATGAATGCAAGAAATGATAGGATACAATTGGCACGCCATTAGGACTATTGCGCGTTATACAGTATATGATATGAGATGATACTAATGTATGAAGAATTCATTGTTTAAATCAGAATTCAATATTTGTTGCGGATTACCATGTCTCGTCTTTACGAAGACCACTGTTACTGATTATCTCTACGGAGACCTTGGTGTGTTCTAGAAGGTTGCATTGTCTTATAACATATGATGCCTACAGGCTTAGTGTAACACCCCTAACCTGCATCCATCGCTGAAACAAGATTACGGAGTATTACCGGAATAAACAGATCAAATACAGACATTTTATATCATTTCTCATTTATATCAGAAATCAATCATAAAACAATCATATTGTCCCTTATATAAGCCCTCGAGGCCCAAATATGCAATAGAAATTAGTCGGGACTAATCTGGGTACTCAGAGAATTTTTCACAAAATTTTAATATATTTCTTAAGTGCAGAGTACACACGCCCGTATGGACAGGCCGTGTGGCTCACACGGTCGAGAGACATGGAGTTCTACATTTACGACCATACAGAGCTTCATACGTTGCCATCTTTATACTTGACTAATAACTGTTATTATATGCGAATTCGACAAATGGCTAAAACTTTTCCCAATTACCTTTGAATTTTAAAACACAACACCGAAGCATATCTTCTAAAGTATGTATTACCCATTCATCTATCTGAGGATAGAATGTAGTACTGAAATACAATTGAGTACCAAAAGCTTCTTGTAATTTATTCCAAAATCGGGATGTAACACTCCTAACCCGTATCCATCGTCAGAACAGGATTACGGAGCATTACTGAAATAAACAGATCAAATACATACATTTTATATCATTTCTCATTTATATCAAAAATCAATCATATTGTCCTTATATGAGCCCTCGAGGCCCAAAATATGGAATAGAAATAAGTCAGGACTAATCCGAGTACTCAGAGAATTTTTCGTGAATTTTCAAAATTTTTCCTAAGTGTAAAGTACACACACTCGTGTGCTTAGGCCGTGTGGCTCACACGGTTGAGAGACACGAGCCTCAGACCGTGTGGACATTCGAAATAGGGACACACGGCTAGGGTAGTTATTGACTTGGGTCACACGGCTAAGCCACATGCCCATGTGCTAGGCCGTGTGAACATTTTAATTTACATTAAATTGGTGCAGGGGCTACACGGCCAAGTCACACGCCCGTGTGCAAGGCCGTGTACCACACATAGCTGAGGCACACACCCGTGTCTCTGCCCATGTAAAAATACCTGAGCATTCTGTTTTGCAATTTTAAAGATGCAGGGGACACACAACCAAAACACACGCCCATGTGCTAGGCCGTGTGTCACACATGGCTGAGACACATGTCCGTGTCTCCGCCCGTGTGGACGAAAATAGACCATTTTCTATGCCACTTTTCTCACCGAATTTGCCTTCCACCTACAATAACGTTTAAAAACATTCACAAGCCGATTAATAACTTTCAAATCAAGCCAAAACTAAGTCTTATACATGATATATCATGACATTTGTTCATACTTCCAACTTACTCAATTGATCATTTACTTACTTAAGCATGTTTATACCTAAAATACCAATCCAAACACACTCACATACCAAACATATTACTACCTCATGCATATATAAATAAAACATACCATCACTAGCCATTGCAATGGCTAATTACAACTAAAGCATTTCATCATTTGGCTTAACTTAGCCTATACATGCCATTATGCCAAAGGTAATTTACTAGTTATACCAAAATGAGCTGAAGGATGGTGTGATCTTGCTCCAACCCGCTTCCAACCTTTACGAGCTTCCAAATTACTATAAAACAGAGGAAATGAAACAGAGTAAGCATTTAATGCTTATTAAGTTCGTATAACGGGAATTTAAATTACCATTCAATTTCATTAAGATAAGTACACACAATATATCCAAAACAATTTGACCAATAGCCTAAATACATATCCTCATCAAAGATGTTAGTTATGTATTTCATAGAGGTATCAAGGAACATATATGAACTCATAACAACAACATTATCATATAACATATACAAACCATTTCCATGTATTTCAGATACTTTGGGGTAATAATCCATTTTGATTCTATATTATCTCATTTTAGAACTTTTCTCGTTGAACCATATAAAATCTCGATGGATACAAGGGTAGTACACCTGAAGTGTACAAATATGAAATCCGTCAATTCATATTTGGGGGTACTCATTAGAGTACATAATCAGGAAGCACTCTCTTGAGCCATATAACGGGAAGCTCATGTGAGCCATGTAACAGAAAGCTTATCCGGGCTGTATAACAAGAAACTCATAAGAGCCATAATCGGGAAGCTCATGCGAGTCAATAACGGGTAGCTCCGAAGAGCCATTAATCAGGAAGCTCAAAAAGAGCCTTTAATTAGGAAGCTCACAAAGAGTCATATATCGAGACGCTCAGAAGAACTGTGGTGTGTCTACAACACATGCAGAATCACAACCAATCGGGATGCTCCGAAAATTTATTAATGGGAAGCTCACAAGAACCATATAACGGGACGTTCTTTCAAGCTGTGGTGTGTCTACAACACATGCAGGACCACAACCAATTCGGGAATCTTATATCCATCGAATTTCATTTATTCAAATGGGACTTAATACTTGTCAATCACCGTCGGATATGTAATTAATTTCATACATGGAAATTACACAATTCACATACACAACATTCAATTTAAATATATAAATATACAATTTAATTACAAGAACTTACCTTGACAAACGTTGTGTATTTGAAATCTATTAATCCGACATTTTTTCTTTTCCAGGATCTAACTTCGTATTTGAGTTATCCAGATCTATACGAGTAAATTTAACTCAATTTAATACAATTCATAATCAATCCAATTCAATTCAATTCACATCATAGGCAAAATTACCATTTTACCCCTACACTTTTAATTAATAACGATTTCGTCCCTAGACTCAGAAAATGAAATTCATGCAATTTAATCCTCATTTCAAGCCTAATATAATTTCACATATCACATTTACAGCCCATTTATTTCACAAAAATAATAATTTTTCCATGAATTTTGCATCTTTTCAATTTAGTCCCTAAATCACAATTTCATGAAAATTCACTTTAAAAAAGTTATTTATCTATCAACAACCTTTCATTTTCTACCATAAATTTCATAATTCATGCATATTCATCCATGGAAAAACTGTAATACTTTGATAACTTTGCAAATTAGTCCCCAAAATAGCTAGTATTACGATTTCAGAAATATAAAAATTACTAAAAACGGAACAAGAATGCTTACTCAATTAAGCTTGCTTGAATTCTTTTCTCTTAGCTAGGGTTTCCATGAAAATAATTTGGGGAAGATGATGAAATAAGATGATATTTTGTCTTTTAATTAATTATCATCTTTTATTTTTCTACTTTCCAATTTATTCATTTTCTTTTCTTAAATTTTCATGGATGAATCATCAAACTTATCTACTAACTCCTCTTAATGGTCTATTTGTCATATAAGGACTTCAAATTTTGAATTCCATAGCTATTTGATCCTTTTAGCTACTAGAATTCAATTTTTGCATTTTATGCAATTTGGTCCTTTTCTCAATTAATCATGAAATCGATAAAATTTTCTTAAGAAAATTTTTATACGATATTCCTACTATATGGTAGACCATAAAATAATATTAAAATAAATCTTCTTTCGAACTCAGATTTGTGGTCCTGAAACCACTATTTTGATTTCACTAAAACGGGTTGTTACACACTCCATGTAATCTAACAATCTTAGAAACATATAACTCAGCCAATCTATCTTGGGAAAAATCCATACGTACCAGAATAAAATATGCAGACTTTGTTAAAAGGTCGACGATTACCCAAATGGTATCTTTTTTTTCGGTGATGGGGGCAATCCTAATACAAAGTCCATAGTAACTCTTTCCCATTTACATTCTGGTATCGTGACTGGCTGTAAGAATCCTGAAGGTACCTGATGTTCACCTTTAACTTGCGGACATATCAAATATCTAGATACAAATTCAGAAATGTCATGTTTCATTCCTAGCCACAAGTACATCTTCTTCAAATCATTATACATTTTATTACTCCGAGGATGAACAAACATAGTACCACTATGAGCTTCATGTAAAATCTTCTGTATAAGCTCTGAATTCTTTAGAACACATACTCTTCCTCTAAATAACATGCAGTCATCAGGTCCAATCTAAAATTCTGAATCAGAAGTCGATTCACACTGTATCCGTTTAGCTTGTAATTCACTATCACTTTTCTGAGCTTCACAGATTTGCTGTAGAAATGTCAGCTTAGCTTTTAACTCAGCTATGATTGAGCCATCATCAGACAATGATAATTGAGTATTCATCGCTCGCAAGGTAAACATAAACTTTCTACTCAGAACATCTGCAACCATATTTGTTTTTCCCAGATGATAGTCGATAACCAGATCATAATCTTTCAATAATTCAAGCCATCTGCGCTGTCTCAGATTCAAATATTTATGCCACATCAAATACTTTAAGCTTTTATGATTGGTGAATATATGACATTTTTCACCAAACAAGTAATGTCGCTAAATTTTCAGTGCAAAGACAATAGCTGCTAATTCCAGGTCATGTATCGGGTAATTCTTTTTATGTGGTTTTAGCTGTCTAGAAGCATAGGCTATTCTTCACCTTCTTGCATCAATACACAGCCTAAACCATTCAATGATGCATCACTGTAAATCACAAATTCCTTACCCGATTCAGGCTGAACTAGAATTGGTGCTTCAGTCAACAAGGTTTTTAATTTGTCAAATTTCTGCTGACATTTATCGGTCCATTCAAACTTCACATCTTTCTGTAACAACCGTGGCATTAGGAGGAGCTATCATCGAAAACCCTTGTACAAATCTCCGATAATAACCAGTTAATCCCAGAAAACTTCTGACTTTAAACACATTTTTCGATGATTTCCAATTAACAATTGCTAAAATTTTATTTGGATAAACTCTGATGCCTTCAGCAGATACTGTATGTCCAAGAAAACCAACTTCCCGAAGCAGAATTCACATTTGCTGAATTTAGCATACAACTGTTTCTCACGCAGTGTTTGTAAAATAATTCTCAAATGATCAGCATGCTCGGTTTCATCTCGGGAATATATTAGAATATCATCAATAAACACCACCTCAAATTTATCTAGATACGGTTTGAAAATTCTGTTCATGATATCCATAAATACCGCAGGTGCATTTGTTAAGCCAAATGGTATCACAAGTAATTCATAATGTCCATACGTGGTTCTGAAAGTTGTTTTCGGTACAGCTGAGTCTTTTACTCGTAATTGATAGTAGCCAGAACAGAGATCAATATTTGAAAACATGGTGGCACCTTTCAACTGGTCAAACAGGTCATCAATTCGAGGCAGTGAATATTTATTATTGATTGTGACTTTATTAAGTTGCCAATAATCAATACACAATATCAGAGATCCATCTTTCTTCTTAACAAACAGAATTGGCGCACCTCAAGGTGAAGAACTAGGTTGAGCAAAACCTCTGTCTGTCAGTTCTTGCAACTGTGCTTTCAACACTTTTAATTCTGTAGGGGTCATTCTAGATGGTGCTATAGATATCGGTGTTGTCCCCGGAACAAGATCTATAGAAAATTCAACCTCTTTGACCGACGGTAATCCAGGTAACTCTTTTAGAAACACATCAGGATACTCACAAACTACTGGCACTGACTTAATCTTTGATTTAAATACTTTAGTGTCCAATAAATAAGCAAGATAAGCATCATAACCCTTTCTAACATATTTCTGTATTGGCATGGCTGATATCACATTAGACAACCCATTTAAATTATCAGATTCAATATAGAGCATTTCATCATTCTGACATTTCAACACAATATGCTTCTGTTTACAATTTACCACTGCATCATGCTGAGTTAACCAATCTATAACCATAATTACATCAAACTCATTAAATGGTAATAACATCAAATCGGCCAGAAAACAGAAACCCCGTATCATTAACGGATAGTTCTTACAAATTTTATCCACCATCACATACTGGCCTAGGGGGTTTGATACTTTAACCATGAATTTAGTGTGCTCGACAGGTAAATTTTTAATAAACACTAAATTTGTACAAATGTATGAATAAGTTAAACCAGGATCAATTAAAGTAGTTATATCAGTATCAATAAGAGAGAAAGTGCCAGTAATAACATCGGGTGTAGAGGCATCCTCACATGCACAAATAGCATATGTCCTTACTGATGCTCGTGCTTTAGATTTGACAGTTGAATCTTTTATCATACCTCAACTACCACTGACATTGTCGGGGTTATGAGGTGGTCTACCTCTTGTAGCAAAGTTGCTTGGCTCTGGAGTCTGTATAATATCCTTCTCAGGTTTTTCCGAGCAATCTCTGAGATAGTGGTCAAAAGAGCTACATCTAAAACATGCTCCGCTCCTCATGCATCACTCACTAAAATGAAATTTATTACAGTGTTTGCACTTAGTTTTGGTACTTCTAACACTGTCTGCACTCGCTACAAATGTAGCATGAGATCTTAGACTAAAGCATGATATACATCTATCTTTCCTAGAATACCCAGCAAAAGTAGTGGAACAGTCATGATTTTTCTTTGATTTCTTTGAGGAAGACTGATATGACTTTCCGGCAAATCTTTTACTTGAAGTTCGGGCTTCAATATCAGCTTGTCTCTTTTTTACTCAATTTTTCAACTTTATGTGCTCGGTCAACCAGTACAACAAATTCTTTTAATTCAAGAATCTCAACTAATAATTTCATGTCTTCATTTAAATCTTCTTCAAACCACTTACACATTACGATTTCAGTCGAGACACATTTTCTAGCATATTTACTCAGTCGAACAAATTCTCTTTCATACTCAAATACAGTTATATTCCCTTGTTTAAGTTCTAAAAATTCCTTCCGTTTCTGATCAAGGGATCTTTGGCTAATAAACTTCTTTTTTAATTCAATTTGGAAAAATTCCCAAGTAACATATTCTTTTGGTACAACAGAAATTAACGTGTTCCACCACTCGTAGGTTGAGTCTTTTAACAAAGATACAACACATTTTAGACATTCAACTGGTGTACAAGATAATTCGTCAAGAACTCTGATAGTGTTTTCTAACCAAAACTCAGCTCTTTTAAGATCATCTTCGGCTGTTGCTTGGAATTCTTCAGCTCCATACTTACGAATTTTATCTACATGAGGCTTACCAGTTTTAACAAGTTCTGTGCCTTGTGGCATATCAGGAACCGGTTGAGAAACGAAAGGGGTGGAGGTTATTGTACAACCAGATTTGTTCTTACAAATTCTGTAAACCATTCATTCATCATTTGGAAGAAGACTTCTTTTGCCTCTCCTCCTCGGCCCTCAGATACGGGCTTTCTACTACTATATGATGCTCTTTGTACTGAAGCTTGAGCATTGCTCTCAGTTTCTTCAAATTCAGCTTAGTTGGATGACATTGCTATATGAAAAACATATTTAAAATGGTTAGGAGATATTACACTATCACATATTATATAATGACATGTATATCTAGACTCGTATACGCTAAGTTAGCCTGAGAATCGACTAAACTGTAGCTCTGATACTAATAAATGTAACACCTCTAACCTATATCCGTCGTCAGAACAGGGTTACGGAGTATTACCAGAATAAACAGATCAAATACAGACATTTTATATCATTTATATCAGAAATCAATCATAAATTGTCCCTTATATGAGCCCTCGAGGCCCAAAATATGCAATAGAAATTAGTCGGGACTAATTCGGTACTCAGAGAATTTTTCGCAAAGTTTCAATATTGTTCCTATATGCAGAGTACACGCACCTGTGTGGTCAGGCCGTGTAGCTCACACGGTCAAGAGACATGTCCGTGTCTCAGGCTGTGTGGACATTCGAAATAGGAACATATGGCCGTGTTTCAGCCCGTGTCCAAATTAGGGTGGTTACTGACTTGGGTCACACTGCCAAGTCACATGCCAGTGTGCTAGGCAGTGTGAACATTTTAATTTATATCAATTAGGTGCAAGGGCTACACGGCCATGTCACACGCTCGTGTGCCAGGCCGTGTGCCACACACAGCTGAGACACACGCCCGTATCTCTGCTCGCGTGAAAATACTTGAGCATTCTATTTTGAAATTTTAAAGATGCAAGAGACACACGGCCAGATCACAGGCCCATATTCTAGGCCGCGTGTCACACACGGCTGAGACACACGCCCGTGTCTCTGCCTGTGTGGACAAAAATAGACCATTTTCAATGCCACTTTTCTCACCCAATTTGTCTTCCACCTACAATGACATTTTAACACATTCCCAAGTCAACACAAAATATACAAATCAAGCCAAAACCAAGTCTATTACATATCATATTATCTTATATATTCAAATATCCATGCTTAACAATTTGCTTATTAGTTATCTATAAATCAACTATACCAAAACACATATCAACCATGATAATACCATATACTATTATATATCAAAATGTATCAAATATAAGCCATCCAAATGGCTAATCACAACTAAATATTACATGCCATCAATGGCTAAATTAACATATACATGTCATTATATTAAAGTTAATTTAATAAATATACCGAAAAAAGGGTGATTGATAGTGTGATGTGGCTCCGACTAGCTTCCAACCTTAACGAGCTTCCGGGTTACTATAAAACAGGGAAAATAAAACAGAGTAAGCATTTAAATGCTTAGTAAGTTCGTATAATGGGAATTAACTTACCATTCAAATGTATTAAAGGTAAATACACATAATATATTCAAGCAAGTTGATCATTAGCCTAAACATATATCCGCATCATGTTAGTCAAGTAATTATATATAATAACCCTTAATCATGGATGAACAAGGTCATTAAGCAAATTCCACTTTCAAGTAACAACCAATTTATGCTTTAGTATATCAAGCAAATATCATTTCCATACACTTCCTATATCTTGTATACAAACTTCATATGCAAGTCATGTTCTTGTAGTCAAATATTTGTCCTTAATCTTTCATCACAAATTCATTATTATCATTTATCATAACTTTACCCGTTGAACCACTTATAATATCGATAGATACATGGTTAGTACACACAAAGTGTACATACTATTTTTCCATCAATTCATATTCAGGAATGCTCATTAAGCATTTAAACAGGAAGCTCTTCCAAGGCAAATAACAGAAAGTTTATGTGAGCTTGTAACAGGAAGCTTATCCTGGCTTAATAACACGAAGCTCATAAGATCTTAAATCAGAAAGCTCATGCGAACTTAACAGGTAACTCTGTAGAGCTATTATCAGGAAGCTCATGAAAGAGCTTTTAATTGAGAAACTCTGGGTAGTCATATATTGGGACGCTCATAAGAGCTGCGGTGTGTCCGCAACACATGCAGGATCACTACTGATCAGAATGCTTATAATAGCATATAAACGGGAAGTTTAGAAGAACCATGTATCAGAAAACTCAAGAGAGCTTATATCGGGATGCTCATGTGAGCTATAACGGGATGCTCTTACGAGATATGGTGTGTTCGCAACATATGCAGAACCACAACCACTCTAGGAACCTTGTATCCATCTAATTTCATTTGTTCAAACGAGATTTATTTCTTGTCAGACATTGTCGGATTTGTGATTTATTTTCATACTTAACAATTATACAAATCACATACATATAAATCAAGCATATCACATAAATATACAATTTAGTTACACGAACTTACCTCAACACTTGCTCGTGTACAAAAACCTACTAATCTGATACTTTTTTTTCCTCAATCTAACTCCTTATTTGATCTTTTCGTATCTATATAAATGAATTTAACATCAATTTAATATATTTCATATTCAATTCAATCCAATCCACATCTTAGGCAAAAGTACCATTTTTACCCCTATACCTTTGATTAATTCCAATTTCGTCCCTAGGCTCGGAAAATAAATTTCATGCAACTTAACCCTTATTCTAAGCCTAGCCAAATTTTTATATAACAATAACAGTCCATTTATTTCACAAAAATTAGAATTTTTCTATGAATTTTACATCTTTTCAATTTAGTCCCTAAATCACAATTTCATGAAAATTTCCTTTACAAAAATTGCTTATCTATTAACAACCTTTCCATTTATACCATAAAACTTCATACTTGTTTCATATTCTTCCATGGAAAAACTTTAATACTTTGATAACTTTTCAAATTAATCCCCAAAATAGCTAGATTAAGTTATTACGGTCTTGGAAATATAAAAATTACTAAAAACGGGACAAAACATACCTAATTAAGCCAAGTAAGATTGCTTGAGTTCTTTTCTCTTAGCTAGGGTTTCCATGTATTTTAATTTGGGGAAGATGATGAAATAAGATGATATCAGTTTATTATCATATTTAATTATTTCAATTTTCAATTTAGTCATTTTCTTTTTCTAATTTTCCATGGATGATTCATCAAACTTATCTACTAACTCCTCTTAATAGTCTATTTGCTATATAAGGACCTCAAATTTTGAATTCCATAGTTATTTGATACTTATAGCTACTAAAGCTCAACTTTTGCATTTTATGCAATTTAGTCCTTTATTAAATTAGACATGTAATCGGTAAAATCTTCTTAATGAAATTTTCATACGTTATTTTTATCATAATGCATACCATGCACTAATATTAAAATATTTTTCTTTCTGACTCGAATTTGTGGTCCCGAAACCACTGTTCCGATTTTATTGAAAACGGGCTGTTACACTTAGCACTTCGGTGCTCAGGTGTGTTTTGAAGTTATCTCTTGAACAAGTAATTTAGTGTGTTTTTGGTGGTTACCTCGCATATCCGTATCTATTTATTATAGTTCATCAGGCTATATAATTATTGTAAAACGGAAAATATCTGATTGATATTATGTATTGTATTTGGAAATGTATTGTATGTATTGAAATGTTGTAAAATTGTATCTGATGAACTCACCTTACTGCTATGAGATGTGTTGACAGAAAAGTCGTATGGTTAGCTAATTCATTATGTTAGTTGTGATTTGAAGTGAGTTTACTATTCTAGCTCGTATGAACTTATTAAGCATTCGTAATGCTTACTCATTTATGTTTCTTGTCTTGTATTTGTCTTTTGTGGAACGCATCGGTCAAATCAAATTGAAGTCCACACTATCTAGCTTCTAACTCGATAGATTTTTAATCATTTCGATCTTGGTTATGTGGCATGTATACATGAGTCGTATTACATATGTGTCATTTTGATTGCTCATGAATTTGAGCATATGTGGTACTTGATTTTGGATGTTTACATGTTATGTATATAAGTGTGTATGGTGGCCAAATTTTCAATATGTGATGGTTGAGTGATAGCTTAATGCGATGTCTTGAATAAAATCCAAATGGTATTTGTAGCTACAATTTTGCATGAAAACATGATGCTATGAGATTTCGAATTATGATATTCTTGGTCATGAATATGGCTTGGATTTTGAATGGCTATCATATACATATATGTGTTTGTTGGAAATGCAGCAAGCAACGAAAGAAGCATTTGTTTAACAAAATTGACATTGTTATACTTGAATACTTGGTGAATGTATTTAGGTCTTATTAGGCATATATGACTACTTGAATATGCTAACTATCACTGTATTTGACTTGGAAGATAATTACATGCGAATTCTGTGTAAATAGTTATGAGGCAAACTATGATAATGTGTGAGTTGTGTTTATATATGATTCTACTTTTAATGAACGTTAGAGTCCTAAAGTGTATCAAATTTTTTATCCTAATAAACATCCACTTTATAATAAAATATTTATAACAAAAATAAAAATTTAGCAAAAGTGAAACAATTGTTATTTTATAAATAATAGATAGAGTTTATCAAAATAAAAATTACCTTCTTCTAAACTTCTACAAATTAAAAACAACATAAAAAAACATAATCATTTTTGTTTAACTTATTTGAATAAAAAGAGTACAAATTTAATTAATTCGATTAACCATTAACTCGGCTTTCAAGTGATTGGATTAACAATATTTCAATTTAAATTCATATATAAGAAAACATATTAAAATATCTTAAATGACTAATGGCTCGGTATTTTTGGTATTAAATAGAACGAAATAATGAATAGTGCATATGCATGGACACTTGTTTTGTATGTTAAATTAGATCAAATTATTTAAAAATAACCATAAACATTATAAATTTAGAGAAAATAGTAAAGTAGAATTGTGATAAAATTATAAATACATAAAAAAATAATGAAAATACAAAAATATCAATCCTACTTTAGCTTTAACTTAAAGTCCAAGTGCAAATCCAACCAAACCAAAACGCTTCTACTACTAATACTATACATCGGCGTCGTTTCCACACAAAAACAATTCAATAAAAGCAAAAAGAAGAAATAGACAAAATGGTCCAATAAACCAACCCTATTTTCTCTCTCTCTGTCTCCCTGCTCGTCTTCCCTTTTCCTTGTATTTTCTTTTGTTTTTAGATAAATTGGGCAATTCTGGTATTGGGGAATAAAAGGCTAAAAGACAAGACACGATGATGTTTTCAACTCAAGGAACAAAAACCCAGTAAAGGGAGCAAGTCAACTGGTTGGTCGTTGATGATGACGACGAGGGTGGATTACGGGGGACCGGGTCCTGGCCAGGTCCGACTAGTCGGAGACTATATTCTGGGTCCAAGAATCGGGTCGGGTTCATTCGCGGTGGTTTGGAGGTCAAGGCATCGACAACATGGGTTGGAAGTCGCAGTTAAAGAGATTGATAAGAAACTCCTGAGCTCCAAAGTCAGTGAAAGTCTGCTCAAGGAGATATCCATTCTCAGCACTATTAATCACCCCAATATCATCCAACTTTTTGAAGCCATTGAGGTCTTTCTTTTTTTCAAAAAAAATATTTTTGATATACCCACTTTTTCTATTTCCTTTGGAAATTTGAATTATTTTATGACTGATTAATGCGTAAGTAATGCTGTGGCAGACTGAAGATAGGATATTTCTAGTGTTGGAATATTGCGATGGAGGGGATCTCGCTGCTTATATTCAAAGATATGGAAAAGTATCGGAGGAAGTTGCCAGGCATCTTATGAGGCAATTGGGTACTCTGTTTTGAAATTCTTTTAGAATCTTTAGACAATTGCTTCTTTGAACCTCATTGATGGTAGTAACAGTTATTGAATACAAATTTGATGATTGGGTTGTTTTTGTTTTAAACTTATAATTCTAGTTGGATATTGCATGTGGGTTTTTGTTGGGAAACCTCATGACAACAGTTACAGCACAAACTTTTGCTTCTTAAGTAGTAACGGCTTTTAAATTAAATGTTTGATAGTTAAGGCAATTGATTTGCAATTTATATAGCTATTATTGTTTCACGTGTGATTTACAGTAAGATATTCTTAATTGCTTTGTTAGTCAAATGGATATGATGCCAAACTGGAGCCCATTGTTTCCTCATATCCCCAATTTTCTTTGCTTACATTCGTTTCTATTTAGCTTATTTAGAAAAATCTGGAATGCCCTGATCGGTGGACTATCTTGTGCAGCTGCAGGATTGCAAGTTCTTCAAGAAAAACACCTTATTCATCGGGATTTAAAGCCGCAGGTATGGTGCTTCAATATCGTAGTTTAATTCTTTGTATGTTTAGTAGGATGTTGATTTTCTCAGTAGTACGGGTCATGTTTAAAGAAATGCAGGCATTCTTGTTTTATAGGACACTGCAATGCATTCTGTCTTGTTGTATGTTAGTAGATCTATTTCGTAATTAACTGGCAGCTAACCTCTGTAGTTTGTATGTGATGAATACTAGATCATTTATTTCTTTTAAATTTATTGTAACTTTGCAGAACTTACTGTTAACTAAAGGATCAACTCCGCAATTGAAGATAGGAGATTTTGGTTTTGCAAGGTGAACACTTTAATTGGCCGCCTTCTAGTTGGCACAATGCTTAGTTCATGGATATGGCTTCATTTTGCAACATGCAGTATAATTTAATCTGTTTCTTTTTTGCTTTTGATACTTGTAAGGAAGAGATCTTTTTTCTGTTCTCATTTTTTTAAAATTAGAAAAGTTAGGCTATCTAGAAACATGTGTTCTGACTTCCATGGAACATCTGTCAGTCGTATTCTCTTGTCATGACCCAAAATGATTCAAACAAGTTATGGTTTAGATAACTATATAACATTTTGACACAGGGATCAAAGTTGTTCATAGAAAGCTGTTGATATACCTTGTTTTGCAGATCCTTGACACCTGAAAACTTGGCTGATACACTATGTGGTTCACCATTGTACATGGCACCTGAGATTATTCAGAATAAGAAGTATGATGCAAAGGTGAAAGAACTGCATGGATTTTACTCCCTCCAGTCCACCCACCTCCATTTATTTTTCTTTAGCTAGCTTTTACTTGGCTGTAATGATCAATGCAGGCTGATTTGTGGAGTGTTGGGGCAATCTTATTTCAACTGGTCACTGGGAAGCCACCATTTGATGGCAATAATCAACTACAGGTTTATGTGTAGGATGATCTATTTGGCTTATTATCAAAGCTTAAATGCTTCATAAAATTCATTGTGATTCTCTTCTGTATGCAGCTGTTCCAGAATATATTGAGGTCCACTGAATTGCAGTTTCCAGAAGGAGCCCTGGAAAAATTACATCCTGATTGTGTTAATCTCTGCAGAAGTCTGTTACGACATGATCCGGGTACTGGTTACTAACAGTCTTGATTTTGGGTTATATGGTACCAATAATTATGCCTGCAGTTTGCAAATATTTGGGATCTTTAGTTTACTTGCAGTACTTGTAAATCCTGCAATCTAAAATTTAACTTCAATTTGCAGTTGAGCGACTGACATTCAGGGAATTTTTCGATCACAAGTTCCTTGGTGAGAGAAGGTAAAATCCTCTTTTGGTGCTTTTGGTGCTTTTGATGCTACTTGTTTCAAATTCCTTTATGTAAAGTTGTCTAGCAGGCAAAGCAGCTTGGATTAAGTTTATTGTATCATTATCTGTAGCAAAAAGGTGGGCCTTGAGCTGGACTCATCACGTCTTCAATCAGAAGCAATGGTTGAGCAGTTTGATTCTTCTGCCTCTGAGAATAAATCTCCATTACCTTATCGGGATGTCATAGACATATCTAGCATAAATCAGAAATCAGCTAGTTCATTTGGATGTGGTACGGTATCACAAACAAAGGAGTACGAGTGTTCATCCAGTGTCAAAGGTGCTCTTGGGGCAGTGGCTCTTACTGTATGTGATAGCAAAGGAAAATCTGTTGATAACCAGTGTTCACCAGCTCAGCTCAGAGGTGCATTCTTCTGCTAGACAATGTTCCCAGTATGCTCTTTTCTTTTCTTTTAATCATTGTCTTTTCTTTTCTTTCTATCCTTCTAATTCCTCATTTTTCCCTTCTATGGCCAGTAGCTGACTCATTGGAAGGTATTGAGAAGGAATACGTTCTAGTCAATTCTCATTCCACATCGATGGAGACTTTCTCTTATTACCTTGAGACGTCCCTCCAAGATTATTCAACTTTGAAGTGCCAAGCAAAGAAGAGTGACCAGGAACCAGCAGTTTCTCTGGAAAAGGAGACCGCTGAAAGTTCTGCCGCTTCTGCAAAATCTCCACAGTTTCAGGGATTGGATATGCAAACATCATCTGAATCAGCTATGCTAAGGGAAGTACAGAGACTTAACGTATTGCATCCCTCAACTAGGCTGCAGTTATTGCATCGGTATGCACGGGCTATTGCAGAAATAGCTCAAGGAAAGGTGATCTTTCATTGTTTTCTGCTGAATAAGTACAGCCTATCTGTTGTAGACAGGCAATTGCATGACCTAGAAGAACATGGATATTGTATTTCTAGTAGCAGAAATTTTGTCAGTTATAGAAGAATAGTGAAGTAGTAGCTCCCCAGTTATATCTGTCCTTATCTAGGTCATAGATGATCTGGCTATTCGAACTTGCTGCTCAACTTTCGGAAAAGCCTGCTTTTCTGTTTGGTGAAATTTTTAAATGCTTTAACCTTTTCCGTTTAGAAACATTGGATTGCTATGAACAGTTAACTAATACTCGTTATATTTTAGGATGTGAGTTCCATTTATGGCCGAGTCAAAGCCTGTTAGTTTTTTCAGGAAAAAACATTTGCATATCTGTTGTTGCAGATTATTGTATTGAGTGAAACATCTCTCTAACATCAGTTGGGTGCAGTATAATGCAGGACTATTTGTAGAATCATTTTCAGTTGAACTTGTTGTCTTGGCTATATGGAAGAAAGCTCTTCAGATCTGTAGCTCTTGGAAAACCTCTGCTCCAGACAATGAATCACCTGGAAGCAATTCAGGCAATCAACCTACTACCACTATTCAGAGTAGCGCAGACTTGGCTCCAAATTCAGGTGACAATGTAGATTTAAACAAGCCTTCATCTGCTTGCATCTGGGCAGAGCAAGGATTTATCGTTGCTTATGATCGTGCCGAGAAGTTGTCATGTCATCTTCAAGATATGGATGGTTAGATTGTCAATATGAAATAACACTTTGTTTATAACTTTCTCTTAATTGGGGTTTTGATTGGTCAAATAATTTCAGCTACAGCACAGATGCCTGATGCCATGGAAATAATATATCAAACCGCACTCACTATCGGGACAAATGGCGCTGTGAGTAACTTGCATTAACGTCATAATTTATTTACTTACCCTTTGTAGTGTGACTAACATAAATGCTTTTTTTTTCTTGATCTTTTATGAACTTGTTTTAGGTAGATGAGTATATGCGGAACAAAGGTAGTGCTGCGGCATTGTACTCTAAAGCAATGGTTTTACTTTCATTTATTGTAGGAGAGGCGGCAAGTCTTCCATTGAACCCACCATTTTCATTGACTCCTGCCAATAAGAAGCGAATTCAGGCATACATTAACAACTTGCAGACTCATCAATCTCAGTTTCTAACATCAGCACCGTTTCCTAAGCTGTCTGCAGACTTCCACACCAAATGAAAGTGCTCTGCTTGTGTAAAAAAGTATTTTCAAAACTGCAGCAAGTTTTGAGCTGGATCTTTCGAGTATATAATGGGCAATACTAAATGACGTCTTTCTATGAATAGACTTGAACTTGATATATCTAATGTACAGAAAAAAAAATTATATTAACAAATACTGGCAATCGAACAAAATGATCTTATGTTCCATAGGAGTTTGATGTAAATAATAGTATTCTCTCTCTTGATGGACTGTAAATTTGAATAGAAATGTAACCTGTACAGTCATGTTTTCCATAAATGGATATAATTCTTTCAATTATTGTTGGAGCCACTATCAGATGTTGATAAAGGATAGAACCTGTCTCAAATTGTTGGGGCAGACAACCCAGTAGCCCTTGTCTTCTGAAATTAAATTGCAGTGGAGAAATCGTGTACCTGAAATAAATTGGACAAATCGAAATCATTCTCCGCAAGAATAAAAGGATGAGGGATATGCAGACCTGTATAGCATCAGGTGACATTTTTTCATTATGTCGAAAATGTCACTCGCCTACTCCACATTTCGTGCACTGTCTGGATTTCATCAATGGAAACAAGGAGATAAGAACTGAATTGATTCCAAAAGTAGAATATAAAGAACCATATAATCAAGTTTCAAGAATAGCGCACCCAAACATCTAGTTGATCTTGAGCATGAATAGCAGCATCAATATCACCTTTCACTGATTTCTCATGGCAGGACCTCTTTTGCACCCAAAAAAAATCTAGTTAAGACTAGGAAGAATAAAATAAAAAAAGCAAAAGAGCAGTTAAATAGTTTCTACAAACCAGTGGATGTCCTGCAGGCTGCAACCGTAAGGCAGGCAAGCAAACCTTTACTTTTCATGTTGCCGTTTCAATGCATCTAAAAGGTTATAGTGAATAAGATCACCAGAGTAGAATAGTAAACACAAGGGCGTATATATGCTGAAAAGAACCCAAAGCAAGGGCTATTCAATACTTAAAGCTTCTTATCTAAGTCTATTTCAAAGGAGTTTTTAACTACAACTGCATTGTCCAGGAAAGTGATTAAGCCAATATAGACATATAGTACACACACTTTGACATAAGGTCTCGTGAGCTGCAAGTCTTAAAATTAAACATGATAGTAAATCAGACACGGGGAAAATTAGAGAACACAAGCAGCAAACAGAATTTTCCTTTGTTGATTGGATGCAATAGTGTAATTCAAGTCAGTGCTTCCCCTTCCAAGCGTATCCTCTTGGGATCTTTCTCTTCACCTTGACTGCCTGTGTTCATCACTCTGCTTTCCTTGGCCTCCACAGAACACCTTTTGTAAGGTTTAAATCCTGTTTGACGGGCCTTAAGCTTTTCATGTCCTAGCCCAATCGTCAGCAAGCTCTCGTCCACAATGTTCTTAGCTTTTGACAACACTTTTTTCTCGACTCCTTGATGGTCAGAACAAGATTGGCATGCCTCGCTGGAGAAGTGTAAAATTGATGTCTCTCCATTATTCTGATCTGGATTTTGCTCATCTGCACCTACACTTCCCTTTTGCTTCTCCTTATTCTTTCTGTCATGAGGAGGAGAAAAGCTTTGTGGTAGTACTTCTCTGGAGAAGAGAGCTTGAAAAGCCAGTCGGCCCTGACAAAAACAAACATAGCTACCGAATAGTAGTGGGGCCACAAATGTAACAATATCACAAGAAAAATGGAATGAAAACAAAATTAAAGCTGCATGAAAAAACACACACATCAACTCACCCCTTCAGATACCTCCTTCCAAGAATCACTCAGGTTGGTACTGCTTCTGCCACGGCGATTGCTACATTCAACTTGTGGATGATTTGCATCAGCTGCCTTCGAATCTTCCTTTTGTTCCTTGTCTTCCTTGTTATTTTCTAATACATCTATCTCCACGTCGCTAGAAGAAGGTGTATTGGAACCACATGAAGATCGGTCAACTTGTTTTCCATTCTTTGTTTTATTTGGTTCTTGAGGCTCAGTTACTGCAGTTGCTTTCACTTCAGTATTTGCTTTTGCCTCACCACTCTCTTCACGGTCTGATGATGATGTAGGTGATTTAGATGCTGATCGTTGACATTGCATAGCTTCAGCATATTGAGGGTCCAACCGTTGATCCTGCATGGATGGATCTTGACCAGCATACATTTTTCTTTCCATCTTTGCAGCCGGAGCTTCACCATTCTCCATAGGAGTTACTGTAGCAGTGGATGCAGGAGCACAAGTACAGCCAGTCTGCAGAGGAGCACATACGGAAAGCAGTCCATGCGCAGCCCACCAAGCAGTGGCAGCTGCAATTGCAGCCATACCTGTAGCAGAGTTCATTTGTCTAGAAGGAAAACCTTCCTGGTCACAAGCAGGAGAATCATCAGAATTTTGAACATTTGCATATGGCCAAAATGTAGCTGCAAAGCTTGCTGCAGCATGAGCAGCTGGATTCTGTAATAAAGTAGATACAACGAGACTTGAAAAAGTGGAAGAGACGTGTAGAAATGATCGGTAGTCCTCTTGATTGGGATGAAGATGCATAAAGGGAGTATGAAACGTTGGAAACGCCTGATGAGTTGATCTTGGTGCATTATTCTGATGTGCAGTGGTAGCAGATGCCGCTGGATTTGCAAACAGGTTAACTTGTCCATGAATATCACCCATAGGGTGAAATATAGAATCCTGAAAAGTTATATCCATAGAAGGATTTGGAGCACATGTTCCTGGGCTTCCATCTAGGACATGCACAGCAACATGTTGAGGATTATTATGAGTGGCTTGCATCTCATCTGTACATATAGCACCGTCCATATCATCTTTTCTCTGAACTTGAGCTGGTTTCTCATATGAAGTGCAAGAATTCTCCAAGTTTGAAGGCTTACTTGTATCTTTATTAATTGTCTGTAAGACATCAAGTTTATAAGCCTCATAAATTTTTTAAAGTTCAAGAATGACATAGGATAGAATTCATATTTATCATGATTTACTACCTCCTTTACTGAAGGTACAAACTCCCTAAGAGGGCAAGAATTTCTAAGCACTGTTGATGTTGGTATAAAATTCTTGTTCACAGAAGATATGGAGGAGCAGTTTGCTTCATGGAGAAGGGTAAAAACCTCAGAGCAATTATCATCTAGAATTTCTTTCAGATTTGAAGATTTTTCATCTCTGCTAGATCTCTGGCAGAAAAAGGAACATATTAAGATTAGACAATATGCAGAACATAACAAAGGACATGCGTTAGATAAGTGAGGTATACGAGGAACTGAAATTAACCTCTGGGAGTGGTTCTTTCTCCAAGTTGAAAGCCTGTTTGCAATGCAAAGAAGATACTGGAGTTTCAGATTTTCCATCCTTTGCTCCCATCTGCACAGAGGTAGCAGCACTCATTTTCCGAGGGTAAGGGTTTCTCGGTTTTCTTTTAGGACGTGGAGGTGGAATTTCTATATCAAGAGCTTGACCAGTTGGAATGCCCTTAGTAAGTGCTTCCTTCTCCAGCTGAGAATGGAATATTTGTTAGCAGTCTCAACTCAAATGAAAATGGAGAAGTAAAATGTTTCTAGTCATTGATGGTGCCATTTATTTTCTCTGGAATTAATTTAGATAAGGAGACAAAGTTGTTTTTCTAATATGAATAAAAAAAAATAATCTGACTAGAATAATACTAAGCATTATCAGGAAACTAGAAGTCCATGAAAAATTTCTGTAACATCTACTTATAACTCTTACATGAGGTTAACGCAAAATTTTATACACTTGCTGTCAATATGGCCTGTTTTACATACATCAGACAATTTTGTGACAGTTTTTCCTACCCTCACCTAAGAAAGTATACACACAATTGCAGCTTTCAAATCAGGTAAGCTCATTCCATAAGCCACCTTTTAAGAGTTATTTACAGTTTTCAGTCCTTAAAATCCACATTGAATTCTCTCAAAAGGATCCTACACGATATAACATTTTGACTGTAGCAGACATACAAAAAGGCCACAATTGAACATACATGCACAATCATTGACTAAATTAATTGCTTGGCTAAACCAGCCCCCAATTTTTATTAGGAGAAAGCTTTAAAATGGCATAAATACAGGGGAGCGAGAGGATCAGTCTACGTATAGATGGAAGAAAATTACCAGTGGTTTCTTAGGAATCACAGTTTAAGTTCAGGATGAATAAGTTCGATTTTCATAGAGCTGATTATGAAGGAAACAGTAATTGACAATCACTGTCCATGGATGTTGAAAAATTCAAGTTGAAGCAGAGTCAAAACTTTGGCATAATCTAGCCCTGATGCAGCCTTAGTTCGGGTCAGCCCAAATTCTCTCCTTAAAACCTCAAAATGGGTGTACTTCATTCTCTATAATAATTCAGGCTACATGTCGCTACGTGACTTTTATATGCCAAAAACCCATATATATTAAATCCAAATCCTCTGTTATGGTAGATTAAGTTTAAAATTACATCAGCAAGTTCAAAAAGTGAACAGACAAGTGGATGCCTGGTGCATAAAATGAAATTCCAACAAGGAAGTAACCATTTAAAACAATGGAGAAAAATGGAGCCATGCTCCTTTATTTTCTCACAGATCAGACTCCTATGAAGATAAAACCTTCCATGCACACATCTGATCACTGTTTTCATACCCAAATAAATGGAAGTGAAGTAGCCGACATCTTCAGAACAACAAAGCATCTTTCTAGAGAGGGGAAAGGCTTCACCTAAATGTGGTAAGCAAAATTACTTTGGTTATAAAATTAGTATCAAGGTTGCTGCCTTTTCTAGATATGATAGAAGTGCTTCTTCGCATAATTGGCTATAAATCTGATCACTGTTACAGAACTAATGTTTTAACAGAAAGCTATTGAGTATTTACAAGTATTAGGTTCAACTCTTTCTCCTCAATATGTTATTCAGATGTGCCAGGGGAACCTCTATAATATTCTCTTGGTTGCAAGTAAGTGTTAAAAACAATATGAACTATAAAGTAGAGAGTAACCATAATATTCCCAACAGTTGAGGGATCAACATTTCATATACTTATAGCAGAAACAAGAGTTAAGAAGCAGAAAAATACATTGGATATAAGCATAAGCAAGAAGGCACCAAATGACCTTAGAGAAGAATTTTTGAGCATGACTCCTGATCTGGACAGCAGTCTTAGTTCCTATGTGTTCTGCGAATCACCAGGTAAACAGAAATGAGAGAAAAAACAGATATTTAGTTAAGACAACAGTAAATTACTAAAGCATTTCATATGGAACTACTAAGTACTAACAAATTTTAGCTCCAATCCAGCAGTTGAAATATTTCTGTATCTTCCACCTCCACCCACCAACAAAAAGAAATAATAAGATGGAAGAACAAGTGAAAACCTTCAATGCGTTGCCAAGCTCGTCCATAGAGCTTCAAGGCCTCCAGGAACCTATTATGCTCCTCCTCAGTCCATCGTTCACGTTGTTTTGTAATAGTATAAGGCTTCCTAGTCTACCATTCAAAACGAAAATTAATTAAATAATTGAGGTTGTAACAATAAGAACTCTAATTTTTTTACAATTTCAAATTGCATAATTTAAAAGAAATAGAAAACAGTTTCCTCATTTGATAATTAATACCTTAATTAAAAGTTCTTCTCCGGAGGAGTATGCGTCCATTTACAGGACCTGGGAGCTCTACCGCTGCTTCAAATCCTCTGTAACGAGCAACGGGTAAATCGCGAAACTCCTTTCATTTATTTCGACATCCAAAACTACAAATAGCAATGCCGATTTTGAACTCCAAAAAACCTGATGATAGCTATTTACTGCTGCAAAACACAAAAGCCAACAACAATCGATAGATATCCGTCTCTGGTTTTTTTTTTTCATTCCAATTAATTTTACTTCCTCATCATTCATAATCATAATAATTAATAAACAGACTGAACTACTTTATTTATAATCACATAGTAAACTTTGAACTAAAGTTAAATCTCTGGAAAATAACAAACAAATAAATAAAGGACATCCACCGTAACAAAGAGAAGAAACGGCTTCTCCCAAAGATTAAAAGAAAATTCCTTTACTCAGAATCCTCACCAAAACGAACCCGTAGACGCCAAAACCTTTCGAGAAATGAGAGGAAAAAAAACTTTGATTAGTAATTAACGACACTTGCACATACATCCTTCCGGTAAATGCAAAACTTTGCCGTTTTAGCAACCAAAAACATAAATAAATTTGAGGAAAAAAAAGATCCTTTACCTTCTATGTGGTTGCCAGAGGGGGGGGAATCAAACACTTTTTCTTTTGTCACTCTGCTCAACTGCGTATAAGGAACATAAACTTAAACTCAGGTGCGCAGAGTTTTTAACAAAGCAAATTATTTTAGGTGGCAACCAAACGGAAAATAAAGAAAGAAATCCTGAAAATGCGGTGGAAATACCTTGAGAGATAGCCATAGAAGACGATAATTCTGGAAGCAACGATCACGCATGAGAGAAAGAGTTCAACAAGGACCTGTTAGAGACATCATATTTTCCGGCAATGAAGAGATCGGAATCGACATCTGAAAACAGTTTTTTTAATGGATAAAGTATTTAAAAGAGAGTTAAGAAATAAAGCTGAAGATGAAAGCTGGCTCGTTTCTGGTGAGACCTAAAACACCAGAAACAACAGTTTGGGGAGGAGTAAGGAGAAATCTCAGCCACTACAATTTCCTGTGGAAATATTTTCTTGAAAAAAAGAAAGGAAATTGGCCGAGTTCAATTTTGTTTTGATGCAAAGATAAAAAGAGTAATGAGGAAGAATCGGAATGTACGAGTGGGAAATGAAATTCAACCTTGCGAAAGAATTCATTTGAGCTGGCTGAGAAAGAGAATGAACGGTGAACAGTAAACAGAAATGAGAGAGGCAACAGGATGCTGCCAATTGGCAGTAATTTAGTAGCTCATTTAGGTGTAGCCCACCTTTGCGCTTTTTCTCTATTATTTTTCAACTTGTTTGCTTTGCTTCTTACCATTCACTTCAAATCTCAGCCACAAGTTCCCATTCTGTGAGGTTAAGTCCGTAAAAGCGCCTCCAGATATGCCACGTGGGACCCTCTTTCGACGTGTGACTTCGCCGCCTGCCAGTTTTCCCCGGTTGCATCCGTACCACCAAGTATGAAAAAGTGGATGGCATTGCGCCAGCGTAGCATGGGCAACCGGTACGTGGCCTTTGGGTCAGATACGAAGTCATGCACTAATATCGGCCTCTCGGGCTAAGCAGCACGAGACGAGGGGACAGGATGTCAAGTTCGACGTCTGCGGTTCATGCACTGCCACGAAAATTATCTCAATTTTAGAGTTTTTTTTCAAAAAAATATATATAAATAGATAACAACTTTGTAATTTAACTATCATTTTTAAAAATAATAATTTAACTGTTTACATTACATCTAAGAGCACGTTTGATTCGCTGCAATGAAATAAAAGTGTAATGGAACAGAGGCATAATAGGTAATCCTTTTGTTTTGTTGAATGGAATAAAATAGAACTGTAATAGTATTCTTGTGTTTAGTTGAATGGAATGAAGTTGTAATAGTATAAGGGAAAAAATTAAAATGATTAGAATACCCTTAGCAGAATTTTTTTAGGTAAATGATTATTGTTATTGTTATTAAATTTTAATAAGATTATTAATATCAATAATAAATAATTTAATCATATTTAAAATAATTATTATTAAATATATTTTAATTAAAATATATAATTTAATAAAATTCTTAATATTAAATATTCTTATATGAATTTACTAAAATCATAATATATAATACTATAAAATATAATTTAAAATAATTATTATTAAATATATTTTAATTAAAATATATAATTTAATAAAATTCTTAATAATAAATATTCTTATATGAATTTACTAAAATTATAATATATAATACTATAAAATATAATTTAAAATAATTATTATTAAATATATTTTAATTAAAATATATAATTTAATAAAATTCTTAATATTAAATATTCTTATATGAATTTACTAAAATCATAATATATAATACTATAAAATATAATTTAAAATAATTATTAAATATATTTTATAATCTACTTTATTATTTTTAAACTGCAATACATATTTAATGTGCTAAAATATCATTAGTGAAACAAATAATTTAATTATTCTACAATAAAAAAATATTAGCAGTAATAAATAACTTGAGAATTATATTTTGCATAAACATAATTTTCATATATTAACAAAAGGTTAGATGAAAATGAAATTTTACATCATAATTCATATGTTATAAAGTTTTACAACATCAAAAAGTTAAACATTGTAGTGACATACCATCCCAAATATTACAAACATAAAAAGTTACGAAAATATCATCAAGAGAACCATGATTTTTAAAGGTCAGCAAGAAATCTTCTGACCCATTCCAACCGCACATCAGAAGGTAAACTAAAGAAAACGAGCATTTGAGTTGGATGATCTTGAATTTTACTCAAAGCTCGATACCGCTCATCCACAGTTAAACATTCTATTTCACATAAGGTTGGATATAAATTTGTAGCTTTTTCTTGGATGATCTGGAATTCTTTTGACTTCTGTCGAACTACCACATCGGAGGCAATACTCCTACTGATTTGTTCACCAATGGCCCACATGTTTTCCGCCAATAAAGTGGCAGCATCATGAAATGAAGAAGAAATATTATCACTTGCATCAGAATTCTTCTTTTTCTTCTTTGAATATGAGGAACCCCCTTGGTTTCTATCTGGTTGCGGCTCCGTAGCAGAAACATCCATGTCATCCAAAGAGACATCAGCTTCGCAGTCCTAAAATTCGTTTCTTTCTTCATTAATATCTGTAATAGGTACATCCTGAACATTTATTTCTTCAATAACATCAGCAGCTGTTTCAGCATCTTTACCAGCCGCTCGATCTCGTGCGTAGATGGCAGTAAGTTGGTCGTAGTAAGGGAAACTACGATGTCTGAATTGACCCGGCTTCTTTATGACTCTATAAAAAAGAGGAAATCGTATTAGTTATAAGTTTGGTAAAAATAAGATAATAAAGACTTGAAATAATTCTTACATTTAAATAAGAGTCCCAAACCGCATCTTCAGCAACAACGAGCTACCTATGCTCATCCCAACCAAAACCGCTATTGTTTTGGCCATTAAGCATGTCATACACGATTGACCAATTCCTTTTTAGTAACCTAATCCTCGATTCAATATTAGGTCTAGCCTTCAACATTGCATTGGGTAAAACCTTTTCTAACGTTTTTTCCAACTCGTTTAAATAACTGGCTTTGAACCCGGTATCAGCATTAAATGTTCCAACATTGTGCAAGTCCACCATGCATGAAACCAATGTTGCATCTTCTTCTGGAACCCATTTCCTTTTGGTTCCTCGAGAAGCTTGGGAAGAAACATTTGATTCTGAAACGCCTGAAATAATTATCTTAAGAAAAAAAACAAATTAAAATTAAGTTTAATATCATGAATCAAAAGGTGAACACTTTATAAAATTAAAATTAAGTTCAATATCATGAATCAAAAGCTCAACACTGTATAAAATTATAACACATGATGAATGAAAAGAAATTAAATTATAATTCAACAAGTTTAGTACAATACAAAAAACAATTCAAACACCACCAAAGTTTCACAAACTAGATACATAAAATAACATAAACAAATTAACTCAAACTCATTTTGTCCCTAAACCTAACTAATTTCTAGATGCTTGCCATTCATTGAACATTTGGTTGGCTAGTTCCATCCTCCAAGTAGCCCAAGCATCCGATGGATGAATATTTAAAAATATTCAGTTCATCGTCATCTACCACATTACTAGGTAATCATTCTCCCACCTCCGCTTCAATAGGATTAATACTTATATGGGTTCGAATAAAATCATGGAGCAAACAACATGCAATAATGTATCTATTGTGCACTCTTACAGGATAGAATGATGGACTCCTAAGTATTCCCCATCTAAGTTTTAATAACCCAAAGCATCTTTCAATAACATTACGTGTTGAGGCATGTTTCATATTAAAAAATTCTTGCGGAGTACTTGGCTGAGAACCCTGACGCCACTTATTCAAATGATATCATTGTCCTCTAAAAGGTGTAAGAAATCCCTCATAATTTGTGTATCCAGCATCAACTAGATAATAACAACCTATAAAAAACTTTTTTTTAAATGATTAAGAGTCCCAAAAAAAGTTTGATCTTAATGAATAATTCAAAGTCCTCTAACTATCCACTTTACCATGAGGAACTTTTAGTCCATGTCTCCTACTAATGGCATCTCGAAGAACCCGTCCATCAGCAACAGAACCTTCCCAACCAGGAAGAACATAAACAAATTGCATATCAGGTGTACAAACACCTAGCATATTTGTTGCTATGTCACCTTTTCGCTTTCGATATCTAGGTTTATCAACTGTTGGAACCCTAATCTTGATGTGGGTTCCATCAAGAGCACCTAAATAATTCTATATCACATGTTATAAAATCTTGAGTTAGGATACTAAATTTAAATCTAAATCAACTAAATTATGTACAAGCTATATATAAAACTCAGTCCAATACCTTAAACCATTTCCACCTTGTGTTTGAAGAATTAGCTGTAATTGGCTCTGCCTTTTTAAATAACACATCTTGTAACCGTATGACAGCATTTAAAACACTATGAAATGATCTGCTAACAGTTTCCCCGGACCTATTAAAGTGATGCTTGATAACTCGATTTTTAAGGTAATGAGAAATTATATGTAAAAACATTGTCACTTGCTCATCAAGAAGCATGTTCCTTGACGACTTCAATCCCCCTAACGTTTGTAACATCTCACATAGTTTAAAAAAGTCAAATATATTCATCCTAACTTGTTCAATACATGTCTCGTCACTAGCATATATAAGCCTTTTCACATAATCCCGTTGTGCATAAAAATCTAAAATATAAGACCTAATCCTTGGTCTATAAGTATGTAGGCTATGGCTGGCACCCAATGTAAGTAAGAACCAACTCGCAATTCTACAAATTTGCAACCATATTGTCAATGCAATACCAATTCTTTTACGCCTCACACTTTGTGCAATTAAAGGCAGACGAGCCATTACTGCAAGATATTAATGTGTTCCATATTGTCAAATCGTAGTAAAAGTGTCACATTTCTCCAATCATAATTTCAATAACAGTAAAATTAAATTAAATAATTTAATTGCCAAAGAACTTACAGTGATTGTGTGAAAAGAAGACGTTCAACTGTGGGTAGAGGAAGCAATCAAACAAGTCGCTTCAATAGGAAGCAATAACACACTATCAAAGAAAAATAAACAATACAAATTTAGAATCTTTACGAAGCAAAAAATAGAAATTAAAATTATCTTTGCAACTTAAAATTCATTTCTTTATATGGATATTTGTTTCATTAATTTTATAAACAATTTATATTAATTACTTAAAGAATATTTAAAATTTATATCTCGTGTATCATTGTATTAAATTATTTAAATCTCATGTAACTTAACTATCTTTTACTTTGCACTATCATCTCTAAGAAGAACATTTTAACATTTAACCGTATTTTTTGACAACAATGTTACAAATTTAACATTAACAAACCACATTTTTCTTTAAACAATTTTTAAAAGCACTTTCAATCATAATAACAATGAATAATTAGTACTTAAGCTCGATTTGGAACTCAACTTGAGACACCCAAAAACTTCATTTAAATTTCTTAAAATGCTAAAATATTTAAAAAAAATCCATTATACAAGTAATTTATCCAGCATTTTAGTTAATTTTAATTAGGATTATTATTTGGTACCATAACCAAAATTATGAAATCAACATGTGTCTCATTATTTATTTTTATTTTTAAAAGAAAATTAAGAATAAAGTGATAGTTTCTCAACTTCAATGTGGATTTGAAAATTTTTTACCACTAATATATTGAATAATTGTTTTTTAATCAAGTTGTTTACTTGATTATATCTAATGATCCAATTTTTATTTTATTTTATTTACTCATGATTGGATTAAGTTTAATTTATAATGGTTCAAAAGTTGATATATATGTAATATTATTAAAATAATATTTTTAAATTTAATTATTTAAAAATATTTTTAATTAATGCGTTGTATATGAATATACACATTTAATTAGTTTTATTTTTAATAAAATATTTCTAATTAATTCCTTAAATTTTAATCACCTTACAATTTATTCATTGTATTATATCTAACGGCTCATCTAAGTAATCACTAGTGGTTTGATCCTATAATTTCGTACAGGTCTTGTAATTGCTCGATTAAAATTTTCGAACTAGCTCAACTTAAGAAATTCGATCCCAAATTCAAATTTTTCAATACCAATAAAAATCAACTTATTACATCACCACTTACAAAATATAAAGAAAAACATTACTATGGAGTAAACCATAAAAAAGCAGAACATATAGTTCTCATAGACACCGAAACTTGAGCTAAATGATGAAGTATCGTAATTGAGCCCATGATCCCTTAAATACTCATCATGGTCGATATAACTCCTCAAGGGAGCAACATCTATCACTCTATCACTCTATCAAAATCATATATATAAATTGATTAAGAAAAAATAAATCCAACACCCTACATTGCTATCCCATTCCTACATTGCTTCAAAAAAAGGTACCTTCCAGAGGCAGAGAATTAAAGCTCCATATAAAATATTCATTATAGTGCACCCTCACAGCTTCATAAAGGGAAAAAAAGAAGAGGGAAAATCTTGAAAATAATACATTTTCCTTTCTGATAAGCTTGCAACCTTCAATAGGATCAAAACCAGGAGGCAGATTTCCACTTGGGATTGGCTCTATCTGCAGAATAGAAAAGTTCCATGGAGGTTCAAGACTCCCTCTAAATGATAAAATGTACCTATTAAAAATTATAACCTACTTAAGTTCCATGCAGCAAAGGAAAAGCACAAGAATAAACTAGAATTAAAGTTGGATGACAGAACATTTGCTTCTAATAGAAATATTGACAACATCAAAATAGAACACATTCAAATTTATGGATTTTCTTATCCCAAAAGTTGTAGTTTCAGATTATATACAATCAGGTATTCCTTATTAACAGAACGGATAGGAGAACTTATAGAGTATTGTAAAAGGAAAGAAAATCCCAGCATTACTTTTTGCTTTAGTTTACTTTTGTAGTTAAAGTGGGAGCAGATATTCATACAAACAGTAAACTGAGAAGAGGGAAAAGCTTCATTTCCAAAAACACAAAAAATTAAACAAGACGACTTACATATATAAATTAATAATAATTATCATAGTTCCCTCCAATTCCCTTAACCAAAATATACTCATACATCACAGTTTCTCTCTCAATAACAAATCTTGGTTGTGATTTGTGGGATTCATTAATCCGACACACCCATCTTGTTGGTTGTTGTTGGCCTTGACCCTTTCAACAACCTCCTCCCCCATTCCTAATTTCTTACCCTTCTTTTTCTACTCTCTTTTATTTTTTTAATGTAATTTTATCATTTTTCAAACACTCTTAATAAACTATAAGACTTGCATACAACAAAACAAAGCTTAAGTGATGATACTAATTTTGCATGGCAGCCACAACAATTTTGTAGAAATCAAACCTCCCCTTTCACATCGTGGAGCAAAGAAAGATAGCAGGAAAAAGAAAAGGGTGAAATAAGGACAAAAAATATTCACCGAAAAACATTGGCAAAATGCCAACAAAATTAAACCTCTCTCTCTTTCTTACTCTCACTAGCAAACCCCTGTACAATAATGCTAGATTAGTCTCCATATCCCGATAGGCTGATTCCCATCTTAAATTTTCACCCTAAACTACTCTATAAGTTTAATACTGAAAATCGATAAGTTTTATAAAAATCAATACTAGTTTTAGTTGAAAGGTGCTGCATAATTCGCGCAGAGATGATTTGGATAAGTCACTGTAGAGATGTTAATATCAGCTAATTGTAAAATTTTAGAGTCAAATACAGAAATTTAATAAGATGCCTCCTTTAATCAAATTCAACCATAACTCATGCACTCATAGCCACTAGAGCTTATTTTAATCTCAATTTACCATAATAATATTACAGTTACATATACTGCAGCAACTGTTCTGTATCGCATATGTGCATAAACTAAAAATCAAGAATTACTTCAAACAAAGTTGACGCCAATCAAGAACCGAACAACAAAGTCCATGGAATATCCAAAATCAAGCAAGAATATGTTGCAACAAAAATAGAAAGACTATTCAGAAAATCTACATAAAACATACAAAATATTATCACAGGCACATCAAAGCCATGTTGCTCAGATTCAGGTATAAATGTTTGATACCCCGAACCCATGTCTAAAAACATGTCGAACACGAAAATTTCAAGAAAAATGAAGAGTTGGAACACCAAAAACATAAAGAAGATGAGGAACAGTGCTCACTTCTCTGATGAAGCTGGCAGTAGGAACGAGTAGATTTGAGGTCTTCTGGTATTTCCGGATCTCTTGAAGAGACCTAGTTCCTGCTCGAAAACGATGAGGCCTCTTCGATTTTCCTGGAGCTTAAACAATAAACAAGCAGAAAAATTGACGGGCCTCAAAATTATTAATTGAATTGATTCATTGCGTGAAAAAGAGGGGGAGTTATCAGATCTGAGAAAAACTCACTTGGTGTGGCCAATCCTCCAATTTTTTTTGCAGTTACCTTCAGGAACAAATCTGACTCATATTTCTTTTGCACTTGTAATAAAGAAGGAAAATAAAGGAAAATGTAATGGGAGGTTCTGTTTGATGTTGGGAGGGAGAGGGTGGATGTGGCTTTCGGGTTGGGAGGGTAAAACAGGGCAGATGAAATCAGGAGAACCAAAATGGAAGCAAAACTGAGCTTTCCTTCGGGAATAGAAAGCAGCAGATTTTAGGAATAGGGGCGTAATGTAATAAGCATTACACCCAACCAAACGACGGATTAGGTGGGGCCCACGGAATAGGGCTATAATGGCATACCCATTACACTCAACCAAACGTGGTGTAAGGATATATCATCGTTAAGAAAGCAACTCCCGCGACAATAATTTATTTCGTCAATTAATTCTCACGTTCTCTTACAAAATAACTTTATATAGAACTGTATTAGTACAGTTGAAGCCACTCTAAGTTCAGGAATGGTGATGGTAACTTTATTTCCTAATTTTACCATGGCCCTTCAAGATCCAAATTTGTTGAATGCCTTAAGAGTTCAGTTCCAGATTTTGGTGCTGAAATGGTCGAATCAGCAGTAACAGCTATCGGATAGTGGATAGGGTTCAAGATTACACCTTTAAGCTGTCACACCATGGTTCTGAAGATTCCCTTTTCATTACTGTCAGTAGTATAGAAGAACCTCACTGTGTGCATGTACAAAAACAAATACCCAAGCAAGAGTTGTTGAAACTTTTGCCAGAAAAAGTGGGTAACAAATTATGAGCAAATCCATCAGCATGATCAACCTATCAGATCAACCAAAAGTCAGATCATCACCAAATCAGATGGAACCAGTGAAGTTCGATTTGATCACAGTCATCTAAGATCTCAGGCTACACCACCAATCTTCCTAACATAGTTGATGATGCAACCTTTTCAACCTGGAAGTCTAGGACCAGAGTCAGCTCTTATAGAGAGTTTTCAAGCAGATGGAAAACCATTATATTATTTTAAAGATCCTATTACAGGATATTGTCCATGAGATCTTATGTGTTCTTGTGAACTGTGATATGAGCTAAAATTTGAAGAATGGGTTACAGGCATGGACAATAAAGCTTACAAGCTTCACAATAAAAAATCTCATAAGAAATCAACACAGTAAGAGTTTTACAAACGATGGATAAATGGTGATCCAAATATTGGTCCTCTAGGAGAGGATAATGGCAAATTTGCCTATCTTGTTGATTATTCTATTGATAAGCCGAAAAAAAAGCCAAAAGCTGAGCAACAGTTTTCCACACCTCCTCCACCACCAAAGAAAGATCCTCAAGACCAACAAAAATGGTTGGTCAAGCCTTTAAAGCATCTATGTTATAAAAGGATCAATAAATGGGTTCAAAAACAAAATCAAATTCAATCTTGCTCCCAACAAGCGCAGGCTTCAACTCCATCTCAGATAAGTCAAGAAATATGCATGTATCAGCCAGTAGCATCTTCTTATGATCAAGACTTTCTTCCTCTTGCAGAATTTTCTAACAAAGAGTATAATCATGCTCCAAAAATTCTTTCAAAGTTACAAGCAAATCCAGAAGGAAAACCAACTAAAATAGCGGCGGCACATGTTACTTTCAACTGGCAGACAGAAAATGCTTTGGCTCAAAATTCTGTTTTGAAAAAAATAGACTTGAAAGTCAATCAAATTGATTCAAAAGTGTCCAAAGTTGAAACCAGGGTTGATGAAAATTCAAAGATGATTAAAGATCTTATTCAGCTTTTCCAAAAAAGACTAAAGGAAGTCGCTAGTGAACCTGCTGCGCCAGGATAAGATTTTTTCTCTCACCTTGCACAGAGAGAAAAGGAAATGCAAAATCTCAAAGAACAAATCCGTATATTACAGAAAACAGGAAAGATACTACCTCTTGATACTTCTATGAATGGTATTGAACTATTTCCTTCAATAAGACAGTTGGATACTTCTCTATCATCCGAAACTCAAAGTATAATTTTCCCTCCTCCTAAAGAAAAGAAAAAACCCAATACTTATGATCTTTTTTTACAGATCAAGGCTCAGAAAGAAGCAGAAAGAAAGGAGGCAGAAGAAAGAAAAAAGCAAAAAAGAAAAGGCTTTAGGGAAAAGACCTGTTGAAGAAGAAAATATAGAAAAAAAGTCATTTTCCACCCAAACAGGTGTCAAAATCATTGATGATTCAAAAGGAAAACCATTCTGACCATCTGAGCAGTTGAGGGTGGGGTATATCCTTTTGTTTAAATTTTAGCATTTTAAGAAATGAGGACATGTCCATTTCAACAAGAAAGTGATTTCCTATAAGATGAAATTCAAATTTAGATATATCTTTCCTTACTGCAAGGATTTCTTTAAAAGTGGAGTGGTAATGGATTTCAGCATTGGTGAATTTTCCACTTTTATAGCCACACAGTTGTCTTTTACCATTTTTTCTTCAAAAAGTACAGCTCCCCAGTATTTATCACTTGCATCTGTCTACAAGATTCTTTTGCCTTCTGATGGAATCTGTAAAGGTGGCAAATTCTATAACTCTTTTTTCAACTTTTTGACCGCTTGGGTTTGTCTAGCATTCCATGGAGAAGAATTTTTTTTCAACATTTTTCTTAAAGGATTTGTAAATTTAGAAATTTTTGGAATAAAATCTCTGAGATAATTTACAATTCCTAAGAATTGTTGAACTTGCTTTTTGGATAGACTTTCATCTGGAAATTTTTGCAGTTATTCTAGAATATGTTTGCCAGGCTGATATTTTCCATCTTTAATATTCATACCAATAAATTTTGTTTCTTCTCTATCGATCTGTATTTTTCTTTCTGAGAGCATGATTTTATATTGAAGGACTATCTGCTTGAATCGAGCCAAAAGGTTAGCATGTTGTTCTTGTTCTGGGCTATAAAGAAGGATATCATCTATATAAATCATGGCTTGATCCATAATAGGCTGAAAAATCTTTATCATGGCCTTTTGAAACAGTGATGGAGCAGTTTTAATCCCACAAGGCATTAATGTCCATTGAAAATGTTTATTTAGAATGCAAAAACTCGTCTTAAGCCTGTCTTCTGGATTTATGCCCAACTGCTAAAATCCTGCTTTCATATCAAACTTAGAGAAAACTTTTGCCTTTGCTTGACTGAAGAATAGCGAATTTCTGTTGGGCAAAGGAAATTTATCATCTTGAAGAAAATAATTAAGAGGCTGATAATTAATTACTAGCCTCAACTTTCCTCTTGCTTGTTCTGATCTCTTGTTGACATAAAAAGCTTTACATGCCCATTGTGAATTTGAAACTTTAATCAATCCTTATTGTTGCAACTACTGACATTCTTCTTCTGCTAGTTTCTGATGTTCTGGATTCATTCCAGTGTGACTAGCTCTGGTAGGATTGATATCTTCATTCTTTTTAAAAGGAAGTTTGATAAAAAAAAATTCAAAATTTTTCCATAGTGGATTTTCACATTTCTGAAGAAATTCTGAATGAGAGCCTGTACAAGATCTTTCCTTCAATTCTTTAACAACTTCTTGGATATTTTCTAAGTGGACTATAAATAATTTAGGGATTGGACAAAAGGTTTAAACATTTGTTTATACCTTAGTCCTTCAGGCAAAATTCTTAATTGTTTGGCTTTTGTATAGAGATCAAAACCAACAACAAGATCTTTACCTGAGAGTTTTGACCCTAAAACTATTGTAGTCACAGCACATCTTGGGAAAAACTAAATTTTGATGGGTTTGCTCACCAAATGTGTTGCAAATACTTTGTCTACTGCAAAGTTAAAGTAGCGAATGTGTGGTTTCCACCATTCTGGTGGCAAAATTTCTAGATTCATGATTGTTGCTGCTGCTCCAGTATCAATAAAAGTAATAACAGTAATAGGTTTACTATATTTATCAAGGTAGATTGAGATTGGAATATGGGGAACAGAAACCTAGGTTGTTGAAAGTATCTAAGGCTGCATCATGTATATCTCACTTGATGAAAACTCAGTCACTGTATTCAAGAGTTTGAATTGCACATAGTGACTGCTTATTTGGCTCCTCATCAATCAAAAATAGAGACTCAAGATCATCACCTTTGCCGATCTTTATCCCAGATTCTTGTTGTATCTGCTGGATCATTTTTGCTTCTTTTTTATTATTGGGGCATGATTTTGCAAAATGTCTTTTCTGATTGCAGATATAACAGCAGGTTGATTTAGTTCCTCTGGAAGATCTTTTCTTATTTAAAAATCTCTATTTGGATTTTCTCTTTCTGAATGATTTTGGAGAGTTAAAGATCTTTTTTTTTCTGAAATGCTTCTTTTTTCTAGTGGGGCAGTAGCGAGATCAGTCTTTTCCACACTTGATTTTTCTCTTTCTGAATGATTTTGGAGAGTTAAATATCTTCTTTTTTCTGAAATTCACACCCTCAATTGCTCAGATGGTCAGAATGGTTTTCCAAATATTCTTTTGATGTTAAACACATTAAAAGGAAAACCAATGTTCTTGCTGATATTTTATCAATACCCTCTGAAAATTTCATGATAAAGCCTTCATCATCAAAATCCAAGAAAACTCAACCCTCACCTTCTTCTTTTTCTATACCTTACCTTCCAAATTCACACCCAGAACATCCTCCAGAAGTGTTGAGTTTAATCATGGAAAAGAGATTCCACAAAAAGGCTAGAAATATGATGCTTTCTTACCAGCTTAGTATCTTTCGAGATTTTGGCAGACTATGTCTTAAACCATTAGGACTTCATCCAGAATATCCATTCATTCATCCACTTAAAATTCAATTCACTGAATTTCCTGACGAATTAAAATGGATGATGTGGTATTTGACATACCTGTTTCATATTGGGGTAGAAGTCTTCATTGAAGATCTTTTATTTTTTGACTATGGCTACTCAAGATGAAATTAGTCTAGAGATGAAAATTTTAGCCATTTTCTTTAAATGGTTTTATCCTTTAGAACAATGGATTGACATGATCATGAAAGAACAGCTCAAAGATATCAGGGCACAATATATTGTATTATTTTTTACAAGCCTCAGTATTTTATGCAGAATGGTCCAGTAACACAATTAGGGTCATTCCCTAGTGCCTGGATACATAAAACATATTTTTCAGAGGTTAGTTCAAATCCTTATAATTATAAGGATTTACAAAAATATTTGTTCCAGGTAAATAGAATTATTCCAGCAGATATATGGCCACCGACACCTTGTCAAGAACAGTTGAAAAAGGCATTAGAAGACTACCAGTCAAACATACCAGATCCAAAAGAATGGTCATAAGACTATCCGTGGTTTTCTATCAATGCCATAGAAAGCACGCCAGCTTGGACTAATTCGCAGGAAAAGACATCACCTATGGATGAGGAAGATAATTTTGACAACTTACATGATGGTCTTGAACAACAAATTGAACAGATGGAGATAAAGTGCTACAGAGCTAAAGAAGAAAAAGCAAAGATGATAGAAGAACTGAACCTCACTTCTGATGCTAGCAAAGACTATGAAAGTGATTAGATGTTTCACTATGTTTGTTTGTTAAATGAGTCATAAAAGTAGGTTTGTTTCTTATGTAAAAGTATAAGTCAAAAAGCAGGTTTGTTTGAATCATAAAAGTATGAGTCAAAAAGTATATTTGTTTTTTATACAAGTCATAAAAGTAGTTTGTTTCTTACGTAAAGGAGATTCCTCCTTATTAGGTTTGTTTGTAAAGATTAGGATAAGTCCAAAAAACTCCTCCTCAAAATTTTCTTATATAAGGGAAAACAATTCTTAGATGTACTCAATCGAGGAATTTCTAAATAAAATACTAGTGTGTTATAAAAACATGTTTTTCTTCTAAATATTTTTTGTTCTCTTTCTGATCAACATAGGCCAGTCTTTAAAAGAAAATCTCCCGTGAGTTTAATTGTATGCTCTGTGTTTGCCATACAATAGATCCTACACAATAGAAATTAACTTAGACCAGGGGTACTAATTGATATTGGATTTAAGGAAGTATTTGGAATTAATGGTTTGACAACTAAAAGGCAGTGTCTGTTTTGTGGCCAATAAGGAGAAATGCTCTATTTTTGGCATGGCATACTTGTTGTTAAATCCATTAGTTTCTGATATCCCGGCCTTGAAAGGCAACACTAATTTATTTCTTCAATTAATTCTCACATCCTTCTACAAGATACACTAGAATCAAAAGGTTTTGGTTACCTTAAAATGTTCAAGTCTTAGCATATTGATCCATTTCATTTGCAGTTGCATGTGCTGCAGACATTGTCTTTCCAATCATAAGCATTTCACTCCATTATTATTTAATTCCTTCTCCTTATTATTAGATTGCATGACACCTAACAACCAATTGCATTTATATACTAAGTGAATATTTCTAGTTTAATCTGTAATCTACTTGTCAATTAAAAGATTGATTAATAAAGTGACATCTTTTAGCGTTATAGTGGCTTCCTCACATGAAAAATGAAATGTATACATTTTTGGCCTATATCTTTCTAATAAGATAGCAAGCAACTCTGATATCATATTAAACTTTGTCACTGTAACTGACACATATAAACTAATTGCCATCAAGTGCACTTCGATACATGTATCAACTTTCGAAAATTTTAAATTATGTTGAATTCAAAAATTTCGATCATCCTGCTTTTAGAAAATTACAAAATATTTAATCTCGTAACAACTTAAAAATGTTTTCCTAAAAATTTAAAAAATTAAAAATTTGAGTTTGAAGCTTTACGATATTGACAATAATGTTTGCAATATGTTCTTCCTAACACCTTAATGTGATTATTTTTCTATTTTTTTAGACTTTTGATAGGATTTTTAGTGGGAATAAATGACAAATGGGTGAGGTATTTATAGAGTTGAGGTCAACTTTCATGGTTGTCAACAGATAAATAAATTCCCTAATTAAAGTTCTAAGCTCTAAACTCGGCATACTTAGATGTCGATGAATATTTTATAGTACTTCACTATTTATATATAGGGCATGAACTCTTGTAGTGATTTGCCAAAACCCAGAATTTAACATTCATTAAGATAAGTATTCCTTAAGAAAAAAACATTTTAAAAAATAACTTTTGAATAACATAATTTAGTAAATAATAAAAAGGGTAAATTCTAAAAATAGTCCCTCAATTATTAGTGTATTTTTGTTTTAGTCACTCAAGTTTAAAATTTTCTAATTCAAACACTAACGTTATCGTAATTTAATACTTTGATCACTCCTTCGTTAAATCACTAAAGGTGGCATTTTATTGGCATAATAACATATTTAACCCTCAATGTTTATAGATTCTATAAATTTAATTCTAAATCTAAAAAACTCAACAAATTTAGCCCTCAACTAGAGGTGCTCATGGGCCAGGCCGGGCCTAGAAAAAATTTCGGCCCGGGTCCTAGGCCTGGGCAGGGATTTAAATAGATGACCATTTTCGGAATAGCGACCATTATATAACGGAAGCGGCACCGACTGAAACCGCAATTGCTAAAAATAACGGTGTGAAGCGAAGTTACACCGATAGCGGTGGATCGCGGCCGCAATTTAACGGGTAACGGCCAATTGCGGCAATAACAGGCCACAATTCCTGTTATTTTCCGTTACAGTAAATTAAAAAAAATTCATCTCCTCTAAACAAAAATCAACAGAAACACTGAAACACAGTACAACAAAAGGGAATATATTCCCCTACCTGCAAAATCAGAGGGTTTTCAATCAAAAAAAGTAAAAAGAAGTCCAAATAAATAGCAAAAAAGCAATCAAAGATTCAAAACTCAACAGCAATAGAAAATATAAAATCCTATTTCTTATACCCAGGGATCGTGAATACTGAATACCTCAACAAAACAAGTAGCAAAAGCACTACAAGGAAAAGTTTTAGCGAAAGAAAACTTAGGATATGCCATTAGGAACTGAAGATGAGAAATGGGTAGCACTTAGCAGAGATATGGGCCAACAAAAAAAGGGGGGAAAAAGAAGTTGGTTGAGTAACAGTAAAAGAGGAAAAGAAAATTAAAAGCCATCGGGGTTGAGTGGGTTTGCCATCGGGGTGTGGATTAGGAGGCGGCAGTGGCGGAAAATTTGTGTGAAAACAGAAAAGGCTGGTGAAAAAAGGTTGAATTTTGTTGACAGAATTGAGAAATTAGAAGAGGATTTAAAGAGCTTCGTTGCCATTATTCGTGTTTTGTCTAGGGCTCTAGAAATTTGAGAAGTTGGGGATTTGGTTTCTAATAACAAGGAAAGGTTTGAAACAACCTATTAAAGAGGTAACCGTTTCATTTCCTTTATATGTTATTAGATTTATAATTTTAGTTTATATGTTATTTTTAATTAATATTGTAATTATGATTTATAATGATAATTATTTATTATTTATTATTATTTTAAAATTTCATAACTTTCATTACTTAGGATTTTTTTAGGGTTACACACAAAATTAATGAAAATTATAACGTCTGTGACAAATTAATTCATTGTGTTTTTCTTTATCAAATCCAATAGATGACTTCAATTCAATATTAGATAAATCTCTATTGATTTTAGTTTGAATAATATGAAAAACTTGAATTTTAAATTTGATCCAATTTGAATTTAAATTTTATTAAGATGGAACAAAACAAACTATTTATACCAAAAACTTTGGAACCAAGTAATAAAGGGTTATGGTGTATTGTTATTTTTTTAAAAATAAATAAATTATGTATTGATTATGCAATAAATTTAAATTTTCCATGTTACTGATGTTTACTTTTTTGTATTATATTGTTGATAATATAAGTAATGAGTTGCTTAATTTTCTAAATATAATTTTATGTTTCTTATATATAAATAAAAATAAAGCATGCCACCACGTGAAGAGTTCCCGACTAAAGGATTGGAGGGTGCACCAAGTAATGATATAGGTCGGCACTTTGGAACTCTAGTGCCAAATGTGAGAGGAAATATCGTATGTAAACTTTGTGGTAAAGTTGTGAAAGGAGGAATAACACGATTTAAAGAGCACATTGCTCATAAAAACCGGCAATGTTGCACCATGCCCTAATGTTTCTAGTATGTGATACTCTATTATTATTTTTAAATGTTATTGTAAATTTATCAATAAAGATTATATATAATTGATAATAATATAAAGTGTGAATTATTTTTATTTTATTAACAGGTGTCATTAGAGAAAGTATGACGAATATACTCAAAGAAAGCAACACAAAGAAAATAGACAAAAAGAGGAGAAAAGATGAATTCTTATTTCAATTAAGAGGAAAGGAGGATGAGCACAAGGAATTCATTGATGAGGTTTCTGCTATAAGGCAAGCAACTCAAGAAAGTATCCAATCACAACACGAGTGGCATAGAAGGGAAGAATTCAGACGAAGTACTGGTGGTTGGGATAACATTTATGAAGAAGGGCGATCTTCTCATGGATCAGCTAGAGAATATCATAGAGAAAGAACAAGTAAATCCATCTCAAGTGAGTTTGAGTTTACCTTAAGGGGAGCTATACCTGAATTGGTTAGAAGTAAAAGTTCAAAGCAACCAAATTTCAGTCACTCTTTTTTAAAGAGTTTTCGAAGGAAGATAGGTGAAGCGGTATCTAAATTTTTAATATATGAAATACTTCTTTTTCAATTAGCAAGCTCTCCATGGTTGTATAACTTAATTCAAATGTCAACAGAAGTTAGACAAGCTGAAAAGCTCCCAACACCTTATGAGGTTTCAGATGTGTATTTGGAGTCAGAGTATCAACGAGTTCGTGATTGGGTAAATGGACTAAAGACTCATTGGACAGATTTGGGTGCAACTCTAATGTGTGATGGTTGGACCAACAGTTTGAATCAAATGCACATCATTAATTTCCTTGTTTATTGCAGTAAAGGAACCATTTTTTGGAAATTGATAGATGTCTCAAGTGTTCGTAGTAGAGATGCTGAATTCTACTACTGTTTGTTAGATTCAGTTGTAGAAGAAATTGGAGAAAATTACATTGTCCAAATAGTGACTGATAATGAGGCAGCAATGAAAGTTGTTGGAAAAAAATTAATGTTGAAAAGAAAACATCTATATTGGATCTCATGTGCAGCTCACTGTTTAGGTTTATGCCTTGAAGATATTGGGATGATGGATATAGTGGTGATAGAGGTGAAATTAGGTCTTCTAGTTAGTATGGAGGAGAATATGGGGTTGGTAGCACTGGTGGATATTTTCGTGATAGATCAGAGTTTGATGGAAATATGTTTCCTGAACCTAGGAGAGATAGAAGTGAACCTAGAGCTCCATCAAAGGGAAAAGGCAAGAAGAATACTTTTATAGGCTCTTCATCTGGTAGGAGATCGAGTTCTAGTAACCTTGGGTATAGTGATTCATCTACTAGCACTCAAGATTTTTATCCACCAGAACAACCTTCATATTTTCAACCTTCACATGGTTATCCACAACCATATGGTTATTATCCACCATTTCCTAATTATGGTGTGCCATACCAGCCTCAAATGCATTTTCCTCCACCAATGTATCACCCACCTCCACCTCTCATGTATCCTCCTCCTCAAATATATCCTCCATATCAATTATATGAAAACCAAGGTGAAAATGTTACTTTTTTTGGATATATTTTTGGACAAAGGCCAAGAGAATCAAGTCAAGAACGCTCCCAAAGTGAAGGTGAAGGATTTGATCTTCCTCGTCATTCCACTAATTGGTGAAAACTAAATCGTACCACTATCATTATTTGTAAGGTATGTTTTTTTAAAGAAAACTTTTGTTATTGTTCTTAATTTTGATGATATTAAAACATTTAAAATAATATATATCTTTAGATAAATGAATGGAGTATATTTTAGGAAAAGATAATTAAGAATCGAAGCATGTTAAATTATATATGAAAGTAGAATGAGAGTGAGAATAAGTGGTAGGAAATAGGAATAATTAATGAGAATCTATACATTTATCTATTCCTTTTTTCCTTTTGTAGCATAAAATGTTTATATCTTCACCATCTTCAAAGCTGTCAAGAAATATTGAAGACATCTCTCAGGTATGAATTTTCATTTCTTTTATCTATAAAAACTTTCAAACTTATTAAATATGATAAATGTTTAATATTTCTTTTTTTTACTTTGTTATTAGTTAATATAACATTCTTAGAAAATTCGTAAATAAATGTAAGAATAATTAATGATTATACAAGTTGTGTTCTCATATCATATTAATAAATGTTCATAAGTGTTATAAAACACTCTAAAAATCATTAAAAGGGACTTTTTATAATTATAATTATAATTATTATGTTTTACAATAAGTTATACGAATTTTAAAAAAATTCACGACCGCGATACCCGCAGTGACCGCAATACCGTCCATTATGTCCGCGACCGCGATAAAAGCGACGCGACCGAAAACGCGACCGCAATTTAAATCCCTGGGCCTGGCCCGGCCCAAAATATGGACTTAAAATTTTGTCCAGGCTCGACCCGGGAAAAAACATAAGCCCAAGCCCGGCCCGGCCAATTTTTTTAATAAACACCAAAAATTTATTTTAAAAATAAAAAAATTAAAATAAGTATTTTAAAAATATTTTAAAATAAAAAAATAAAAAAGTATTTTAAAATAAAAAAATAAAAAAAGTATTTTAAAAATATTTTAAAATAAAAAATATATATTTATTATATTCGGGCCGGGCCGGGCCGGGCCGGGCCCGAGCAAAAAAAGTGGTGCTCGAGGCTCGGCCCGTTTTCTAAACGGGCCTCATTTTTTTGCCCAAACCCATATTTTGGGCCTATATTTTTACTCGAACCCTCACATATTTTAGGCGGGGTGTCGGGCCGGGCCGCCCGGCCCATGAGCACCTCTACCCTCAACTTTACATATTCTATCAATTTAGTATTGATTCTTAAATATTTTTTTAAACTTTAAGATATAAAAAATTATTTAGAAGTTTTTGTTTTTTGAAAAAATACATAAAGATTTTATAAAATACATATAAAAGTATAAAAATATTTATAAATAAATGAATATATGTTTTTCTCATTTTCTAACTTAAAATTTATTTATTAAAACAATAATTTAATAAATAAACCAATTTAAAGGGAAAACCATAGAGAAGACTTATGCTTATTCAAAATTTGTCTTTTTTCAACATTAATGACCACCGTGTTCAAGTTGAGTAAAAAACTACAACCTGAGGTCGAAAATGGTGAGAATTGATATCTTTAGATTGTTGCCTAGAACGAGTTTATTCTGTTTAAAGTTGGGCTTGAGGGCAGGTATGATTGGGGATATATATACAAGGATGAGGTCTTGGAGACCCAGTAAGTGGAAGGTAATGTCAGTAACTTCACAATCAATTATTAATTCTATGGCGCATTGATAGAGTACGTGAAGTTCAAGAGTTCGGAGTAAAAATTATTGGTGTCGATGATTATGGTTATTTATGCATGTGATTGCGAGCAAAAACGGTGCCCAACGATTGGCAAATTTGACGAGGACTAACAAACATGACCAATGTATAATAAAATTTATTATTTATAAAATAAACTAAAAAGAAGGAAAGCTTTGAATATAGTTTAAGTCTTGTTTGTAGGTTTTAAAAAAAACATTTTATTGATAAAAATATTATTTTAATAAATAAATTTCATGTAAAAAAAGAAAAGAAAAATTAGGATTCATTTATTTATAATATTGAGTCTATATTCATAAAATATTATATATTATTATCGAAAAATGAATTTTTATTTTATTTTTAAAATTTTTTAAAAATTTAATTTTTTAAGAAGTGAAACTAGATTGACTGGATATGTAAAGTTGATGGCTAAATTTGTTAAATTTTTTAAAATTAAAACTAAATTGATAGAATCTATAAATACTAGATAACTAAATTTTTTATTATGCTAATAAAAAAGTCACTGCTAATAATTTAATGAAGGAATGATCAAAATATTAAATTTTGATAATATAAATGACGAAAATAAAAAAAATAACCTTAAAGGACAAAAATAATAATTGGATTAATAAAAAATACAAGACTTAAGTAGTGTGGTGAGCATTTGATCAAATCGAGTGAAAAAATTTCGAGTTAATCGAGTTGATGAGTCCTATTTTATCATCTTAACTCGATTTCAAAATTTTTTCTAATTGAGTCGAATGAAATGAAATTCGAGTCGAACCGAATCAAGTGAAATTGTTCAAGTTAAATTAAAAAATTAAACATGTTAAATTAAAATATTGTTATAGTATAACTAATTCCTTATTAGAGTACATAAATTTTAAATCATATATATTTGAAAACTTTTTCAAAGTAAATAATAATAATAATAATAATAATAATTATTATTATTATTATAATAATAAGATACTTTAGTATGATAAAATTGAACAATTAATTACCTTATTTAGTTCCTAAAATTATAATTTTAGAAAATTTTAAAATTTTTAACTTTCTTTATATATTCTTCAAAAATTATTTTAAAATTATTATATTTTAAAAATATATATAAATTTTGAAATTTTTATAAATATTTTAAATTTTTAAAAATTATTTTGATTTTTTTTGAATTTTTGTTAAGAGGGATCAATTTGCTTATTTTTAAAATTAACAGGACCAAATTTTTTTTTACAGTAATCTATTATTTGAATTGTAAATTTTAACTCGATTCAAACTTGAATTACTTATTCGAATAACTCAATTAGATCAATCCAAAATTTTAAAAAAATTATTTCTTCGAATAAATCAAGTTTTATTGGCGTTAAATTATTTATTGTTTATGAAAAGTAAGCAAAGGAGTTTAGCCTAACCGTATGACGTTGTCAACCTATTTATTCAAAAGTTATATTGCAAAAATTATTTTAGCGCTTTCTGGTGGAAGAAGTTCCTCAAGTTTTCTAGAAATAAACAATTATTTTCATCTAAAAGAACAAAAGAAGAAGCATTTTTGTCTTTTTGTGATGACAAAGAAATCTTTAACGTGTTAGATATGAAATACTACATTAAACTCCAAGTTTATTGATTTTATGTACGTGCGGTGAAGAAAACAAATCCAGATTTTCATGTATTTATATTTTAATTTAGTTATTTTTAATTCGTGTATTTTTAAAATTTTATATTTTAATTCTAATGAAAAGATAATTATTAAATTTTGTTGTTTTTAAAATTTAATGTTTATTATTTTCACATATGACTCACACAAAAAATTATTTAATAGATTTAACGACGGTCATTTGCATTAAGACTAAAATTTTAAAAATGAAAAATATATAACCACTAAGGATGATTCAATTAATGAACGTGGATTAAATCTATAACTTTACGCATAATTCAAGACTAATAATATAAGGTGACCAAACAGATTTAACTGTTATAATTGGGTCATGATTAAAATTTAAAATTTAAAAAAATACATAAATTAAAATTAATTAAATTAAAGTGAAAATCTAAATTCAAAATTTGACCATATCCAAAATTAAAAACATATATCGCTTATTAAATAATATTAAATTTGTGCAGAAAGAAAGTTGAAATCAAAGATAGTTTAAACCTGGATATAATTGGATTATAAATTGAATGGTGTTAATTGTAACTAATAAGAAATATTTGAGGTATAAACTAGAGAAACAAAGAGTTGAGAGCTTTAGATAACATTCTAATTTTCTTTCTTATTTCTCCGGTGCTCCCATCCTAGGAAAACTGCCTTAATATTTTCCTTTTTCCAATCCACAATATAACATTTTGGATATGAATCTATTCATACAAAACAAGGGTGGATCCAGTGGGCCAACAGCAAACACGGAGAATGCAGAAAGCTAGAGATGGATCAACGTCCATTAACGTAACATCCCCAACGTACTTGGACCGCCATTTATTGTTATCTCTATCTATACTAATTATAAAGTTTCTAAATGAATTTCGTATTGCAACTTAACAAAACACTATAAAATTAACTACTTGGGAGTTAAGTGAAATGATAAAAATCTCTCTTACTTTAAACAGTCGTCAAGAGTTTGAATTTTATCTTAAGCATAGAGCAGTTTAGTAAATTTGGTAAGTGAGTGAATATAAATCAACCATGCGCCTTATTACTTGTCTTTGCAAGGATCTTTAGAAGGCTTGAATTTGTTAATCTTTTGAAGGAATCTCAGTTGATTTGATTGTTACATGGCAGTATATATTACAAGAATATCAAGAGTTTCAAAACTATTTGATGGTCAAACAAGCCCTATAAATATGTAGGAATCATGGTTAAAGACATGCCAAGGTGAAGGAATCTCAGATGATTTGATTGTTGATTTTTTTTTCTTTAATTTCATACTTATATGAGTGATCGATTGAAGATCGGTCAACTCTAAATTTAAGTGTATGAGATAAGCCTATTGACTTGAGTCTAATTTAGTCTCTCTTTTTCTTATTATTTTTTCACTTTTACTTAAAAAGAAAATTTTCTTATTTTAAAAAGGAATGAAAAGAATATACCATCATGCCTCTCAAAAGACCACTAACCCAATATATTTTCACCTGTTCCTGGGTATTACTTTATTTTTCTCATTTCCACTTCACATATAATTTCTATATCTTTAGTTTTCTTTTTCCAATTCCAGTTCTCACCTACAAAATACTATCCTCGAGGTTTATCACTTTTAATTTAAGTCAGTCCAGTTCAATATTATCAAAATTTGTTTGTCAAGGGATGAACAATTTTGCTCAACACTTTGATGGCGTCGTCACCCTCCATCCAATTCATTCAAATTGAAATCAATCATTCAATTCATACACTTTGTTGGTATAAGTCGAAAACTACCAACCCCAAATGACAAATTGTGAACTGCAAACTCACCACTCACTTCCAGTTGGTTGGTAGATACCAATTGAACAGATGACGCGTGCTCTGGATGACGAAAGCATCATGACGTTATCCCTTCAAGGAGAAAGGTGGGCAACCCTTTCGTAGTTCGTAAAACGTAAGCACTGATGCAAAACCCTCATTTGATTTTTATTGGGATTTTCAGTTGGTAAGTAATGGCTTTTGTCAGAGCCATTATGGACTTTTTTCCCTGTATCAATCTTCCTACTCTTTCCTCAATGCATTTCGCCTTTCACATTACACAACTGAAATCATATCAAAACAATTTCGTCACTATAAAGATAGAAGATATCCAAGTTAACAAGTGGTTTGGGAGCTGCCGAGCAGGCTATGAATCCCTATTCGTTGTCATGGTCGACATGCATCATGCATGTGTTCGGTTCTTGTTCATCTCATGGCTTAAAAATGGTATGAATTTTAGGATTCGTGTGTAGAGCGTGTTGGATGCAAACAAAATCGGGTTTTACAAATATCTCAAAACGAAACGAAACCGCCCAACTTTTAAGACTTACGACTACTGATCATAAACAAATAAAGCTATATCTCTTTAGAACATTACAATGACAAGATTTTTTAGGTATAAAGTGTTGTACCTAAACTCGTAAGACTTGTACAAATGAAGATTGTTGTTTAATTTGAACATTCTGAGTTTTCACATTATACTACTTTTCTCAACGTTTCCTTTAAATGAAATATCTATAAATTATACAAATATAAACACATGACACATAAATTAGATTTTACAAATTTTATGTTGGAAGAATATTTCCAAAATAAAAGAAAGATAAATTGACCGGAGTCACAATATTAGAAAATTCAAAAATAAATTAGAGATACATCACTTCGATTAAAAGTGTTGAAATTTACATTTTAGCTTTGTCATCATCAAGTTAATTTGACGATGAACTCTAGTTAACTAAAAAAAAACTGTCAAAAGTCTCATCACATCAATGATGTACAAAAAAATCAAGTCTTAGATAGTCTATCCTCCTTCTCATAATATCGAAATTTAATTTTACAAACACCGTCACTGTACTTTATTATGATGAGTTGTTTCGAGAATAATTCTTACAACATCCTTACTTCAACAAATTTCATAAAAAAAATTAGAACAAAAATTACCATTATTTAGTGGAAAAAATTGGAGGATATTATTGAAGATTGACATTACTATCGGCAAAAAGAAATAACTTGAAAATTTTGAGAATAAAATTTTTTGGTGAGCAAATTTTCTAACATTGAATGTATGTTTAAGAGTAATGAATCTACTTTTGTCAACGTTGAAATGTTCGTAATGTCAGGAAATCACACTAAGATTTTTAATTTGTTCAAATATTTTTCTTCTTAGGCTGTTATTTAATCAACATTTGATAATGAAAGTTTTGTTTTACCATCAATTTAAATATTCATAAATGACTAAGCATTTTGAAAATAAATTTGGACCAATTCTATATTTGTATGTTATCTTTTTTTACTAAAAAAAATTAAAAAAATAAAATCATAATTAAAAGCACCATTAAACGATAATTGAAACTTATTTCAACTTATACATGGTGAAAATAAATTCAGATGCTAATAATTTTTTGATTTAATGGTAATAACATTCTATTGTAAGTAATTTTATTACCCTCTTCCAATTGTATATAAAAAAATTAGATAACCGATACATGACTTAGATTAATCCAACATCTATAGGTTTTCAAACTAATTTGTATTAGTTAAAGTGTTTTTGTTATTTTATATATGTTATATAAAAATAGAATAAGATTTTGAATCTGTACATTTTTAGTTTTTCATTCAACAAAAATCTAATTAATTATCTATATTATTAATAAAATCTCTAACTAACACTACACCAAAACAGGCTTTTAGCGGTGGTTGGATAACAAACGCCGCTAAAGATCGATTATTAGCGGCGCATCATGGAAAACGCCGCTGAAAAAAAGCATTAGCGGCGTTTTCCATAAAGCGCCGCAAAATACCTAAGCCCAACGACACCGTTTCCCGAGCCTTAGGGGATTTAGCTGCGATTTTAAGAAAGCGCCGCTAATGCTCAGGGCTTTCGTGGCGTTTTCGAGAAAGCGCCACAAAAAAACCAAAGCCCAACGACGCCGTTTTCTGAGCTTTCGGGGATTTAGTGGCGTTATTAAGTAAGCGCCGCTAATGCTCAGGGCTTTAGCATCGTTTTTGAGAAAGTGCCACAAAAAAACCAGAGCCCAATGACGCCGTTTTTTGAGCTTTCGGGGATTTAGTGGCGTTTTTAAGTAAGTGCCGCTAATGCTCGGGGCTTTAGCGGCGTTTTTGAGAAACCGCCGCAACAAAAACTAAGTCCAACGACACCGTTTTCTGACAATTCGTGGGCTTTAGCGGCATTTTTAAGAATGCGCCGCTAATGCTTAGGTCTTTAGCAGCGTTTTTGTTGAAGCGCCGCAAAAAAAACCTAAGCTCAACGGCGTCATTTTCTAAACTTTTAGGGCTTTAGCGGCGTTTTTAAAAAAGCGCCGCAAAAACCTTTTATCTGTTATTTACTATTTAATTTGTTTATTTATATTAATTAAAATTCAATTTATTTTTAATTTAATATTTGTTAAAAATGGAAAAATTAAAATAGTGAGTTCCTCATCAACGGATTCAGATTTCATTCAATAGGTTACTATTTAATTTGTTATTTACTATTTAGTTTTTTTATTTATATTAATTTGTTTACTTTCCATTCAATAGGTTTGGAGTGGGAGGAACGTAAACGAAGAAGTTAAATGGCTCTCCCAAGGTCCAAATTGAGTGGTTAAAAGATATAGTGTGTTCCTCATCAACGGATTCAGATTTCATACAAAATATCGCGAGAGGTTGAGGAGAACGCAAAATTGTGGAATAGTTGTTAATTCCTCAATTACAAGTTATGCTAGTGCTAGGGACAATAATCCAGTCGAGGGAAATGTGGAATATTTCGGACTTCTTACTGACATAATTAAGTTGGATTACTACGGCAAATGGAAAGTTGTCTTATTTCGAGGTGATTGGGCCGATGTTAATACTGCTCGTGGAATTAAGCAAGATCAATTTGGTTTTACAATGGTGAACTTCGCTCGATTGATTCACACAGGACAACAACTGATAGATGAGCCGTATGTATTCTCATCTCAAGTCAAACAAGTTTTTTACTTAAAAGATCCAACTGATGAGGGTTGGTACGTTGTACTCCGTAACATCCCTAGAGATTTGTTTGACATGGGCAGTGGAAGTAGAGATAACATCAACGACAGATCAGAAACTTTGCCCTTTCCAGAACAAAACTTAAACGATAATATCCCTAGTACTAGTACACAATTTCAATGGGTTCGTCAAGATACGGATGAAGATATTTACGAATAATGATGTAGTAAGATTTTACGATTGTTTAATTATATGTAATATCATAATTTAAATCTTGGTCTTATTATATATTTCAACTATTTTATATGTGCCGTTATTGTTGTAATTAGTTATTAAGTTTTCAACTATTTTATGTGTATTGTAGATAAAATGCCTAGAAGAAAAATTCCAAGGGGAAGCATTGTTCAAAATGATCCAAACTTGATAGAAACAAGTAGTACTGAACAACAGACAATAATTGGATCTTCGAATGTTCCGATTACACCTGAGGATCCTACAGAAGTTCAAAGTAATTTTACATTTAATTTACATGCGTGTTGACTTATAATTGATTTATTTTTCAAATTCTTATATTATAATATACCATTTGCAGCTGAAAATGGTGGGACGCGCAGAGGTCGAGGACGTACGCTACTTAGAGATTTATACGAGTTAGATCCAGTCGAGCGTGTCAATGTATGCAGAAACAGTTTTGGTCAGCCTGTTGGATTAGAAGCTCGACTTTTAGCAGGATACATGGGCATTTTAGCACGAAATGCGAATATGTTACCTATCAACTACGAGTCATGGCATCAAATGCCCGATGGCAACAAAAACCAAGCCCTCGATAATATTAAGGTAACAAAATGTTAATGTCATCTGTAATGCTTGGGAAATAGTTTCATTTATATTTACTTTATTCAATTGTGTTTTTTGTAGGCGAGGTTTGCTTTAGAAGTCTCGGATGCTTATGTAAAGAAGGCATTGAGAAAAAGATGGAGAGACCATAAAAGTACTTTGAAGAAATATTATTATAAGACAAAAACAACCCTTGATGAGAAATTGCAAAATGTCCCGCCGGGTATGCTGAGGTACCAATGGGAAGATGTGGTTAGATTTTGGCATTCGAAGAAAGACGAGGTATGGCGTACTTCCAAACTATTATAATTATTTTGGTTTATAGTATTTACTATTTATGTACTAAAAATTTCATAACGTAGGATCGTGAACGAGTTGGAAAAAGCAGCAAGCAGAAACAAAAATTCACTCACACAGCAAGGTCGAGAAGTTTTGCATGTGTAGCTAAGGCGGAGCTATTTTTAATTTTTTAATATTGTCAAATATGTATAACTTTCCATTAAATAAATTTTTTACTACTATATTGTAGAAACTGTCGTCCGGTCAAAAAGTTGGACGCCTTCAACTTTTTGAAATTACACATGGAAGAAAGATGGATTTGCTATGAATCCTGAAACTGGTGAAATTATGGTACGTTTACTTAATACGATTTGACTTGTTTTAGTTATTTATAGTGTTTATTTTCTAATGGTTTAATTCATTGCTTGTAATGCGACTATTGTTATGTTGCATTTGTTTTTTTAATATATATTGCGTTCCTAAGTATGTGATTTATTTATTAGGAAAAACTAAAGGATAAAAAGGCTGAGTACGAAGCGATTGCTTCTAGTGATAGTTCTGTTCATTCTGAAGACATTAATAACCGGATTATTATTGAAGTTTTGGGTCCTGAAAGGTATGGTCGAGTTCGATTTCAAGGATTTTTGTTAGCCCAACCCAATATTTTAGATCCAGCTCGCAGCAATACACGGCTTCGGGGAGTCAGGCTCAAGCTGAAGTTCAAAGGTTAAAAGATCAGATGGCTCAGATGCAAGCGACCACAGTTGAGGTTCAAAGGAAATATGAAGAACTCCAACTACAATTAGAGCAGAGGCTGCAGCGAGAGAAGCAGAGGCTCAAAAGAAATATGAAGAACTCCAGCTACAACTTAAAGCAGATGCGGCATCGAGAGAAGCAGAGCAGAGCAGAAAGTACGACGAACTCCAATAGCAGCTTCAGAGTATGATGAATATGTTTCAGCGGTCGCAACTTCTGCCGTCATAGTGTATTGCATAAATATTTTTATCATTTTAACTTTTAAAATTTTTGTAAAAATAATATGAATTCACTTTTATTTATTGATATTAATATTATTTTATTCGTTTAATTTGAAATATTATATAAATTTATTGCTTTTGGCTGGTTTAGATCTGGTTGCTTTTGATTTGTTGCTACAGGAGGGCTGAAAAAATGAAAAATTTTATTTTACAAAAATCCCAAATTAGTGGCGTTTTTCACAAAAGCGCCGCTAAAAGTCATATTCTATAGCGGCGTTTGTGAAGAAAGCGCCGCTAAAGATCATGTTCTTTCGCGGCGTTTTTCTTAAAGCGTCGCTAAAGAACATGATCTTTAGCTGCTTTTTTTTCTAAGCGCCGCTAAAGAACATGACCTTTAGTGGCGTTTATTTTTGTAAACGCTACAAACATTAGAGACGCTGTCGTTAGCGGCATTTTTTGCGGCGCTTGAGGAAGCGCCGCAAAGACCTTTTGTGGCGCTAAAAAGCGCCGCTAAAGGCCTAAAAAAGCGACGCTAAAAACCTGTTTTGGTGTAGTGTAATTTGGTGCCACAAGTTAATCGGGGGCACCAACTCGATTAGGAAATTACAAAAACGACCTTTCATTTTTAAAACAAGGTATACTGTTCAAAGGTACTTTAGTCTTTTAATTAAAAAACAATATAAATATGCATATGGTAATATTTGAATCCATGCTAACTACATTAGAAAAACTCTAAATTCACCATTCAACCAAAATATTTATTTTAATTTACTTCTCTATATTATTAATAAAACCTCTAGTTGAGTTGGTGTGACCTTCAATCGGGTCACCAACTCAGTTATGAAGTTATGGGGATGTTCTTCCGTTATTAAAATAAGTAATATTATTTGAGAGTATTTTAATTTTTCGCTTAAAAAAACAAAAAATGTGTATACAATGACCAATTGAATTAATAAAACATTTAATTTACCACTAAACTAAAACTTTATTTTAATATTTTTATACATTTTAATTTTATTATGCACATTTTATTACATCTACTAGTTGTATATCTATAATATTAATAAAACTCCTTACTGAGTTAATGTCACCCTCAACCGGGTCACCAACTCAATTGAAAAATTACAGGAATGTCATTTTGTAATTAAAATAAGTAATATTGTTTGAGGTTATTTTAGTCTTTTCACTTTAGTATATATATGCATATGGTGGGTTTTGAACCCACATCAATTGCATTAACAAAGCTTTATTTTTGACATTTTTAAACATTTTAATTTTATTATGCACAATTTATTACCTTCAACGATTATATATATTAATAATATATTTGATTGAGTTGTGTCACAAGTTAACTCGACACCGACTCAAGATTAATGACAACACCATGATAAACAATTTAATCTAATTTTTTTCGTTTTAATAACATAAATATTTCATTTACTATTATTAATTCGTTTCAAACCATACATTTCATTAATTATCGTATGTTATTTTTAAACAAACACTTGTGTTTTAAGTTTGTGGTTTCCACACACATACACGTGAAAGAATTTCTAGTATATTTTAATTTTGTTATGCACATTTTATTACTTCCATCAATTGTATATCTATACTATTTATTTCAGCCTTTCATTGAGTTGGTGTCATCCCACAATCGAGTCCCAACTTAGTTACAGAACTATCAAAAAACCATTTAATTTGCAAAGTAAAATATGATTATGGGTATTTTTGTTTTTTTAATATCGTATATATTTGATATGTTATTATTAATTAGTTTTAAAATCATACTTCTTTTTTATCATTTATTGTATTTTATTTTTAAGCATACATATGTATTTTAAATACATGATTTCTACACAGATACTTGTGTGATAAAATTTTTAGTTTATATAAACTTTTTAGGAATATATATATTTTTATTTTTTCGAAATAAACTACCTATTTTCATTTTATGACAGTTAAAAGGAAGTTTTCTTAAATACCACTTCAAACCAAATCATCTACTTGCTCTTCAGAGACAATTAAAAATGAGTAAAATTCGATTCGATTCGAAAAATAGAAAAAAGTTCAAATTTCGAATTATTCAAATTAAATTAATCAAGTTAATCAAATCAACTTGAATTTTTTTTTTAAATTTCGAGTTAAAATCAAGTTAAATTTTCAAATTTAAATAATTCTAATAATTCGAATACCAAACCCTTTTACTTCCCTCCCCTTCAACTTCCCCTATCAAACCCTTTTTCTTTTTCCCTAAAAAATTGTACTTCCCCCAAACCCCAAAAAAAAATTTTCTTTTAGTTTCCCCCATAACTTTTACTTCCCCAAACCCCAAAAACTATTTTCTTTTTATTTTCCCCAAAACTTTTACTTTCTTTCAATTCCCAAAAACTTTTTTTTTGAATTTGTGTTTAATATTTACATTATTGAATTAAATTTCACATTTTGTATTATTTATATTATTGAATTGTTTAATCATATTGAATCTTTATCATTTTCTGTTAAAATTAAATTATTGATGATATCATCAAATATTTGTATTAAAATTTTAGGTTGGTATCAATTTCACATTTTATCTTTAGGATAACTTTTATTAAAAAAATCACATTTTTACAGTTAATATATTTTTTGAAACAACTAAGCAAATAAAGAAACTAAATTGTATATAAAAAGATTAATAAATAAATTATGAGAGAATCAAAGTTAATAACAAATTTGATTACGGTGAACAAACTTGATTATAGTGGTGACAGTGACTACAAGGATCCAAAGTCATCTTTTTAAGTTAGCTCGAACAAATATATCTGATTTGATTCGATTTGAATTCCATCTCACTCGACTCGATTCAAGAAAATTTCAAATCGAGTTATGATGATAAAATAGGATTCATCAACTCGATTAACTCAAAAAATTTTCATTGGATTCGATCGAACGCTTATCCCTCAAAACAACAAAAGAGATAATTTATTTAGACTTGTCTGCCTTAATTATTATTTCCATTTTTCAAAAAAAGAGCAAAAAAAGGAGAGGACCCCCACCAAAATTTTAAGACATCATTTTGATGATTTCTAAGCCATAGGCCTCTCTATAAATTAGTTTGTTTACCATCAGCAACACCATCGCACAAGTTCAACTAATTATTAGGCAAAGATAAAAACAAGTGTTATCTTCAACTTCCATTAATCCTCCAATGAAGCCGCTATTAACCGACCTTGTATCAACTGTGAATTCCATTCCTCAAAATTTCATTCGACCTGAGTCAGATCGTCCAAACCTCGATGAGGTTACCTTTGATCATTCCATCCCTCTCGTTGATCTCCAGCACCTTGATGATGGCCCCAACCGCTCTACCGTTGTCAAAGCCATTGGCGATGCCTGCCGAAATTGTGGTTTCTTTCAGGTATGAATGGATATATATACATATATATATATGATAACTCAGTTTCTGTCTGCACTCCCAATTTACTTTTCTGTAAAGAAAAAGGGTTGAGCAGTAACGTTAATTTGTGTGAAGGTTAAAAACCATGGCGTTTCGAAAGAGGTGATCGGTAAGATGTTGCATGTCTCGAAACAATTCTTCCATTTACCGGAGAGTGAGCGATTGAAGAATTACTCTGATGACCCTATGAAGACCACGAGACTTTCTACGAGTTTTAATGTGAGAACTGAGAATGTATCAAGCTGGAGGGATTACTTGAGACTCCATTGCTACCCTTTGGAAGACTATGTTCATGAATGGCCAACCAACCCTCCATCTTTCAGGTTTCACAATATGTTTATTAATTAATTATTACCTAGATCTTCAAGGGTTTTAATTTATATGTCGTTTTCAATTATTTCACAGAGAAGATACTTCTGAGTACTGCAAGAACACCAGAAGGCTGGCAGTGAGACTGCTTGAAGCAATATCAGAAAGCTTAGATCTAGAAAGGGATTACATCAATTCAGCACTTGGAAAGCATGCACAGCACATGGCTATCAACTACTACCCACCGTGTCCCGAGCCAGGGCTCACCTATGGGTTGCCTGGTCATGCAGATCCTAATGCTATTACCATTCTCCTTCAAGATGAGGTGCCTGGTCTGCAAGTGCTCAAAGATGGAAAGTGGATTACTGTCAACCCCATTCCCTACACCTTCATTGTCAATATCGGTGATCAGATACAGGTTAGAGGATTACTACATATATGGGAAGTCTTAAAATTTGCCACTGCACCACTAATTAATTACCAGTTTCTTTTTATGCTTAATTGGTCATCATTATTACCAAACCTAGTACAATATAGTCATAAAGCTTAGTCAATTATACATGTTAAATGGAGAGTTTAAAAGAATGGAATTTTCTCTGGAACAATCATATGCATTTTAATATAATATTAATCCTAAATTATTGCTCAAAATTTAAATTGATTTCTAAATTTGAAAAATGTTATAATTAAGTTTTTAAAATATCAATACTATATTAATTAATTCTTTCTGTCATCTTAACCGATGATTTAAGCATTAAATGTCACTTTAGATTTGACATGGAACATATTTAAAATATGCGGATCAAATTGTAAACTTGTGTGTATACTATAACATGGACATCTTAGATCTAATATTTATTTTTGAAAAAATTACAATATCATTAAATTTAGGAGGATTTTATTTTTAACATATCATATTCAAACTATCTACGAAGTAGATACACAAATATTTATAATAATATTCATGTGTTTTAGATGTTTTCCACCTCAAATTTGAACTGACATTGGCTAGCCGAAGAAAGATCCTAATTGATATAATATTATTACTTTAAATAACGTTTACAAAAACTTTGACCTTTTTAAATTCACTTGAAGACCCATGTAGCTTTTGTAATCACTTTTCCACCATTTTTTATTGTAAAAGTCAAATACTTGGGTAGTTGGTTTTTCAACTTGATAATCTAGAATTTTAGATGGCTATATATAAATTATGAAATTCGACAAGGTCGGCCCCAGTTGTTCCAAGTGGTTGTATAAACTAATTATATATGTAAATTAAATACCAGGTAGTGAGCAATGATAGTTACAAGAGCGTGCTTCATCGGGCAGTGGTGAATTGCAAGGAAGAGAGGATCTCCGTTCCAACGTTCTATTGCCCATCACCCGACGCCGTGATGGGACCAGCTCCGAAACTGATCGACCCCCTCCATCATCCTCCCTTATACAGGAACTTTTCATACGGTGAATACTACCACAGCTTCTGGAAACGGGGTCTCAATTCTGAAACATGTTTAGACATGTTTAAAATTTAAGAACACCCATTCCTTCGTCTTTATGTCTTTTAAGTACCATTATATGCGTTACCAGAAATAAAGATTTAATTCATAGTACTCCTATAGATTTAGTATTCCTACCAAATATGTAACCTTGGATCCAATGTCTAAAGTGCTATTCAGAAATTTTAATCCATTGTGTGACTCATGCATTTCGTCCAAAGGTAGATAAGCCATCTGACATAATCTTTGCTTGAATTTATGTTTTGGGGGTATATGAATAATTGTATCTTAAGTTACTGAAATTATATCAAAATTCATATGAAGAGGATATTAAAATCATTTCAAAAGTTTACAAAGTTATATCAAGAAGGTGAGGGAGTAATCGAGATTACTTTTATTCTACACATAGGGGAAAATATAAAAATATATAAGCCCACCACAAGACCACATCACATCGGTTTACTTTTGTTAGAACTTTGTACTGACAAACTGAAGCAAGTGCTGCAAGTATTGGGCCTCAGGTATATTCTCGCCTTCGCCTCATCTCAGCACCATCCTTTATTAACCACTGCCTAGTTTCCCTCTAGCTGGTTCCAAGTATTTCTTTGTATGTGTCTTTTATTTTGCTTATCAGAGCGGCCCTAAATTTTTAAGTAGGATGAGAGAAAGTTCATCACTAAAATGGGATTTCTTTTACAATTACATGTAAATATGTAATGCGATGAATTGGAACCAAGAGATTAAGTTGACCTTACCTGTCTGGCTTGAAAATAAGGTTTTTGTATGCAAACCACTGCAATAAGAGAACACAAAATGCCTAAGAAAATGGGAATTTCTGAATGTAAAAGCTTTGATAATTGAGTTCAGCATACCCCAGTGTAGCCAATACCCACGACCTCGAGAAATGTGGAAATCACAGGAAGTTTATCAATTGCCTGTAACAGAGGACATCCATTTCACTAATTTAATTGTTGGTGTTTCAACTTTTTCTAGTATAATGTTTAAGGCTCAAGACAATCTGCATATTTTGAATCTCACCGAGACCATTCCAGCAGTACCCCAGACCAAAACAAGACCTGCTACAGCAAGTGAACTCACTGCGTACTTGTCCTCAACTTTATCCCACTGAAAACCAACCACATGCATGTGTTGTAAGAAGGTACATAAACAGGGAAATGAACAATACGTGAGGCGAAATTCTTACTGTTTCTTGTATTTTGTTGATAAACTCTGTCAGCTCAGTTGGGGTAACTTCGGTTGGAGCTTCACGCGTGGCCAAAGTCTCACCAGTGGCCATAGCCATCACATTTCGAGCAATCTTGCGACCTGCAAAAAGTGGAAAGACCATTTGGTATACCAGTTGATGCATGTCAAGTGTGTGATATAGTTAGTCTATGAACTTACAGTAGGCAGTGGTCTTCCAGGGACGACTCTGGGACTGAACGGGTGGGGGAGGAAGAGTAGGAAGAGTGACACATTGTGGGGATGCAGCAGTTGGTTGACGAGGAGCTTTGGCATCCACGAGGGTGGATGAGGGTGAGATTGATAGTGAATTGGAGGAAGCTGAAGCCATGGCAACTCAACCTCTTACCAGGATGTAAACACTCTAGTTCTGATCTGAGAGAGACTCTAAGGCCAATGAAATGGGAAAATGATGCAATTTGGGTGGTTCGTTTAAATTTATTTATTTTTTTCTGGTTTTAGTTGTAAGAAAAAAAATGAGATAATTCTGAAATGAGGATGTGGAGATGGTTTGTGTTGCGCGTTTGCACCCACACAACCACTCATTCAGTTGATCTAGATAGTGCTGACATGGCAGTTGGATAGGCAATTTATGGTGTTTGATTCCAATTCAGCCCTCTACTGTGCTAAAACCATTGGTTGGGTTATCTTTCAAAACAACCAAAGCTTCCATTTCCAAACCCAAAATATCTTTCCTTTAACTCGACGGTATAACTCTTAATTTTACATTTACTTTTGCTACCATAAAATTTCTTCATCCTTCCATTTTTGCTAAACTTAACTGGATAGTTTCGCTCAATAAATTTTGAAATTCAGGAATTTAATTATTTTACATTTTAGATTTTGAATTTTAGGTATAATTGTTAACATGGTTAATTTTTTTAATTTGTTGGTGTAATATTTTGAAATAAAAAATATCTACTTGAATTTTAACTTGAATTTAAAAAAAAAATATTAACAGTGTTAAACAATTTAATTTAAATTTTAAAATTTAATAAAAAGACTAAATTCCTAAAAATAAAATTTAAAAATTAAAATTTAAAATTATGAAAATTTCATCAACCTAGTAATGTATATAAAAGTAGCAAACACGAGGATCGTAGAGATGTTGAACCTCGGCATTTTGTTATTTTCAGGCTTCAGCTGGGACGTGGGGAAATGGGGATGGATGGGAGAGAGGGGATTAAGAGAAAATGGCTAAAAAGAAAGCGAGACTAAAGGAAGAAGATAGCAAATTTGTTTTTCTTTCCCTTATTTTTTTTTGTTTTTTTAATAAATTAATAATTTTATACATGTTTTAACTATTAATTTGTTTAAAACACGATTCTGCTTTCATTTTCATGATAATTCAATTTAGAAGAAATATTTTATTCCATAATTATTTTTAAATTTATTATATACATTAAAAGGGTTAGTAGGGATGTTAATTAATTTAGAATTTGTAGCAAATTTCTTAGATTTTTTTTAAATGCCAAGTTAGTTTGTGCAATCACTTGACATTTTATTTGCATTATTTATCTTTAGAGATTGGTTGGACAAAAAATAAATTTTATATTATTTTGTATTTATCATGTTTAATTATTGGCATAATTACAAAAAAATACCCTCAATATTTATGAGTTTTTGAGTTTTAGCCCTTAACCTTTTTTATTTTTTGATTGTCACCCTTAACGTTACGATTTTTTCATAAATCAACCCAATTTTAACGGTAAACGTGAGTTGACCGTCAATTAAACTATATGTCAACAAAATAACCTATGTGGCATGCTAAATAAACACGATGTCATAGATGACATCATTTGTAAAAAAATTGTTCTGAGTGAAGCAAAACCAATGAATACAAACAGCGAAATAAAAAAACAAAACAAAAATTTTCTTTTACTATCTTCATTCACCATGAAAGCTATGATTGTAATACTACTACTAATACAAACAAAAATAAGAATTTTCTTCTACATAAAATAGATCATCAAGTAAATCGCAAATACCAATGAAAACTAATAGCGAAACTAAAAAAAAAAAGATAATTTAATTAGTACCTTATTAAAGTTCAGTTGAGTACCCCAATGATGAAGAAAATAGTAGCAGTAATCAAGCATCTCCGACGACAACCTGAACTCTTTCAGACCAAATTGGATACGACTCAAATCCGGTGACTCATCTAACTTCTTCTCCAACCTTTCTTCCTCTACGGACTTCTCTAGTTTTTGCTTTTTGGAAACATCTTCGATTTTTTCGTTGTCTTCCTCTCTCCCGCACTTCGATTTGGAGTCACCATTGGTATTGTCTCCGACATGAGGGTTTTGGGCGAAGGAGTCAAGGTTTTCAAGATCCATGTCTTCAATTGCTGGGTTGGCCTCGGCAGGCTCCGGTGACTCCTCTTTCACCACCATTGAGGAAGATAATATTTCAAACCTTAAAATGTTTGGTGGCAGTGGAGGAGTTAATAGAGTTTGCACAGACGTTTTGTTTAGTTTCCCATGGGTAGATATGTGACGAGGAAGATGAATCGAGTCGCGCATGTACTAGCTTGTAACAGCCCAATTTTCAGTGATGTCAGAAACAGTGGTTCGAGACCACCAAATCTGGCAAATAAGCTCGTAAATTTTTATTATTTAATATTTACGAGCCAAATGTAGTTTTTAAAATATATTTGAATTTGTAATTTATTTTTTATAAGGCTTTATTAGGTTAAGTGATTTAGAAAAGAAGTATCAAGATCTCAGTCCTATAAACTGAGCGGTACATATTTTTATAAATATTTACGGGATTTCATTAAGGTAATATTAAATTTTTGTTATAAAATTTTAACGTTTTGGTAGTTAATTAATTAAAAAGAACTAAATTGAAAAAGGTGCAAAACTTGCTAATTAAAGAAATAGTGATTAAATAGCCTAAATAGTAAATAATAGAGGACTAAAAGGGAAATTGGACCCACATGGGATGGATGAGGTGGCATAAGCATAGAAAAATCAAGGAATTTATGTGAAATAAGGGCAAAATTGTAAATTTTACCAAATTTAAGTGAAATAAAAGGGAAATTGAAATTCTAGACATTTCAATCATCATTTTTCAGTTCTAAAACAACCATTGAAGAGGGTTTAAGCTGGTTTTTCAATATTTGCTTCATGTAAGTTTAATTCTTGCTCTTTCCTCGAAATTTTTATGTTTTGGGACTTTTACAATTAGGTCCAACTAACCATTTCATTAGTTTTTGACTTTATTGAAAGTTTTGGAAGATACCATTGATAATTTTATACAATTTTAGTTATTATATGATGAAATTGAGATGTTGATGGATATTTAAAGGTATTTTATTAAAGGATTTTGGATGAAATCATGATTTAGGGATTAAACTGAAAAGTTGTTGAATTCATGAAAAATTCTAAAATTTCATGGAATTCATGGGCTGCTATTGATATATATGAAAATATCTAGGCTTGGGATAAGGATTTAAATTGTATGAATTTCATTTTCCGAGTTTAGGGACGAAATCATCATTAATTAAAAGTATAGGGGCAAAACGATAATTTTGCCTAAGATGTGAATTGGATTGAATTGAATATAAATTGTATTAAATTGATGTTAAATTTAATCGTATAGATCCAGATAGATCAAAAACAGAGTTAGATCGTGGAAAAGAAAAAAAGTATCAGATTAGTAGTTTACAAGTCACGAACAATTGTTGAGGTAAGTTCGTGTAAATTAATTATGTATATTTGTATGCTTTTATTGAGTGTTTAATATGTAAATTGTGTAAATGTCATATGTGTGTATATAATTGATCTCATAATTGAAAATCCCTGATAAATAAATAAGTCCCGTTTGGATAATGAGATTTGATGGATACAGGGTTCTGTGTCCCGAAATGGTAGTGGTCCTTCATATGTTACGGATGTACCATAGCTCAAAAGAGCGTCACGTTACAAGCCCTATCAAGCTTCCCGTTATAGTGTTCTTACGAGCTTCCTGTTAGATGCTATTCGAAGTATCCCGATCTGTTGTGACCCTGCATGTGTTGTGGGCACACCCAGCTCTTATGAGCGTCCCGTTATATGGCTCTCTTCATGAGATTCCTAATTAAAGGCTCATTGTGAGCTTCCCGTTAGTGCTCGCTTGAACTTCCCGTTATATAGCTATCCGGTGCTTCCCGTTAATTGCTCTTCGGAGCTACCCATTAATTGCTCTTTGGATCTACCCGTTATAGGCTCTTTGTGAGTTTCCCGTTATATTGTTCGAATAAGCTTCCCGTTACAAGGCTCAATGAGCTTCCCGTTATAGTGCTTGAGTGAGAGCTTTCTGTTTAAGTGCTCTTCGGAGCTACCTGTTAATTGCTCTTTGGAGCTACCCGTTATAGGCTCTTTGTGAGTTTCCCGTTATATTTTCCTGATAAGCTTCCCGTTACAAGGCTCAATAAGCTTCCTGTTATAATGCTTGAGTGAGAGCTTTCTGTTTAAGTGCTCATAAAAGTAGTCCCGAATATGAATTAACGGATTTATAGTATTGTACACTTCAGGTGTACTACCCAAGTATCCATCGAGATTTCAAATAATTTAACGGGTAAAATTCTAACATGAGAACATGTGAAATCAAAATAAAACTATTATCTGTATATGCATGAAATACTTAGAAACTCGATACCTGATGAACTCATCCTTGTTCTTTTTATTCACATGAAATCCATGACTAACATGTTTGTTGAAGTTATATGTGTTAGGCTAATTGCCAAATTGCTTTGGATGTATTATGCATGTTTATTATATAAGTAAATGAATGATAAATTAATTTCCCGTTATACGAACATACTAAGCATTAAGTGCTTACTCTGTCTTATTTCCTCTGTTTTATAGTACTCGGAGGCTCGTAAAGGTTGGAAGCTGGTCAGAGCTACATCACACTATCCCCCGGACTTTTCGGTATATATATAAATAGCAAACTAATTTTGGTAATAATGACATGTATAGGTTAAATGTTACCATTGATGGCAATCTAATGTTGGTTGAAACTAGCCATTGGAATGACTATTGAATGATATGTTTTGATATGTAAATAGTCTTAATATGCTTGATGAGTATGTTTAAATGGGTGAATGAGGAAAATTATATAAGTATATTGGATGTTAGTTTATGACAGTGTATTTGGTAAAACATGTTTATAAATATTAGGCTATCTTGGTAAGTTGGACATTTAATCATAGGTATTAATATGTCATGCATAAGACTTGGATTTGGCTAGGTTTAAATGTCTTAAATTGACTCTTGAATGTGTTTAAATGTTTATATAGGTGGAAGGTGAAATTGGGTGAAAAATAAGGCTTGGAAATGACCTTATTTTGTCCACACAGGCTGAGACACAAACGTGTGTCTCAGCCGTGTGTGACACACGGCCTAGCACATGGGAGTGTGTTCTGGCTGTGTGTCCCTTGCATCTCAAAAGTTTAAAACAAAATGCTTAAAATTGATCACACGGCTTGGCACGCGGGTGTATGGCTTGGCTGTGTGACCCTTGTACTTAAATGTATTGCAAGTCAGATAGTTACAAGGGTTGGGGACACGGCCGTGTGCCCTGCTTCAAATACCACACGGCCTAAGACACAGGTGTGTCACTTGGTTGTGTGAGCCACACGGGCGTGTGTCCCCTACACCTTGGAAAATTTTGAAATTTGGCAAAAAATTCTCTAAGTTTTCCATTTAGTCCCGATTCGGTTCTAAAGTGAAATTTGAACCTCAAGGGCTCTCATAAAGGACTTTATGAATAATATCCGACATGAATGTTAAATAATAATATGAAATGTTTTTATTTAATCTATTTATTCCGGTAATACTCCATAACCTTGTTCCTGCGACGGATACAGGTTAGGGGTGTTACATAATTGATGCAAGAGGCTCCACTGGCAATGGAGATCGCGATAGAGCAAGATCTTTGGTGGGTGGATTTCTAGAAAATGGATTTGTGAGAGGCTACCTGAGGCATGCCACATAGGCTACTTTGTTGAGCTACAGTTTGATTGACGATCAACTAACGTTTACCGTTAAAATTGGACTGATTTTTGAAAAAAAACGTAATGTTGAGGGTGTCAATAAAAAAAAGTTAGGGCCACAAAACCAAAAACCCCTAAATGTTGAAGGTAGTTTTTGCATTTATGCCAAATCAAAATGACATTTTAGCTATAGTCCAGGGACTAAATTAGTAATTAACCTTTTAAATTAACGTTCTACGCCATCATTTAACAAATAAAATTTAAGGGATGGGTTAATTTGCTAATTTAGAAATATATAAAGACTAATTTGTTTATTTTTTCAGTAGAGGGGTTGAAATGTAATTTTCCCCTAAGTATAAGGGTTTCCCTAGTACTTTTATTGATAATTTACCCATAGATTTAAGCAGAGCCTATATATATATATATATATATATATAAGCTTTTCCTTTTGTTTATTTAGTATGGCAAACATGCACGAACTGTGAGAATGTAATGTGTAGTTGAGACGCCCCAATGGATAATATTTTATTTTGTAATAATATAATATTTTGTGATAATCAATATCATATATAAACTTAATAATAAATAATACTTAATTTAAATTTAATTTAATTTACATATATTATATATACGAGATTACATATTGACAAATTAGAGTTGTAAGAGATAAATGAAGCTAAACATTATTTAAACAAATACTTATATTTATATAATTAAAATATACATATTTTATACTAGGTTAAAATAAAACATAAAACCTTGTACTATTCGTGAATTTGAAATTTAGTCTTTGTACTTCTATTTTTGAGAATTTAATCCTACTTTTTAGATATTAAAATTCAGGTTTAGTTATTCGAACTATTAAAAATAATTTTTAAAATTCAGGTTTACATGACTAACAAGTGAGTTTTTTTTATTTAAAAATGTGACAAAAATAAAATTGTCAAAAAAAAATATTGTTAACAATTGAACTTAATTTTTAGATCTGAAAAAGTAAAGAAATTAAATTTTAAATTCGTGAAGAGTACATGAACTTATGATATATTTTAACCTCTATACTACAAAACATTTATTATTAAAATAAAATTTTAATAAATTATATTAATAAATTATTGTATTATTAAATATAATAATTAAATATGCATGTTTAATCATATTGAAAATTATAATCTTTTATATTAATATTGTAATATTTTTAAAATTAAAATTTAAAAATTAGTATTATAATAATAATAATATTAAACTTGATTTATTTATTTTTTTCGAAAAATAATTTACTTTTTTTCAAGAGGTAAGTATTACAAGAAAAAAGATTTTTTTTCAGATGAATAAATTTTTCATGAAACAAAAATAAGAAGATTAAAAAACGTTTTACATAAATCATTTTCCGTCAATCAAAGTAGCCATTAGGGAAACATTGCTGAAGAGCAGAGTGAGTGGTGACTGGCGACTTTTGGTCAAAGATGTGGATTCAGATTCATCTATTGCTTTGGTTGATGGAAGAAGGACTAAGAATGTGAGATATTGCCATGCCGATGCCGATGCCCATGGCTATGGCTACGGGGCCTTGAAAAATAGGCACAGATTCTACAAGAAGATCGCTCTGGTCACCCTCTGTTAAGAGACGGGATAGTGTATACCTTCGGGAGAGAACAAGCTCTGATTGCGATTTCATTTCACCCTTTGGGGCATCTCAAAAAACCCAGGTTTAAAAACTTAACCATGCTATCACTCAACCAAATCTAGATATAGTATATTGTTGTCAGGATATTGAAGTTGGGGGAAAAAAATTCTCCAGAGTTGATTGATATATAGATAAAAGCCAGCACTTGGTCAGATTCTTTTTTTTAATGGTTGAATTTGTAGTTAAAGACTGCTATATAGTACAATTCTGGTACATGATAGAACTTTAATATTTTCTTCATTGGAATTTGGAGAATGGTAGATGGTCATGATTTTATACTTTATTTATTTTCTACTTTGAAGGTGACTGAATATATAAATCTTTTAATAATTTCTTAGTATAATAACTACATGTTTGGGGAAACTAAAAAGAAACACACACTTAAAACAAAATAATGGAGGAAATCTCTGTACTACTTGGTACTAGATAAGATAAAACTTACTGAAATATTAAGAGATGAAAAAGAAAGAATATGAGGATGAATAGGGAGCAAGAAATTAGGTTTGGTTCATGAGGAGACGTAGTCACATAGTCATGCCACCTGGGCTGGGAATAGGGACGGGGTAGATAAGCCAGAGTCCAGAGACGCTTCAAAAAAGATGGTACCCTTGTGGATGTGCCACTGTGGGGCTGTAGCTGGTCCCAAAGTCCTCTTCCTTCGTTCCAACAGCTGACGCCTGACGGCCATGTCCCTTGCTAAACCACACCCACCTTTTCAGACTACTTTCCAAAAGTTAAAACAAAATTTGAGCAATGCCAACGATAATGTGAGAACTGAGAAAGCTAGAGTTATTAAAATAAACTAATGCCAACGATAAAAAATATATATTAAGTAAAAAAAACGATAATCTATATATAGAGAGAGAGATAGAGAGATTAATTTTGTAGTTTGAATATGCTATGCTATATAAACATTCACATCTTTCGAAATATCAGACCATTGTTCCCCCCTTGGATCTGTTTTTATATAATATGATTGGCGTTGCCCAATGCTGTAGCTCCACTATACTCTGTCGACCTACCTACTATACAGTGGTAGTATTATTTTATTAAGGTATCAGTTTAGATGTTTACGTGTTGGATAAAAGCAACTTCTTTAAGGTCTTCTTCAAGTTAGCATTTTCTACTTTCTAAGAGTATGCAGATTTTTTAAATTATTATTATTATTTTATAACATTTCCAATTTCTTAAGCTGCTAAGAACTGAGCTCTGAGATTAGCACTTCCAATTAATTAACAATAATGTTTCACAGTACGCCTAAACAACTAATAATTCTCAGGAACTATAAGAAATGAAGGTAGTACTTTCATTGACTTAGGAAAGAGCTAAGGATCATTAAAAAGAACCTGATAGCATAGAAAGAGGAGGAAGGCAGTAATAATGATGGAGGTGCAGCTTGTAATAGGGTTTTAAGAAAAATGAAATGCATAACAATGGTGGATTAGGACTGAGCTTGGGAAGGGAAAGGCTGTCAAAAAGAAGGAACACGAAGACCCAAAATGACTAGGACATTGGCTACAATCAGAGAGGGATTTGTCTCCGGCCCGGTCTTCTTTTGATGCTTTCACATGGGGATGTGTGCTTTAAGCTGCTGCGCATTTCTGCATTTGCATCTATCTCCCTTTCTCTTACCCGTATGACAATTTTCAGTGGGGTTGCTCACTTGCTCTATAAGCTTCCTCAAATTAGCACCTTTGACTTTTTATTATTTCCGTCAAAACCCTCGCCTTTCTTCTTCTTCTTCTTGCCATTGTAGTTTTGTACCCTCTACCCAAATATCCATCACTTCTACATTGTGTTTATCTAAAAAGGTTTGCCACCTCAAGAACCTGTCACTGCAGGGAGGCAGGTCAAATCTTTGATAATGTCATTTAACCATGTAAGATTTAGATTGTTATTTCAGTCAAACACCCTTTACTTGGAGAAAATTTAAAGTCAATGAATATCTCCGAGCCATGATCATGAGACATGAGATGAGCACATGAACTCTGTTGGTTTTGGTAATGCGTGAGACATGGGATTTTATCGAACACTTGTAAGATGTACAATCCCATCCATCCTGCCATTCTTGTCCTTCCTATTACATCTTTCCTAAGCTTAAATGAGTTTATTTTGCTAACCTTCCTTTATTCTAGTCCATTAGATGTGATAATAATGTTCAAAAGTATCAACCCTACAACCAACTTCTTCCATAAATGTTTATTTAATTATTTCCTCGCTACATTTAGGGAAACAAAGCAGATTAGCAAATGGATTATTAAATTTACAAATTGACTTTTTCAAAGAGGAGTCACTGAGATAGAAGGCTGGAAATGAAGTGTGTCAAAAGGGAACTAGAGTCCAAAAAGAAAGGTGCAACCAGGAAAATTTAAAAGAAAAAAAAAGGAATGGCGGAGAGGACATTGTATAATGATGAAACATACATACGTACATCCCCAAAGTCAATATAAAAAGGGGAGCATCATTCGCTAAAGTGTAATCATAAGATTCAGATTTATACAACAAATTTTCAAACTTGATGAACCCCATACTTTCCTAAACCTCCACCAGTCCCAGGGCAGGGCATGCTGGCTGGCTGGCTGGCCCTCGGTTGACCCCACACTCCAGAAGCTAGTACCAGAATAATATAAACATAGAATAAAGGAAAAGGAACTTGGAAATTACATAGATTTATCATTTCAATTAAGTAAGCAAATTAAATCATTAGTGATGAACAAGGGAAGTTTCTTAAGTTAAGATGTAAACATCAAGAGCTCTGTCTTCAATTGTCTTTGTGGAACAAAGCATTGCTTGGAATGGACCCCTCTTTTTTCTTTTTTTTTTCTCTTTTTACCTTTTTTTCCTGGTCTGCTCTTTTCTACCCTACTTTCGCTTCAGGAATCAAGTCAGCTGCCTAATGAATAATGACCAAATCCTTTTTTTTTTTCATTTTAATTTTGAATTTAGCTGAATATTTGATGAACTGCTGCTGCTATCTCATCCGCTGATCTTAGCGCAGAGTCGTCCTCCATCTGCCATTCCCATTTCCAACACAGACCCAGATAAAGAAGAAAACAAAACAAAACCAACAAAAAAACAAAGACAACTGTTGAGAAATTTTGGAACTAGGGTTTGAGCCACGACTTGTTCCAACACCAGTTTGAAAACGCAAACTAAAACTTGTTTTAAAAAAGAACAAACAATATTACCTTGAGATTGAACGAGTAAAGAACAGATGCTCGCGAAGTGGTGATGTTGAGGTGCAAAACCGTTAATCTAAGAGTTTCCAGGGTGACAATGGCTTGTATCAACTGACCAGCTCTTCTTGAACACTGAATCTTTAAGTTGACATGATTGTGTATTACATTAACCTCTACTTCAGCTGCACCTGTTTTGCTTTCTGCTTTTACTTCCTCCCCGCAATGTCCATCTTCAGATCCATTTTCATATTCTTGCTGATGAATTTCCATGGCGGGATTTGACATGCTATTGTTGCTTTCCTCGACTTTTCTTGTTCTCTTCTGTGCTTCCAGGGATTGAAGAAGTTGCTCTAGCTCCTTAACGAAGTCAATTGCACCAGCTATGATTGACGCTTGGTCACCCTGCAAACACAAACCCAAACATGATTTTTTTGTGAAAGAAAGTAGAGCTAAATAGCCCAACAGGGGGACTAAAATGTTGGTGAAGGATAGATTGTTATACTCTTTGGATATAACATGGAGGCATGAGAGAGCGGAGAGAATTTAGATAATCGTTCATTTGACGTCTACGGTTTCGTTCAACGGCAATGTGGGTCATGCGTTGGCTTTCAACTTCTTCTTTGTTCTTGGCTGCCTTCGTTCGTTTTCGCTTTCTTCGTTCTCTAGTGATCGGAGGGGACTTTGTGAAAATCTTCTGCGGCGAGGAGCCCAAGTTGGGTTCTCCGCTACAATTGTCAGACTTTGGTTGGTGTTGGTTAGACCCAGAGCTGAGAACTTCAGCGCATGAGCTTGAAGGTGGACTTTTCTTAAGCTCTTTGGTCTCGGGCTTGACTGGTGAATGTAAGTCGAGTACTGTTTCATGGGTGACACAACTTTCCAGTTCTAGGGCTTGAACTTGGGTTTCCATTTCAGGAATAAAAGGATTGGTGTTTAGCTCCCAAGGCTTCTTCATGTGTTGCAGTCTCAGAAGTGTCTGAAAGTTGGGTTCTTTAAAGGCAAAAAGCTGAGGAGACTCCACGCTCTGAAGCATCTGAAGGAATGGCATTTTCTCTTCAAAGCTTGGTATTGAAAAGTGTGCTTCTTCTTCTTCTTCTCCAAGCTTTAATCTCTCACAGCTAATAAAACCTTGTTCTAAGCATTCCACCTCCAAATGCTCTCCTAGGAACTGCAATGAGTAATTTGAAGGGAGAAAACAAAAACAAAAGGAAATAAGCAAAATTTTTAACTTGGCTCAAATGCTAACCATCTAAAGATATTTGAAAAGAAAAATATCATTTAATTGGGTGGAGGCCACATGGTTCAGTCTCTCTCAGCAGATAAAGAGATAATGAAAGTAGAATGAGAGTAGAATGTTGAAAGAGTAAGAAGAAGCAGTAGTGCAGTAGCAGATGTAAGTATTTTCCTGCAAAACAACATAAGATGCAATGAATGCAAGCATTTTTAGAGTAAATGCAGTCTCCATCTTGAATCTAGAAACGAGATTCGAGAAAAGATGAAATGCAGCAAGATACACAAAGTCCTAAAGCAAGCAAAACAACATACATAAGGATTAATGGGTCCTTGGAGTCTCTCCATAACAGCTTAGCAGTAGTTGAAGTAAATGCCTTAAATTCTTTCTTTTTCTCCTTCTGTGTCCCTCTCTCAGTCACCAACATTCCATATATTGAAGCTAACAAATCAATACAAGTAATAAATGTAACCCCAATGAAGCAGAATAAGACCCTAACACCACCCCCATAGCCAACACACAATTTATTCCTCAGTTTCCTGGTACTGGTAATAAATGATTTGAAGGACTCTCACGGAAAAGAGGGAAAAATATGTAAACAGAGTTGAAATGCTGCAACTAGAAACTGGGATAAAACAATGGTGAAGGAAAAGGAAACGAGCAACAGATATGGTAAGAAACGAAGGGTGGAAAATAGCCAAAGTGAGAGTGAGAAGATATACAGTATGTATTTGAGTATATGGGAGTGGGAGGGTTGGTGAGGGTTTTGCAGAGGGGGAGAGAGAGAGGGATTGTCTGATTTACAAGGTCCCAAGCATTATTGGCGATGGCAGTTTTGTCCAGCAGCGGGGACAGACAGTTGTGGGGACTCCCTTTGGAGCGTACACCAAAAGGAAAAAAAAGCTTTGGAAAGTCCTCCTATAGATTTTGTCACCCGTCTGAATGATGATGGGTCATTTCCTTATAGCGCATCTCCACCATTTGCTTTGTTTTTAAAATATTATTATTTCATATATATGCTTTTCTTTTTATGTGAATTCCCCCTTTCACTGCAAGTCATACAAGCCTTCGTTTTCTGTTTGCACATGGCATGGGGTTCAATTGCTCAATTTAAAGAGTTCCCTTGCCTCCAGGGTTGATACAGCGACCCCTCAAATTTATTCCACCATCTGTCTGGTTATATAGTTGCCAGGGTAAAAAGGTTTTACCAATTAAGTTATATTTACATTCCAGTTAGGTACTTACATTAAATGCTTAAACATTCTCCAATACAATAATTTAGATTCTAAATTAGTCTCAAATTCTATAATATTTTGGTTGAGTACTTTAAAAATTGTTCTTGCATATCATTTTATCAATTTCACCATTAATTTGAGGGGAAATAGCAATTAAAATATGATTTGGAATATATTTAAAATATATGGTCAAATTACATTTATGTATGTACCTATTAAAAGAATTGTTTGAATTTGATGCGTTTTAAAAAAATAGGCTCCTAGATTTTAATGGCACAATCTATATTTTTGACATATCAAATTCAAATTGCCCATACAGTAGCTACACATGTTTTAAAAATGCTTGAAAAACTGATTGCTACAAATAGTTGATCCTCCTCGTCTTGGTATGCAATCTGAGCGTCAAGCTCTTGTTGCGAAATTTTACATTTGCAAATTACAGAATCATGTCTTTGATTGATTGCATTTGCTACATTCTGCACTAGGCCTTCTTCGGTTCTTGAAATGAGGATGACCTTTTCCACCGCAATATTGACATAGAGAAAATTTTCCCTTTTTGCTTCCACCTTTGCTGCTGTTGTTGTTGACGGTAGCTTCACTAAAATTTTCTTACCTTGCTTTTTCATATCTTTGCCACCATTTTCATGCTTGGTTGACAATGCTCCTTCAGCAACACCATCTTATCTCATGACTCGTCTTTATTCATGAGCATGCATGGCATTTAATAGTTCTGCCAAAGTAATCTTTAACAAATCCTCATAATTCTCCAAAACAATAGTAATTGTCTCAAAATTTTCAAGCACGGTAACAAGTTTTTGAACAATTCTTAAATCAAAAAGTTTAGAACCCAACAACCTTACACTGTTGGTGATGCTAAAAAATCTGTTCGAATATATTTTTGATGGTTTTTTACTCCATTTTCTTTGCACCAAGTTCACTTGCATTTTTCGACCCTTTCATCTTCTTGATATTCTTTCTTGAGATGGTCACAGATTGCTTTTGTTAAACCGAGGATCATGATTCGAGTAAAAATTGTTGGTGAGATTGCAGCAAATAGACAAGCCTTTGTCTTTGATTTTCTAGTCATTTTCTCCCCATGATTCTTAATTTGAGCAATGGTAAGATTACTTGGTAAAGGAGGAACTTTATAACTTTATTCTATTACTTCCTAAATATCCAATACATCCTAGCAAGTTTCCATTCTTGTTGTCCAAATATGATAGTTGTCTGCATTGAAAACGAGAGGGACCCTTGCAGAAAAACTAGTTTTAGCTTCCATGAAGGTTTTTACTAAAAAATGATTGGGTAAAGTGCAGGTTCACTCGGATACTGACATGATCACAGGTCTCTTAAGAAAATGGTTTAGATACCAAAGATTTTTTATGAATATGATAATTAAGGTAAAAATTAAAAAGACAAAATGTAAAATAAATAAATAAATTAGATTAAATTAAAAATGAAAGGAGATACATTAAATTGGAGTAAAATACTCGTATTATAATATACATGAAAAATGACTAAACATAGTATTATGTCCACTAAATCAACATGATAGTAACAAACCCACTAATTTAGCCATGAAAAAGAATACATGTGAATCACGTCTAATTTATTGCCTAAAATGAAGGAATACCAGTGCTCTTTAATGAATGTAATAACAAAACTACAAATATGTATGTATTGTATAAAGTGTTTGAATTCGATGCGTTTTAAAAAAAAAAAACCTAATAGCAGAATCTATATTTTTAGTATATCCAATCTAAATTATTTATTTTAAAAATGTTGTACATAAAATTTGATTTAGCATTAACATACAACTCAACTACTGAGATGTGGAAGGACTTTATTGATACTATTCTAAAACTTTGAGGACTGGAATAAAGTGTTTTGAAATTTAGGACCAGAACTATAGTTTTGGGATATTTGGTGAATTAACCCTTTAGCTTCTTATCTCGAACGGTTAAATGATTAAAATTGAACTTGGTTCTCAGGAAATGGTTCTAACGGCAGACTGTTGAAAAGTCAACAAAGGTAGGAAGCAACTTGTTAAAAAGGTTGAGCAAGTTGCACCGAATGTTGAAAAGTTGAATGGGATAATTGCAATTTTGGTCCCTAATTTTTTAGGCCATTTGCAAGTTAGTCCCTGAACTTCAACTATAAATAGGCCTTTTCATTTTTCATTTCAACCATCCCAACCAATCTTTCTCTCTTAGTTTTCTCTCTTCTCCCATTTGAGAATTCTTAAGGAATTCTATTTGTTTGTAATACTTTGGAGATAGTAAAGTTATCATCTGGTGTTAGTGCCCGAGGATGTAGGTATAATTTACCGAACCTCGTTAAATCTCTTGTGTTCTTTCTTGTCCTATTTTTCTTTCAATATTTGAGGGTATAATAGTAGTATTTAATTGTGCTATTAAATTACTATAGAAGAGATATTCTGTCTAAGGAAAGACTTGGTATTTAAGAGATCCATGTGATCCACCTCTCTTCCCTGGGAATTGAACTTTGTGTGATTTTTTAGTACAATAATTTACACGCTTCCGACCCTATTGGAACAACAAGTGGTATCAAGAGCCGAAGGTTAATCGTAGTATGCTCTGTGGTTGCAGTTTGAACTGATCTTCCACATCAGAAAAGATTTCCTTAGGTATATTGAAAGATTATGGAGAAAATGGTCGGTGTAGGAGCTTCAACATCGTCCATGTGGACAAGACCGACAATTGCAAATGCAAGATTGGCCGTGGAGATCTTTGATGGCACGGGCCATTTTGGTATGTGGCAAAGTGAGGTTCTAGATGCCCTTTTTCAGCAGGGTCTAGACATTGCCATTGATGAAGAGAAACCAGATGATGTACAGGAGAAAGATTGGAAGGCGATCAATCGGTTGGCATGTGGCACAATTCGATCATGCCTTTCTCGAGAGCAGAGGTATGCTTTTTCAAAGGAGACTTCTGCAAATAAGTTGTGGGTGGCACTTGAAGAAAATTTTTTGAAGAAAAACAGTCAAAATAAGCTCCACTTGAAGAAAAGACTGTTTCGCTTCACATACGTCCCAAGTACCACAATGAATGATCACATCACCAAATTTAATCAGTTAGTCACTGATTTGCTGAATATGGATGAGACATTCAAAGATGAAGATTTGGCTTTGATGCTGTTGGGGTCACTTCCTGAGGAGTTTGAGTTCCTAGAAACTACTCTACTTCATGGCAGGAGTGATATATCTCTGAGCGAAGTCTGTGCGGCCTTATACAGTTATGAACAGAGAAAGAAGGACAAACAGAAAAACTCAATCAGAGATACAGAAGCTTTAGTAGTCCGAGGTCGTTCATACACTCGGAAGAAAACTCAAAAGGGGAGATCAAAGTCAAAGTCCAAACTCGGGAAAGATGAATGTGCTTTTTGTCATGAGAAAGGCCACTGGAAGAAAAATTGTCCAAAGCTGAAGAATAAGGGAAAAGCTGCTGTAGATGCTTGTGTTGCTAAGCATGATACTAGTGACTCTGAACTATCACTGGTTGCATCATCATCGTCGTTTCATTCAGATGAGTGGATATTGGATTCGGGTTGTACCTATCATATGTCCCCTAACCGGGAGTGGTTCTCTGATTTAGTAGAACTAAATGGAGGAGTTGTTTATATGGGCAATGACAATGCCTGTAAAACTGTTGGGATAGGTTCAATCCAATTAAAGAATCAAGATGGATCAACCAGAGTTCTGACTGATGTTCGGTACGTGCCCAATTTGAAGAAAAATCTCATCTCATTGGGAGCCTTGGAATCCAATGGTTCAGTTGTTACTATGAGAGATGGGATTTTGAAAGTGACATCTGGCGCACTTGTGATATTGAAGGGCATCAGGAAAAATAACTTGTATTACTACCAAGGTAGTACAGTTATTGGAGCAGTCGCTGCAGCTTCCGGTAACAAAGACTTGGACTCAATGCAGTTGTGGCATATGAAGTTGGGACATGCCAGCGAAAAATCCTTGCAAATTCTGGCAAAGCAAGGATTGTTGAAAGGTGCAAAGGCTTGCAAATTAAAATTTTGTGAGCACTGTGTTCTGGGAAAGCAAAAGAGAGTGAAATTCGGCACTGCTATCCATAATACAAAAGGTATTTTGGAATATATTCACTCAGATGTGTGGGGCCTTCCAAACCACCTTCGTTGGGAGGAAAACACTACTTTGTTACTTTTGTTGATGACTTTTCCAGAAGAGTTTGGGTGTATACCATGAAAACTAAAGATGAAGTGCTTGGAGTTTTTCTTAAATGGAAAACTATGATCGAAAACCAGACTGGCAAGAAAATCAAGCGACTTAGGACAGACAATGGAGGGGAATATAAAAGTGATCCGTTCTTCGATGTGTGCCAAGAGTATGGTATTGTTCGACACTTCATAATTAGGGATACACCACAACAGAATGGAGTGGCAGAGCGTATGAATCGAACATTGCTGGAGAAAGTTCGATGTATGTTGTCCAATGCTGGGTTGGGCAAGCAATTTTGGGCTGAGGCTGTGACATACGCTGGCCATCTTGTTAATCGTTTGCCATCATCTGCATTAGAAAGAAAAACTCCTATGGAGGTATGGTCTGGAAAACCGGCTACAGATTATGATTCCTTACATGTGTTTGGATCCACTGCATATTACCATGTGAAGGAGTCAAAGTTAGATCCGAGGGCAAAGAAAGCTCTCTTTATGGGAATCACTTCTGGAGTGAAGGGATTTCGTCTTTGGTGCTTAAGCACAAAGAAAATGATCTGTAGCAGAGATGTTACCTTTGATGAATCTGCCACATTGAAAAAGGTAGCAGATAAAGATATTCAGACGAGCAATACTCCACAGCAGGTGGAGTGTACTCCAAAACAGGTGGAGTTTGAGCAGATGGGGATTTGCCCAGTTAATAAGTCTAATTCTCCAGCCACAATGGAGGAATTAGAGGTTGAAGAGGTTCTGACCCAAGAACCACTAAGTACACCAGAACCAGTTGCAGTTGTAAGGCCACGGAGAGAAATTCGTAAACCTGCTCGATTTACTGATATGGTGGCCTACGCCCTTCCCGTTGTTGATGATATTCCTATCACTTATCAAGAAGCAATGCAAAGCTTAGAAAGTGATAAATAGAAAAGCGCCATGGATGAAGAAATGCAGTCTCTCCTGAAGAACAATACTTGGGAGTTGGCGCAATTACCGAAAGGTAAAAGGGCAATCGGATGCAAGTGGGTATTCGCAAAGAAAGATGGATCTCCTAGCAAGAAGGATATTCGCTACAAGGCAAGATTGGTAGCTAAAGGCTACGCTCAGAAGGAGGGAATTGACTACAATGATGTATTTTCCCCTGTTGTGAAGCATTCCTCCATTAGAATTTTGTTGGCCTTGGTAGCACAGTTGAATTTGGAGCTAGCTCAACTTGATGTTAAGACGGCTTTCTTGCATGGTGAGTTAGAAGAGGAGATCTATATGACTCAGCCCGAAGGATACACAGATGCTGGTGGTAGAAATTGGGTTTGTAAGCTGAACAAATCGCTATATGGATTGAAGCAATCCCCGATGCAGTGGTACAAGCGATTTGATAGCTTTATGAGAAGGCAAAAGTACACAAGAAGCAAATATGACAATTGTGTATATTTGCAGAAGCTGCATGACGGATCTTTCATTTATCTACTCTTGTATGTTGATGATATGTTAATCGCTTCGAAGAGCCAAAATGAGATAGATAAGCTGAAGGCTCAGTTGAATCAAGAGTTCGAGATGAAAGATCTAGGTGAGGCCAAGAAGATTCTCGGCATGGAGATAAGTAGAGATAGACCGAGAGGCAAGCTCTGTTTAAATCAGAAGCAATATCTGAAAAAGGTATTACAATGTTTTGGTGTAAATGAAAACACAAAACATGTAAGTACCCCACTTGCTTCTCATTTGAAACTTAGTGCTCAATTATCTCCGAAAACTGAAGAAGAAAGAGAATATATGGCGAAAGTCCCATATGCTAATGCAGTTGGGAGTTTGATGTATGCGATGGTGTGTACGAGGCCTGACATTTCACAAGCTGTTGGAGTTGTGAGCAGGTATATGCATGATCCTGGAAAAGGACATTGGCAAGCTGTGAAATGGATTCTACGGTATCTTCGAAAAACCGTAGATGTTGGTTTAATTTTTGAACAGGATGAAGCACTTGGTCAGTTTGTAGTTGGATATGTTGATTCCGACTTTGCTGGTGATTTAGATAAACGTCGTTCAACTACGGGGTATCTGTTTACTCTTGCGAAAGCCCCAGTGAGTTGGAAGTCTACCTTACAGTCTACAGTAGCTGTGTCTACTACAGAGGCAGAATATATGGCAGTTACAGAAGCTGTTAAGGAGGCTATTTGGCTTAATGGATTATTGAAAGACTTGGGAGTTGTTCAAAGTCACATTAGTCTATATTGTGACAGTCAGAGCGCTATTCATTTAGCGAAAAATCAAGTCTATCATTCAAGAACCAAGCATATCGACGTAAGATATCACTTTGTGCGGGAAGTCTTTGAAAAAGGAAAAATTCTACTTGAGAAGATTCCGACAACAGATAATCCCGCAGATATGATGACCAAGGTGGTAACAACAATCAAGTTTAATCATTGTTTGAACTTGATTAACATCCTGAGAATTTGAGCACCTTTAGGTGTATGGCGCTCGAGAGCGCATTTGGAGGCACTACAAAAGATAGCTTTATCGAATTTGGGGAGTTGAAGGAAGTATGTGAAGATGTGATTATCCTAATCAAATCTTCAAGGTGGAGATTGTTGAAAAGTCAACAAAGGTAGGAAGCAACTTGTTAAAAAGGTTGAGCAAGTTGCACCGAATGTTGAAAAGTTGAATGGGATAATTGCAATTTTGGTCCCTAATTTTTTAGGCCATTTGCAAGTTAGTCCCTGAACTTCAACTATAAATAGGCCTTTTCATTTTTCATTTCAACCATCCCAACCAATCTTTCTCTCTTAGTTTTCTCTCTTCTCCCATTTGAGAATTCTTAAGGAATTCTATTTGTTTGTAATACTTTGGAGATAGTAAAGTTATCATCTGGTGTTAGTGCCCGAGGACGTAGGTATAATTTACCGAACCTCGTTAAATCTCTTGTGTTCTTTCTTGTCCTATTTTTCTTTCAATATTTGAGGGTATAATAGTAGTATTTAATTGTGCTATTAAATTACTATAGAAGGGATATTCTGTCTAAAGAAAGACTTGGTATTTAAGAGATCCATGTGATCCACCTCTCTTCCCTGGGAATTGAACTTTGTGTGATTTTTTAGTACAATAATTTACACGCTTCCGACCCTATTGGAACAACACAGGCTGTATCATCAAAGCAAAGACAAATGATTTCAAGATGTGGGGGGTGTTGCCATATTCTTTCTCTCAGAAACTGATAAACCAGCTTTGACTGGGGCCTAAACCGACAGATCCACAAGCTGTGAGCCAATAAAACATTAAAGTCTCAAGGACAGAAATTTGTCTTCAAGGGGAAGAAGAAGCATGTCGGGTTTTTAAATCTGTCTTTTGCCTTGAAGCTTGAAGTTCCTCTTGTTGAGAATAGTTAAGATTGAAGTTTTTATGTACCAACGAGCTTTAATGATTTCCCTGGGGGCTCACATAATTTGTACAAGTTTGTTCATCAATCTTGTTAGCTCATGATAATACTCTATAGGCATAACCTTTATCCCCATTTCTATGTATAAATTTGTATACTAACAAGGTTATTGTATCATCTATTGCGACAGTCCTAAGTCTCTGTCTCCAACATTAGATAAAAACACCGTTTATGCGATGCTCACATCCTATTTAACTTTGTATCTGCTTTTCCAGTTAATAAAAATAGGACCTCCTAACATTTTACAGCTTCGGTAGGAATTACCTGATGGTGAAGGCAGAACTCTGATTCAAATCTTTTAGTAGCCTAACACAGACAACAATCTTGATTGACAGACCTAGTTGTAATAATTTATTCAGGTTGCTATCATAACACCAAGCTGTCAACTGTTCGATATACACTAATCCTGTCTTATAAGGCGGTTTCTGTCCCATTCAATCAATTCTTTAATTAACCAAAAAAAACCCCTTCTAGATGATCATCTTGTATGTGCCAAACTCTCTACTTTCTAGAATCTAAAGCAAGATATGTAATATTATATGTGTGACTTATAATGTGTTCATAATTAAATATTCACAGCTTCTCGCACCACCAAAAGCAGAGATAAAGTTGAAGCCTCAGAATTGTGGGCACCGATTTCATTTGATGATGTCTTAAAATATCTTATCCATATGAACTGCCGTTTATCCATTTTCAACCTGAAACTATTTTGCACGTCTTCAGCCACACAACCAGGGGGCATTCTCTTTCTAAACAGAACTCCTAACTTTGGTCTTGTCCTGTAGTTCATAGATTTATTAGGCCCGGACATAGAAGAGCCAGTTAAAAATAAAAATTCGTAAATATTACCTTCAATTCTATATCATCATGCTTAAATCAAAGCCCAAAGATTGCAAGGAACCTTATCGGGTTTTTTTAATAAAAAATAATACATAAACAATAATTAAATACAAAAGTATATTATAAATTAATTAATTACAAAAAATAGGATTTTTTTTTACCGTGCATTCACCCCATTTTTTCAATCATCATGCAATCATATTGTTTAAAAAATAATTTTTTATTTGTATCACTTGACATAGTGATGGCACTAATATATTCTTTAAAAATATTCGTATTTTCATGTATATACAAAATAATTTCAAAATACGAAAAAATATTTTTTTGTGTTGTCTGACACACCACAACACCGCTTTAATTAAATGTAAGGTTTCTCTTTTGAATTTTTCCTTTAACTATTGTAAAGTTATAATATATTTTAAATTATAAATACTTTTTCGGCTTATAATTAGTATAAAAAATTATTTAAAATAATTTAAAAAATTTTAAAACACTTTAACTAATAAAATTTATAATTTTTATATGGAATTTATAATTTTTTTATAGTCAACAATATAACAATTTTAAGTATTAAAATGTAATATTTAAATAGCTTATAATATATAATATTTTATACAACATTTAGAATACATTATTTTATATCTTTTGTGAAAATGTATAAATTTTTTAAATAAATTTTATGAATAAATTTAATATTTTGTAATCAATACATACAATTGATGCACGAGATAAAAAAATAGTAAATATATATAAACTCAAATTCAACGTTCCCCAAAGACGAATAATTTCATATGCATCATTCTTTTTCAATTTTGAAAATTTATTTATTCAGAAAATTTAGCCATCCTAATTTTCAATCAACATGTAAGAACAAATTTTGAATGGATTTGGTGATTTATTTGCTTCAAATTTAGACTAAATTGTAACTATCTGATTTCCAATGGTGTTGGAAAAGATAGTTTTGGGATTTTGTTTTCGTAAATCAGAGTTATTATATTGGTGAATTAAATTTTAGATAAGTAATTTTTCCGAATTGATTGTTAATTAAGCTACAAAAAATAAATTGTACAAATGTTATCATTGAAGGTTTTTAATAGCCAAAGGCTTAAGGACTTACATAACAATTAAACCAAGGTCTAAAATGGTAAATATACTATCTTAGAAACATTAATGGAGGGTAGGTGAATAGCTTATATATATTATAAAGATTATAATTAAATTATTTATATTATAAAATGTATAAAATAAAATTACCATAGTGGAAAGAAAGAGAATTCATCTTTTTCCTTCATCCATGCTCGAATGTAGAAGAAGAAGAAAAAAAAAAGAGAGAGAATTCAACTGTAACAGCCTGATTTTTAGTGGTGCCGAAAATAGTAGTTTCAGAGTCTTGTTCCCTGACAATCGAGCCTGTAAATATTATTAAATAATATAGAATGACTTGTAATTCATGAGAAATGGTTAAATGGTTGAATTGGTGTAGCTTAAACTGATTTATTTTTGCCAAATTGGTGGAGATGTTGGAATGGAACTTTAGAAAAAGTTATATGAATGGTTAAACATGTTTTGGACTGATTTTGTGCAGGTTATAAGTGTGCATTAGACACCAAATGAGCTAACGGTTTGGCTTGGCATAGAATAGGAACCAAATGGCCTAAAATGTACCAAAACAAAGTGATGTGAGCCACAAGGCCCAATTTCAGACCCATGAATGTGATGGGCTCACACTACCTCAAGGCCCAATAACAATATCAAAGGCTAAGCAAATCAAATGGTTCGATCAAATACAAGATTCAAGGACGAATCATTTTGAGGAATGGGGGAATGATACATGCATGGATGGGGTGAAATTTATTAAATTCTATTCACCGAAGTTGCCACTTTTCAAGTTTGGAAAATCAGTAGAATTGTGACGACTTTTTGGATGGGATCTTGACATTTCTAGGTTGAGATGTCTTCATGGCGTTTGAATCTAAGCAAAGAGTTGTGAAGGTTAGTCAAAGATAAATAATTTTGCCTAAATCAGACAAGGATGCAAGGCTGTTTAGTGAGTAAGGCTCATCTCACATCTTTTCCACTTGTATAAAAATTTTGAACCACTTTTTTTTTCTCACCAGAGGATGCACTCACCATTGGGCCATCATTAATTTGGCTATTTTCACTAGAGACCTCTTTTCTCTCAGCCGTTTTTGAATTTTGTGTCTTACTTCCCATAACCTCCTTACAAAACTTCATCATCTTCATTTGATCATTGTGAATATCTTTCAGATTCAAATGGGTGAAAATGTACTTCTTCCCATGAAAAATAAATGAATATCGATTTAATTTACCATGATGAATAACATCACGATCGTACTGCCATGGTCTACCAAGTAACAAGTGGGCAGCATGCATGGGAACAACATCACACCAAACATCATCAATGTAAGTCCCAAGTTTAAAAGTGATCAAGCATTGTTTTATCACACAGACCTCTGAACCTTCGTTAAGCCATTGAAGATGGTATGGTGTAAGGTGTTTGCTACATGGCAAAGTAAGAGAATCCACAAGGTAGTTGCTCATAGCATTATCACAACTTCTACAATCAATGATAAATGAGCAAAGTTTACCTTTAATTAAACACCTCAAATGGAATATATTACTCCTTTGAAGATCATGATCATCCCTCAATTGGATGTTGAGGGTACGCCTCACAACTAGACAATGAAGATGAGTTAATGGTTCCACCAACTATTTTTCACCATAAAACTTACATCCATCATCGACATCATCAATTAATTTGGGTATATCTGGGTCTATTTTATCGGAATCAAAGGTATAATCACCATATTCTTTGATCAACAAAAGTCTCATGTTGACACAATTACGACTATAGTGCCCACGCCCTTTTGCACTTAAAATATTTAATTTCACGAGCTCTTTGTTGTTTTGGTGAAGAAGTAGTAGAAGTGGGCTGCTTAGAAGATGAAGAAGAAGGTTTTGTAGGAACCCCACTTTTCCACTCAAAAGGTTTAGTCTCATCCTGTTTTGGCAACAACTTAGTAGTAGCATAAGGAGGTTTTAAATTCTTCAAAGTAGAATAGAACTCGTACCTCAATAATATTGTGAAGCACTAAATGGACGAGATTGACGTTGTTGAAACTACCGTTCAATCTCAATTGCCTTGCGTACAATGTCCTCAACATCAATGTAAGTTTAAAGATCAAGAACATTGGCTATCGAAATGTTCAAGCCATCTACAAACTGCACCATTATAGTCTCTTCATCTTCTCGAACATTTGCTCTATGCATAAGCATCTCCATCTCCTTAAAGTACTCATCAACAGATCGATTACCTTGAACAATGCGTTGAAGTCTCCATTTAATATCTCTATAATAATGAGGTGGGATAAAACGTTTTCGTATGATTTGTGTCAACTCATCCCATATTTCAATTACCCTTTAAAATTTTATTTAACGATCAATTCCAAGTTGAATCCACCAACTCAATGCATAATTTGAAAATCCAAGGGTCGCAAATAAGACTTTTTCCTCTTCTTGACATTTATAATAACGAAACAAAAGTTTAAATTTTGATTCCTACTCACAATATGCTTCGAGTTCGTACTTACCTCGGAATGGTGGAAAATTGAACTTTGGTTTAGCAAAAAACTGCAAACTGCACCATTATAGTCTCTTAATCTTCTCGAACATTTGCTCTATGCATAAGCATCTCCATCTCCGTAAAGTACTCATCAACAGATCGATTACCTTGAACAATGCGTTGAAGTCTCCATTTAATATCTCTATAATAATGAGGTGGGATAAAACGTTTTCGTATGATTTGTGTCAACTCATCCCATATTTCAATTACCCTTTTAAATTTTATTTAACGATCAATTCCAAGTTGAATCCACCAACTCAATGCATAATTTGAAAATCCAAGGGTCGCAAATGAGACTTTTTCCTCTTCTTGACATTTATAATAACGAAACAAAAGTTTAAATTTTGATTCCTACTCACAATATGCTTCGAGTTCGTACTTACCTCGGAATGGTGGAAAATTGAACTTTGGTTTAGCAAAAAAATGTTGCCTACGGTCATTATTAACCAAAGTCTCATCATTTACACGAGAGACAAGTCGAGCATTATTTGCACGAAGACGAGGTTGATCAATCTTATCTCCCCAATTACGATTTTGACGTAATTTTTGTACTTAGACATTCCAAATGTTTTCTGATCGTGTCTAGAATAGTGTCACATTGCTGATCTTGAGCATTACGAACCTCTTGATCCCTTCTCAACTTCTCAATCATAATATTGCAAATCATTAGGAAAGCCTGAAAAGAACACAACACTCAATAAAAGAAAATTTAAGCAAACCTCACTATTATCCACTCAAAAATAAAAATCAAATTCTTAATGACGTAAGAATTAACTTTGTGTGTAACATCCCATTTTCAGTGAAATCGGAACAGTAGTTTCGGGACCACAAATCCAAAGTCAGACAAAATATTATTATTTTTGTTATTTTATGGTCTACAATATGATAGAAATATCGTATAAAAATTTCGTTTAGAACTTTTGTCGTTTGCATGTCTAATTTGATAAAAAAGACTAAATTGCATAAAGTGCAAAAGTTGATTTCTTATAGCTAAAGGGATTAACTAACTATAGAATTTTAAATTGGAGGTCCTTATATGGTAATTAGCCATTAAGGTTGATTAATGGTTAAGAATGAATAGTCATCATAGGAAATTGAATAAATTGTTAAGGGTAATTTTGAAAATTAGCAATTAAATTTATAATAAAATTAATAAAATAAACAAATATCATCTATTATCATCGTCATCCACCAAACATAAAAAAAAGAAAAGAAACCTAGCCCTGGAAGCTTGAATTTGGACAAGCTTATTTTGCTCAATTAGGTATGAATCTTTGTCCCGTTTTTGATAATTTCTATGTTTCTAAGATCGTAGTAACTTAATCTAGCTAGCTCGGGGATTAATTTGTAAAATCGTTAAAGTATTAGGGTTTTTCCATTAATGAGTATGCTTGACTTTTTAAGTTTTATGATAGAAAATGAAAGGTTGTTGTTAGATAAACAACTTTTGTAAAGAGAATTTTGATGAAATTATCAATTAAGGGTTAAATTGAAAAAGATGGTAAATTCATGGCTAAATTGTGAAATTTTGAATTATGTGGGTTGTTATTATTATGTGTAAAAGTTGACTAGGCTTGAGTAAGGATTAAATTGCATGAAAGTCATTTTCCGAGCCTAGGGACTAAATTGAAATGAATTAAAAGTATAGGGGAAAAATAGTAATTTTGCCAAAATTCCATGTTGGATTAAATTGAATGAGAATTATATTGAAATAAGTTAAATTCATTCGTATAGATCCTATAAAACCTCGTACAAAGCTAGATCGAGGCAAAGAGAAAATATTTGAATAGTCGCCTTCATATCTACGTAAACTTGTCAAGGTAAGTTCGTCTAATTAAATTGTACATTTATATGTTTTAAATTGAATTGTTTGTTTGTGAATTGTATAATTGCCATGTATAAATATCGATCGCATATCCGACAATTACCGAGACCTGTTTGAACATTAGAAATTCGTAGGATACAAATGACATGTCATTAGGGTTATCGATTTGGCTGGGGTCTTGCATGTGTTACGGACACACCACAACTCGTATGAGCTTCTCGATATTCAACTCACTTGAGATTTCTGTTATACAGCTCGCATGAGCTTTCTGTTACACAGCTCGCATGAGCTTCTCGATATTTAGCTCGCATGAGCTTCCCATTATTCAGCTCAGAGGAGCTTCTTGTTTACAGCTCGTATAAGCATACATTAATATGAATTGACATATTACCATTCAGTACACCTCGTGTGTACTACCCCTGTATCCAACAATATTCTAAATGGTTCAACGGGCACAATTCTGTTACAAGATTATATGATTTCGATATGAACTATTATTGGTATTTATATGAAAAACATGAAATGTGATTATTTGATGAATTCAACCATGTGTGATGGATCTTATATGTGATTTTAATGGCTAATATGTTGGTGATCATGTGCTTAGGCTTTTGGCCAAATTGGTTGTGATATGTTATGTTTACTTACCTATTGTATGAATATATGGTAAGTTAAATTTTGTGTTATACAAACTTACTAAGTTTAAATGCTTACTCTGTGTTATTTTTCTATGTTTTATAGTAATTCGGAAGCGCGTACGGGTTGGAAGCTAGTCGGAGTTATTTCATACTATCCATTAGTCCTTTTGGTACTTTCAGTAAATTAATCTCGGGTATAATGGCATGTATAGGTTATTTTGGCCAAATGTTGGCATATAGATGTTTTGTTGAGACTAGCCATTTGAATGGCTTGTGTTTGGTATATTTTGATGTGTATATAAGTGGCCTTATCATATTTATTATGTGTTTGATATGGTAGAATGAAAGAAAGTAAAATGTGGTTTGAATATGCATACATGAATTTGGTCATTTAGGTAAATTGAGATCCTTGTTGGCATGTCTTTAAATTGTCAATTGAAGTGCCTAATGACATATTGGTTGTATGTGTAACACCCCCTAACCCCAAACCGTCGCCGAAACAGGGTTACGAGGCATTACATGACATATCAAACAATTTACAAATAATTATATCAATTTTACTAATTGACTTCATTTATTTTTTTATACAAATTTCGGCAGCAATTCTGCTTATTTTTACATACAACCCCCTGCAAAATTTCAAACATAACCAACTCAATTCCAGTATTTCAACCAAGGCATTTATATACTTAAATCTTACTTGACATATTGACATAACAAGTTATTTAATAAAAATCCTATTATCATTTCTAATTAACACATAAAACTAATCAAGTCATTTCAATTCGATACCAATGCCATAAAGGACTTCTACCAATTTGCTAATATAATCATCAAAATACATAATATCTTACTTTACAACAAAACTATATAACATACCAAAATAACTATTATAATTCTTATGTACATGCCACTTTCTCTTAAAGGAAGAAAACATTACCAAAATCTTTATGTCGGAGTCGGGATTGTCTTGGATGCTGAACCGAGACTCTAATCCCTTTTTGTAACAGCCCGATTTTGACTCTAATTGGACATAGTGGTTTCGGGACCACAAATCTGAGTCTAAAAAATATTTTAATATTATTTTGTGTGTTTATGATGTGTGAATTTAAATGTGTGAAAGTTTCGTGAATTAATTTTGTTGTTTATGTGTTTAATTGACAAAAGTATCAAATTGCATAAAATGTGAAGTTTGATTATTAAGGTGTAAAGTGCTTATTTGATGGTGGCTTTTAAATATGAGGTTCTTAAAGGGCAATTAGCCCATTTTAAAAGATAGTGGACGGCAATGATAGTTAATATATACTTTTTATATATTAAATATAAAAGTTATAATAGTAATAGTATAATATTATATTATTATATCATTAAAACATAAAAGAAATAAGTTTTTTTTCTTTCTTCATTGTTTGTATCACCGAAACAAAAAGAAAGAAACTTTGTTCTTCAAGCTTTAGCATTCGGCCATCTTAGGGATTTCAATTCAAGGTTAGTTTGATTTTAGTTTTTGATAATTTTTACGTTTTTGAGATCGTTGCTTTGAATACTTCAAAACCCATGTCTTAATTTTGTGAATTGATGAATATTTTGAATTATGCCATTGATGAATATTTGTGTTTTGGGATGTTTGATGATGAATAATGGAAGATATGTCTTAGATTAACATGTTTTGTATTGGTATTTTTGATGAATTTGAGTATTTAGGGCTAAATTGTGAAAATAAATTTTTGAGGGACTAAAATGTGAAATAAATGCAATGTGTGGACTTGTATGAGAACCATGAATATTCGGCCCTTGTGTGTTATGGGCAAATTTTGTGTATTTTGTGTTTTGTGCAAAAAGGACTAAATTGCAAAAAGTGCAAAATGTTAGGGGCAAAATGGTAATTTTCCCATTTATGTATTGTTGGACTCAAATGAATGTTTTGATGAATAAAAAGGTTAAATTTGACTATGTTTAGATCAAGGAACGAAGAAAACGAATTTGGATCGGGGGAAGTCGAAGATAATCGAATAGTCGATCGTGTTTGCTGATATCCGAGGTAAGTCTATTAGCTATTTAATGTCATAAAATCAGTATATAAATAAGTATATGAGCTGTTTTTGGATGAATTATAATTAAAAATATGATAGTTGAAATAATTAAAAGTATGAGTGAATTATATATATATTATGCAAATCTACATCTATATGTTCTCGTATTGAACTTAGGTATGCCATTTATACAAGTTTATAAGGGGTTCGACTATGCAACTATGCATGTATATGTTCTTGTGATAAATTTAAGTATGAAACTTATATATGAAAAAGGGAGATTCGATTAGGTATGTATGTTCTTGTAAAGGTTCTTGAACGGGGTTGAAGAGATGAAATTATTAGCTTGGATTATCTTAATGTGTTCGAAAGTACGATATTAATAGTATGCTTCAATGTGTTAAGTTATATATATATATATATATATTCGGATGTATAATTTAGATATTGAGTTGAATTTGATGACTGAACTTTTTATACCGATGTGGGTTAAGGATATAGTTTATAAATTATTGAGCTGAATTTTTATGTGAATTCTATATACCATTATGATATACAACTCCTATGAATTGAGATTCTTTTGTTAAAGCTCAGTATCATTCGGTTTATCGTTAGTGACATAATTCAGACTATAAGTCTAGCAGGCTTAATGCCGGTGACACATTTCAGACTATAAGTCTAGCAGGCTTAATGCCGGTGACACATTTCAGACTATAAGTCTAGCAGGCTTAATGCCGGTGACACATTTCGGACTATAAGTCTAGCAGGCTAAGAGCCGGTGTATTGAATCAGGTTTTAAAACCTAGCAGGCTAAATGCCGGTGAATCCGTTTAAAGCATGTGATAATATACAATTGATACCTCTATGATTTTGATTATATGAAATCGATGTATACATAAATGTTCAATCACATGATTTTAGTCATATTAACTTGATGAGCATATATATACATATATTTGGTCTAAGCAATTGATAGATATGTATATATATATATGTTGCATTCGGCATAGGTGGATATATTTATGTGTATGCATTCGGCATAGGTGAAAATAAGTGTATGTATCTATGCATTCGGCATAGATGGGTATAGGTGCATATGTGCATTCGGCATTTATGGATGATAAGCATAAAAATTTGGCTTTTGATATATGTAGTTGAATAGTTGTATTTAAATGGATTCGATGAAGTGCGAACAATAAGTACTCTAGAAATCAGTATATGCTGTTAAGGATTATGCTAGTAACTTGATTATATGCATATAATGTATATACATTTGTCCGTTTATGCGTATTAGATAAATATACATCCTTCTAGACTTAAACAAAATGACTCAATAAAGTAGTGTTTGATTAGTAATCATATTTGATGATTGTAATTTCAATAAATTTACTTAAAGAATTATATGATTCTTTTATATGTATTATAGATATGCTGTAGACTTACTAAGCTATAAAAGCTTACTTTGTTTGCTTTCGTTCATTCGTTTTTATAGATTTTTTTTTTGGAGATGCGTTACGAGCTCGGGGATCATCAGCACCGCCCATCACACTATCGACTTCTTTTGGTATTTTGTTAAATATTTGAACTCGATCTTATGGCATGTATAGGCTTGATAATGTTTTGGAAAATTTTGAATCCTATTGTGTAAATAGCAATGCGAAAAGAGTTTAACTTCCATGCTTGAATTTGATTATATATGTTCATGAATTGGACTTGCATTTGGAATTAGATATTAAAGTTATGTTTATGTGAGCTTGGTTTCGTAATGCCTCGTAACCCTGATTCGGCGACGGAGACGGGTTAAGGGTGTTACATTTTATTGGTATCAGAGCTACGGTTTAGTCGATTCTCGGAACTAGCGTAGCGTGTATGAGTCTAGCTATACATGCCATATTTTTATATCGAGATAGTGTGATGACTGCTGACGTCTAAAAATGTGTTTTCGTATAGTAATGGATCCCGAACGAGCCGTAGCTGATGATGTTGAGAGTATAGCGCCTGCTCCCGCGCAAGGGACAGAGCCAGTAGATTCTCGACCAATCTCGAGTAACCAGGAGGGAGAGGCTAAACAAGCCTTCTACCAAATGATGAATGACTGGTTTACTCATTATGTCCGAACTAATCCGGTTACACAACAACCTCCACCCCCGACTAATCCATCTTCGATTCCTGTTATACCCCAAGTAAGTGATCCGATGAGATTACTTAAGCCTCCAGTTGACAAAATTCGAAAACACGGGGCCGAAGAGTTCAGAGCTACTGATGATGATGATGCTGAGCGAGCTGAATTCTGGCTTGATAATACTATTCGAATGTTTGATGAGTTGTCTTGCACCCCTGATGAGTGCTTGAAATGTGCCATATCCTTGCTACGGGACACTGCATATCACTGGTGGAATACACTAGTATCGGTGGTTCCGAAAGAGCGAGTGACCTGGGAATTCTTTCAGACTGAGTTTCGTAAGAAATACATCAGCCAGAGATTTATTGATCAGAAACGTAAGGAATTTCTTGAACTGAAACAGGGTCGTATGACAGTGACAGAATATGAACGGAAATTTGTGAGACTTAGTAGATATGCTCGAGAGTGTGTTTCAACTGAAGCTATCATGTGTAGAAGATTTGAAGATGGGCTGAATGAAGATATTAAACTGTTAGTTGGTATACTTGAGATAAAAGAGTTCGTAGTACTTGTTGAACGAGCTTGTAAAGCTGAAGAGCTCGGGAAAGAGAAGAGGAAAGCTGACTATGAAGCTCGAGATTCTCGTAAAAGATCATTCAGTAAATCATTTCAGTCGACCTCAAGGAAATTCAGAGCGGATCATAGCCAATCTAAAGCTACTGCAGGGTTTCCTAAGTATGATCGAGATCGACCCCCTGTGAGTTCACGAGCTACTTCAGTTGCTAGCGTTGGTAGTGTTCGACAAAATAGATCAGAGTGCAAGCATTGTGGGAAATGGCATCCTGGGGATTGCAGATTCCATGATCGGTCTTGCTTCAAGTGTGGTTCAAAAGATCATTTCATTCGAGAGTGTCCGATGGTAGCTGAGCAAAACACTGTGCAGGATACCAGACCGAGTAATGTGCCAGTCCGAGGTAGACCGCCGAGACAATTGAGTAATGTAAGTGGTAGTCAGAGAGGAACCAGGGACACAGCAATTCGATCTGAGGCCCGTGCACCTGCCAGAGCTTATGCCATCCGTGCTCGAGAGGAGGCTTCTTCTCCAGATGTTATTACTGGTACTTTCACTATTTATGATACTAATGTTATTACATTGATTGATCCTGGTTCGACTCATTCTTATGTGTGTGAGACTTTAGTATTCAGTAAGACTTTGCCTGTTGAGTCTACTGAGTTTGTAATTAAAGTATCGAACCCCCTGGGCCGGTGTGTTTTGGTTGACAAAGTGTGCAAGAATTGTCCGTTGATGATTCGAGATTTATGTTTTCCAGCTGATTTGATGTTGTTACCATTCGACGAGTTCGATATAATTCTGGGTATGGATTGGTTAACTCTGCATGATGCTATTGTAAACTGCAAACGGAAAACTATTGATCTACGGTGTCAGAATGATGAGATTATTCGGATCGAATCTAATGATCTGAATGGTTTATCAGCAATAATATCCTCGATGTCGGCTCAGAAGTATGTGAGAAGGGGTTGTGAAGCTTACCTTGCATTTGTTCTTGATAGTAAAGTGACCGAAAAGAAGATTGAATCTGTACCAGTAGTGTGTGAGTATTCAGACGTGTTTCCCGAAGAATTACCGGGTTTGCCACCTATTCGAGAGGTAGAGTTTGGTATTGAGTTAGTACCAGGGACGACTCCCATATCGATAGCTCCGTACCGTATGGCACCGACCGAATTAAAAGAATTGAAAGTACAGTTGCAAGAGCTGACTGATAAAGGTTTTGCACGACCGAGTTTCTCTCCTTGGGGTGCACCAGTTCTATTTGTGAAAAAAAAAAGACGGAACGATGAGAATGTGCATTGATTACCGGCAACTCAATAAAGTGACTATAAAGAATAAGTATCCGTTACCACGGATTGATGATTTGTTCGATCAGTTGAAAGGGGCTACTGTGTTTTCAAAGATAGATCTGAGATCAGGCTACTATCAGTTGCGAGTTAAAGACTCTGATGTGCCAAAGACTACTTTCCGAACGAGGTACGGACATTATGAGTTTCTTGTCATGCCTTTCGGACTTACTAATGCACCTGCTATTTTCATGGATTTGATGAATCGGATCTTTAGGAAGTATCTGGATCGGTTTGTGGTAGTATTTATTGATGACATTTTGATCTACTCTCGAGACGAAAATGAGCATGCTGAACATCTGAGACTTGTGTTACAAACTTTGCGAGATAAGCAGTTGTATGCAAAGTTTAGTAAATGTGAGTTCTGGTTACGTGAAGTCAGTTTTCTGGGCCATGTTGTATCAGCATCGGGTATTTGGGTTGATCCGAGTAAAATTTCAGCTATACTTGATTGGAAACCTCCGAGGAATGTTTCGAAAGTTCGAAGCTTTCTGGGGCTCGCTGGCTATTATAGACGTTTTGTGAAAGGGTTCTCTATGATTGCGACCCCGATGACAAGGCTACTACAAAAAGACGTTAAGTTTGAGTGGTCAGAAAAGTGCCAGAAAAGTTTCGATCAGTTGAAAGCTCTTTTAACCAAAGCTCCAGTCCTAGTTCAACCCGAATCGGGTAAAGAGTTTGATATCTATAGTGATGCATCTTTAAATGGTTTGGGCTGTGTATTGATGCAGGAAGGCAAAGTTGTAGCCTATGCCTCGAGACAGTTAAAGCCGCATGAAAAGAACTATCCGACGCATGATCTGGAATTGGCCGCTATTGTATTTGCGTTAAAAATATGGCGTCACTATCTGTTTGGCGAAAGATGTCATGTTTATTCCGATCATAAAAGCTTGAAATATTTGATGACTCAGAAAGATCTGAATTTGTGACAGCGTCGATGGTTAGAATTGTTGAAAGATTACGAGCTCGTGATTGACTATCATCCGGGAAAGGCTAATGTTGTTGCTGATGCCCTAAGTCGAAAATCACTGTTTGCTTTGCGTGCAATGAATGCACATATGGTTATGTCTGATGATGGTGCGATAGTAGCTGAGTTGAAAACAAAACCGTTATTTGTTCAACAGATTTGTGAAGCTCAAAAAGCCGATGATGATTTAATTGCAAAACGAACTCAGTGTGACTTAAATGTTGATTCAGAGTTTCTAGTTGATACTGAGGATTGTTTGAGATTCAGAAACCGATTATGTGTTCCGAAAAATCCAGAGTTAATTCAGATGATTTTGAATGAAGCCCATAATAGTCGATTTTCTGTTCATCCGGGTAGCACGAAAATGTATAATAATCTGAAACAACACTATTGGTGGCATGGAATGAAACGAGACATTTCTGACTTTGTTTCGAAATGTTTAATATGTCAGCAAGTAAAAGCCGAGCATCAGGTACCTTCTGGATTGCTGCAGCCGATCATGATACCTGAATGGAAATGGGACAGAGTTACGATGGATTTTGTATCCGGTTTACCGTTAACACCCAGCAAGAAAGATGCAATTTGGGTTGTTGTTGATAGATTGACAAAATCGGCTCACTTTATTCCGGTTCGTATTGATTATTCGCTTGATAAACTTGCTGAATTGTACATTTCTCAGATTGTAAAATTGCACGGAGTGCCTATTTCTATTATTTCGGACAGAGACCCGAGATTTACATCGCGGTTTTGGAAGAAATTACAAGATGCTTTAGGTACGAAACTACATTTTAGCACAGCTTTCCATCCGCAAACAGATGGTCAATCGGAGCGAATTATACAGATACTTGAGGACATGTTGAGATGTTGCATTCTCGAGTTTGAAGGTACGTGGGAACGATATTTACCTTTGATTGAATTTGCTTATAATAACAGCTTTCAATCTAGTATTAAAATGGCACCTTATGAGGCTTTGTACGGTCGTAAATGTCGTACACCACTGTATTGGACCGAGCTCAGTGAAAATAGGATACACGGGGTTGATTTGATTAAAGAGACCGAACAGAAAGTGAAAGTGATTCGGGACAGCCTGAAATCAGCATCAGATCGTCAGAAATCTTATGCGGATTTGAGAAGAAAAGATATAGAATTTCAGATCGGCGATAAAGTGTTTTTGAAAGTCTCACCGTGGAAGAAAGTACTCAGATTCGGTCGTAAAGGCAAATTGAGTCCAAGATTCATTGGACCGTATGAGATTATAGAACGTGTCGGACCGGTTGCTTATAGATTGATGTTACCACCTGAGTTAGAAAAGATTCACAATGTATTTCATGTTTCGATGCTCTGTAGATACCGATCTGATCCTTCACATGTGATTTGTCCGACGGAGATTGAAATTAACCCTGATATGTCATATGAAGAAGAACCGATTAGCATTCTGGCTCGTGAGATCAAGGAATTACGAAATAAGAAAATTCCGTTAGTTAAAGTATTGTGGCATAAACACGGAGTTGAAGAAGCAACTTGGGAGTCAGAGGATACAATGAAGGAGCATTATCCAAACCTATTCACCGGTAAGATTTTCGGGGACGAAAATCCCTAAAGGGGGGAGAGTTGTAACAGCCCGATTTTGACTCTAATTGGACATAGTGGTTTCGGGACCACAAATCCGAGTCTGAAAAATATTTTAATATTATTTTGTGTGTTTATGATGTGTGAATTTAAATGTGTGAAAGTTTCGTGAATTAATTTTGTTGTTTATGTGTTTAATTGACAAAAGTATCAAATTGCATAAAATGTGAAGTTTGATTATTAAGGTGTAAAGTGCTTATTTGATGGTGGCTTTTAAATATGAGGTTCTTAAAGGGCAATTAGCCCATTTTAAAAGATAGTGGACGGCAATGATAGTTAATATATACTTTTTATATATTAAATATAAAAGTTATAATAGTAATAGTATAATATTATATTATTATATCATTAAAACATAAAAGAAATAAGTTTTTTTTCTTTCTTCATTGTTTGTATCACCGAAACAAAAAGAAAGAAACTTTGTTCTTCAAGCTTTAGCATTCGGCCATCTTAGGGATTTCAATTCAAGGTTAGTTTGATTTTAGTTTTTGATAATTTTTACGTTTTTGAGATCGTTGCTTTGAATACTTCAAAACCCATGTCTTAATTTTGTGAATTGATGAATATTTTGAATTATGCCATTGATGAATATTTGTGTTTTGGGATGTTTGATGATGAATAATGGAAGATATGTCTTAGATTAACATGTTTTGTATTGGTATTTTTGATGAATTTGAGTATTTAGGGCTAAATTGTGAAAATAAATTTTTGAGGGACTAAAATGTGAAATAAATGCAATGTGTGGACTTGTATGAGAACCATGAATATTCGGCCCTTGTGTGTTATGGGCAAATTTTGTGTATTTTGTGTTTTGTGCAAAAAGGACTAAATTGCAAAAAGTGCAAAATGTTAGGGGCAAAATGGTAATTTTCCCATTTATGTATTGTTGGACTCAAATGAATGTTTTGATGAATAAAAAGGTTAAATTTGACTATGTTTAGATCAAGGAACGAAGAAAACGAATTTGGATCGGGGGAAGTCGAAGATAATCGAATAGTCGATCGTGTTTGCTGATATCCGAGGTAAGTCTATTAGCTATTTAATGTCATAAAATCAGTATATAAATAAGTATATGAGCTGTTTTTGGATGAATTATAATTAAAAATATGATAGTTGAAATAATTAAAAGTATGAGTGAATTATATATATATTATGCAAATCTACATCTATATGTTCTCGTATTGAACTTAGGTATGCCATTTATACAAGTTTATAAGGGGTTCGACTATGCAACTATGCATGTATATGTTCTTGTGATAAATTTAAGTATGAAACTTATATATGAAAAAGGGAGATTCGATTAGGTATGTATGTTCTTGTAAAGGTTCTTGAACGGGGTTGAAGAGATGAAATTATTAGCTTGGATTATCTTAATGTGTTCGAAAGTACGATATTAATAGTATGCTTCAATGTGTTAAGTTATATATATATATATATATTCGGATGTATAATTTAGATATTGAGTTGAATTTGATGACTGAACTTTTTATACCGATGTGGGTTAAGGATATAGTTTATAAATTATTGAGCTGAATTTTTATGTGAATTCTATATACCATTATGATATACAACTCCTATGAATTGAGATTCTTTTGTTAAAGCTCAGTATCATTCGGTTTATCGTTAGTGACATAATTCAGACTATAAGTCTAGCAGGCTTAATGCCGGTGACACATTTCAGACTATAAGTCTAGCAGGCTTAATGCCGGTGACACATTTCAGACTATAAGTCTAGCAGGCTTAATGCCGGTGACACATTTCGGACTATAAGTCTAGCAGGCTAAGAGCCGGTGTATTGAATCAGGTTTTAAAACCTAGCAGGCTAAATGCCGGTGAATCCGTTTAAAGCATGTGATAATATACAATTGATACCTCTATGATTTTGATTATATGAAATCGATGTATACATAAATGTTCAATCACATGATTTTAGTCATATTAACTTGATGAGCATATATATACATATATTTGGTCTAAGCAATTGATAGATATGTATATATATATATGTTGCATTCGGCATAGGTGGATATATTTATGTGTATGCATTCGGCATAGGTGAAAATAAGTGTATGTATCTATGCATTCGGCATAGATGGGTATAGGTGCATATGTGCATTCGGCATTTATGGATGATAAGCATAAAAATTTGGCTTTTGATATATGTAGTTGAATAGTTGTATTTAAATGGATTCGATGAAGTGCGAACAATAAGTACTCTAGAAATCAGTATATGCTGTTAAGGATTATGCTAGTAACTTGATTATATGCATATAATGTATATACATTTGTCCGTTTATGTGTATTAGATAAATATACATCCTTTTAGACTTAAACAAAATGACTCAATAAAGTAGTGTTTGATTAGTAATCATATTTGATGATTGTAATTTCAATAAATTTACTTAAAGAATTATATGATTCTTTTATATGTATTATAGATATGCTGTAGACTTACTAAGCTATAAAAGCTTACTTTGTTTGCTTTCGTTCATTCGTTTTTATAGATTTTTTTTTGGAGACGCGTTACGAGCTCGGGGATCATCAGCACCGCCCATCACACTATCGACTTCTTTTGGTATTTTGTTAAATATTTGAACTCGATCTTATGGCATGTATAGGCTTGATAATGTTTTGGAAAATTTTGAATCCTATTGTGTAAATAGCAATGCGAAAAGAGTTTAACTTCCATGCTTGAATTTGATTATATATGTTCATGAATTGGACTTGCATTTGGAATTAGATATTAAAGTTATGTTTATGTGAGCTTGGTTTCGTAATGCCTCGTAACCCTGATTCGGCGACGGAGACGGGTTAGGGGTGTTACACTTTTTAACCTGCGCACGGAAACAACCGTACACTGAGTATTGTATACTCAGTGGTATTATCATAATTCAAATTATAATAACAACAAAGAATTATAATTACCAAGCATGTGTATCCGATTTCTTAAATATCAATTAATTTATAAACTTTCATTAACTAACAATAACAATACAATTTTTAGCTATTCTTCAATTTCAATCCAATATCACATGTAATAATTTCAATCACTACATAAACATTAAATTCATGCCTTTCATTTTCAATCTCAAATTTCAATCCACAATTTTAAATTTTCTTATTTCAATTATTCACCCTATTAACAATCTAGACTTTGACAGATACACGGATTCCAACCCAAACACACCAATACGGCACATTGTGCCTAAAACGGTACATAGTACCTAATCAGTATACGACACATAAGTGCCTGAAATGACACACGAGGTGCCTGATACGACACATAAAGTGCTTGAGATACGACACATAAAGTGCCTGATCGGCAAAGCCGATAAATCCCGTACTCTTCTAAATCCTATGGCATGCCAATTATATCCGACTCAGCCCGACTAGTTAATAGGGTATATAAATTTCACAATCTAATTTTCACTTTTATTTCAAAAAATTCATTTTCAATATCAAATATACTTTTTCCATTCACTAATTAAACACAGTTCAATACCAACACATACTTTTTCTCATTCAATTTAATTTTTTTTTCCAAATTCAATTCAATAAAGTCACTTACCTTATCATATGCTTACCATACACATAATTTAAATTTAACATCAAATAATAAATAATTTGAAGTATAGTAATACAAACCCGAATTTTGCTCGATTATTCCTCAATAACCTTCTCCTTTCCTTTGTGTGCCGATGCCTCGAGTTCCTTGTTAGCTACGAAAATAATAATAATTTACACCATCAATTACAACATTAATTTATAATAATAATAAAATTTCTATCTAATTTATACTTTAATTCTAATTTAATCCTAACTAAATTTATTTACTTTTCTAATTTAATTCACAGTCTATTTCTATTCAAATTTCTTCTAAACTCAAATTTAACTACCAAATTTTCAGTATATTTCATTAATTTCAAATTTTCCTCAATTTAATCCCTACAAACATAAAACTTATAGCTTACTTCACAATTTAATCCTTTTATCAACTCTAACTAGAAATTCTATCAAATAAAACCTCAATTCCATCATTTATTCAACATAAACCCTACTCAAAAATCTATTAACTTTTAAATTTTCAACTTAAATCCAAGAGTATTCCACTCTAGGGTTCCAAAAAACATCAAATTTATGAGAAAAGGACTTGATTTAGCTTACCTATTAAACTTCAAGCTTCAAAATCTAAATTTTCCCTTTTTCTTCCCCTGTTTTCGTCTCTTTCTTTGTTTCTTTTCTGTTCTTCTTTCGTTTCTTTTTCTTTTTGTTTTACTTACTTACTTTATTTCTTTTATGCATTAGTTAATAATAAAAATAATAATATATTATAATAATCATATAATAATATTTTATTCACAAATATCTTTTACTTAAATTGTAAGAAAATATTTTATTTTATTACAAGTGTGTTTTTATATATTTTACACATGTATTATTTATCATCACACAATTGTCTTTATCTTATTTGTTTCCTATAATATATTATTTTAATTTTAATTAATATAATTTATAATATTTTAATTTAATAATATTTTTATAATATAAATCAAGAAAAAATCTAAGATTTTTCCATGTATTGTCACCTAATCTTAAGCCATTGGCTTATTTACCTATTTAGTCCCTCTTATTTTATTTTAATCTATAATTAAACTTTCACTTCTATTGTAATTTAATCCTTTTTACTAATTACTCTTAATTAAGCTAAATTCACCTATCTAAAACCTAATTAAACACACAACTAGTTTAATAAATATTTCTAATAATTATTTTCAAACTCAATTTACTAAGACGGAGGCCCGATATTATACTTTTCCGATGCCCGTGAATTTTTGGGTCATTACATTTCTTCCCCCCTTAATAAATTTCGTCCTCGAAATTTACCTGAGAAGAGATGAGGATATTGTGCTCTCATCGTCTCTTCTGGTTCCCAAGTCGCTTCTTCCACACTATGACTTCTCCATAAAACTTTGACTAAAGGAACCCGTTTATTTCTTAATTCTTTCACTTCTTGAGCTAGTATCTGAACCGGCTCTTCTTCATAAGTTAAATCAGATCGAATTTCAATGTCTTCAGTGGGAATGATATGAGAAGGATCCGATCTATATCTCTAAAGCATCGAGACATGGAAAACATCATGAATTTTCTGTGATTCTGGAGGTAAGGCTAATCGATACGCAACCGGTCCGATTCTTTTAACTATTTCATACGGCCCAATAAAAAGTGAACTAAACTTTCCCTTCTGACCAAATCTCAAAATTTTCGTCCACGGTGATACTTTGAGGAATACTTTATCACTAACGGAATATTCATTATCTCGTCGTTTCAAATCTGCGTAAGATTTCTGTCTGTCGAATGCGGCTTTCAGTCTATCTTTAATCTTTTTAACTGTTTCCTCTGTCTCTTGAATCAATTCTGGCCCAATCACTTTTCTTTCTTTTAATTCTGTCTAACATACTGGTGATCGACACCTTCGACCGTATAGTGCTTCATATGGAGCCATCTGAATACTAGATTGGAAACTATTATTATAAACAAATTCTGCTAATGGCAAATATCGTTCCCAACCTGACGCATAGTCGATGATACAAGCTCTCAACATATCTTCCAATATCTGAATTACTCGCTTGGAATGTCCGTCAGTTTGTGGATGAAATACAGTTCTAAAATTAAGCTGTGTACCCAACGACTCATGTAACTGCTTCCAAAATCTTGATGTAAACCGAGGATATCGATCTAAAATTATTGATACAGGAATACCATGTAATCTAACAATCTCTCGAATATAAACCTGGGCAAGCTTCTATAGTGACCAGTCTGTTCTAACTGCTATAAAATGAGCTGACTTTGTGAGTCGATCGACAATTACCCATATGGCATTCTTTTTACTTAACGATAATGGCAATCCCATAACAAAATCCATGGTAATGCAATCCCATTTCCACTCAGGAATAGTAATGTGCTGTAACAAACCTGTCGGTACCTGATGTTCTGCTTTTACCCGCTGACAAGTCAGGCATTTACCAACATACTCGACTATATCTTTCTTCATCCCTGGCCACCAATACAGTGATGACTCAATGATGGAATTTTAAAGATTATAAAGGGTAAAATGATCAATTAGAATAGAGAGAAATCTAGAAGATAATGATGATCTTGGAGATATTTTATATTAATTAATTAAATAAATATTAGTTTATTAATAGTTTAATTTGATTTTTCAATGATATTTTATTATTTTATTAGTATTTTTTTTAGTATATATAAGAAAATGAAGATGAAGAATCATCCATTCCACCATTTTTCCATGCATTTCACGTTAGAAGAGAAAAGAAGTAAGAAAGTTTTGCTTTCTTTACAATTTGGTCCTCCCACCCAAAATTCACCATTTTTACTTAGAAATCAAAGAAATTTCCATATCCACCAAGAGAGAAAATTGATAAGGAGACTATAGGGAGCTAGAATATCAAGTTAGATTCAAGAAGTAGAAGCTAGAGGAGAGAGAAAATCAAGTTAAAGATTGAAATCAATAGCACAAGGTAAGAATATCAAGATTTCAATATATGTTTAAGTTTTATATTATTGAAAAAGGATGGAAATGATGTTATAGTAGAGTTTTCTTAAATAAATTCTAATGTTCTTGATATATTAGTGAAGGAAAATAAGAGAGAATGATGGGAAATATTATAGAGAAAGGGAAAAAGGTGTTATAAATTTAGTAATCAACATTTTGCACTAAAACAGTTTTAGACAGCAGTAGTAGGTTAACTTTGAAAAATCACCATAAATTGTGGAAATCTAATTAGAGTATGAATAAAATATTGAATTAAATATTATTGAGTCTAGTTTCTCATAGAAGAAACGGTGTAAGCAATGGAATTGTAAATCATGAGATATCATAAATTTTGTGAGACAAGGTCAGAATGAATTCGGGTTCCCCTGTTCTGACTTGGAAAAATCATTAAAAACTGTAAAAAAATAATTATGAGTTACAATTTATATTTTTAAAATCCTTAATGAGTCTATTTTCAAGAGAAACAAATAGGGACATCATACGAATTCTGTACAAAAATATAATTAATTTTTAGTGAAGAGGGGTCAGAAGTGAAATAGGGAAAACTTTAAAGAATAAACTGTACTTATTGGCTAAACCAAAAATTCTGAAAATTTTATAGTAAGAAGATATGTGAGTCTAGTTTCAGATAAAATTAACGGATCTCAATTCAGAGTTACTTAGCTCAAGATATGAATAATTTTGTGACTATGACTCAAGTGGACAACATGTTATATACATTAAGGATGTGGAATGGAGAGGAGGAGGAAAATATATGATTATTCAACTAGCATGAATTTTCATTTAAAATGGCTAATTTGCATGGTTTAGGTTCAGGGACTAAATTGAATAAAAGTAATATTTTAAGGGTAGATTTGTAAAAATGTCAAAAAGTGATCAAATTGCATGAAATGAATTGTTTTATTATTTAAATTAATAAACTGAATGAAATATTAATTTAGATCAAGATTGGGTGGAAATTCAAGGAAAATAGAAAATTACCAAAATGCCTCTGAATTTTGATATTTCTGCAATTTAGCCTGGTAAGTTTGTGTAACTTGAATTATATTCTTAAATGCTTGAAATGTTTGTTATTGATGTGAATATGATTTGAATGTTAATTGTATGAAAATTGATGAAACATTATATATTTGATAAAAAAGGGAAGAAATCCCAGTTGAATGGAAGGAAAATTCGATGGATCTTTGAAAAGGAATTGATGGTAAAAAGGATCTAGCCTGGACGGGTGATCCTATCCTGATATAGCCCTCCCAAAGAATATGTGGAAAATGGATTTAGCCCGGACAGGTAATTCAGATCCAAGCTCATTAGAGTAATTGCCGTTGCAGGGGATTTAGCCTGGACTGGTAATCCCGCTGTAAAGATGAGGTTCGCGGGAGTGTGTTCTCTGAAATGAAAATGTGCGCACATAAATATGAATTGACGAACCCGGATTTGTACACTAAAGTGTACCCCTAAAAATCCATCGAAATTCCGAGAAATTCAACGGGATAAATATGGGAAAAAAAACAAGGGAATGGAAATCAAGGTATTGATGAGCTCATCAATCATGGTATATATATTATTGATACATGGAAATAATTGAAATAACTTGAATGTTGAGTTTGTGCATGTTAGGGGAATAATGCATTGAATGGCATGTATAAGTTAAATTGGCCAGCGTTAGCTCATTAATGTTTTAATTTTGATTGGTTTCAAATATAAATGCTACATAAAATGAAATGTCTGATAATTAACTTGTGAACTCTAGTAATGCTCCGTAACCCTATTTCGGCTACAAATTCGGGTTAGGGGTGTTACATGTGTCCCCTGCATCTTTTTAATTGCGCAAGTTAGTATGCTCACACGGCCAAGCCACACACCCATGTGGCTTGGCCGTGTGACCCAAGTCAGAGAGTTACACGGGAATGGACACAGCCGTGTGACCCTTGCAGCTTTAAAAAAATTTAATGTTTTTCAAAAAATTCTTTGAGCATCCGATTTAGTCCCGACTTGTTTCTAATGTATATTTTGGGCCTTGAGGGCTCATATAAGGGATAATATCTTTGATTTCGTTCGGTTTACGACATGAATATTATATGATGTGAAATATTTGAAATTTTTATCTATTTGTTCTGTAAACTCCGGTAATGCTCTGTAACCCTGTTTTGGCGATGGATACGAGTTAAGAGTGTTACATTGTGAGTATTTTAAAAAGTGTCTATCAATCAATCAGAGTGTATTAAAATCAAACTAAATAAGCAAACCTAATAGCACTATGTAACACCCCTAACCCATATCCGTCGCTAGATTAAGGTTATGGAGCATTACCGTACACTCGAAACATTTAAACTTAATTTCATTCAATATCATAAACATAATATAAACTATTCATACATACACACACAGTCTCTATATTGAGCCCTCAAGGCCCAAGAAACATCTTAGAAACAACTTAGGACTAAATTGAAATCATTTGAAAAGTCTAGGAAAAGTTACAAAAATTTGAATACAAGGGTCACACGGCTGAGACACACTCCCGTGTCTCATGCTAAGTAACCTTTGAACTAGGGACACACGGCCGTGTCCTAGCCCGTGTCCTCACCTGTGTAACTCTTTGAGTAGGGTCACACGGCCATGTCACACGCCCGTGTGCCAGGCCGTGTAACACTCGAAATTTCCTCACACGCCTGTGTGCTAGGCCGTGTAAGTCACTGACTTGCACCCTAAGAGCTCGTCAGATGACACACGGCCGTATGTCTCACATGGCTGAGTCACACGCCCATGTGGACTCAAAATAAACCTTAAACAACAAGTTTACCATTTCAAACTTACTTGGACTCTATGCAATCCATTTTCCAGCCAAAAGACCTATTCAAAGTGACATTAAACAAGCCAAAAACATGTCAAATCAACATCTTAAGTGCCAAACCAATGCATCCTCATTGATACCACAAGTACATACAATTATACATCAATATGATTCATCAATCAGAACTTATCAATTCACCAAACCTAACAATTAACCAATGTACCAATTATAGGCACCTCAAAGAGAACATTACATTAACATATATCATTCATATTTGCATTGAAAAATCTTACCTCATGCACATGTATCATAAAAGTTAGCAATTTACACACAGGATCATACTTAACATTTTACCTACCCAAAACATTAGTAATGACATACAAGCCTATTACATGTCATATAATCTGAAATGAACATTCCAAAAATTACAGAAATTTATGGATAGTGTGACTTGAGTGCTGATTCGATCATCCAACCTTCTGAGTATCTACAAGAACAATAAATAACACAAGTAATCTCCATGAAGCTTAGTAAGTTTGACGTATTAAAACGATAAATTTTACCGAAGTAAGTACAACAAATCAAATAATAATACAACCATGAATGTTCCCTGTCATCCAGAATATCAAATGAAACACACCAAAACAAAGAGTATAACACAAGATTTCGCAACAAATGCTGAACCTCGGTTTACTCGGGATACATAAATATATCACTCCACAACCGTCTCCACTCCAATCCCTCATAACACACCATATCTCGACTATACCCTATCTCGCTTTTAATCTGATCCAAGTATAGAATTTCAACAATTTTTCCTCAAATAACTTACATTATTTAAAATAAAATATAAGTATCACATTACATGTTATCATCAAACATTCCATAAAGATGTTAAGTTATGAACTGTACGAACTTACTTGGACTGAATTGTAGTAGTTGCAGAAGTTTAAGAAATATTTTGTAATTTTTCCTTTTCCACGAGTATCAACTAGATCTTTATCTAAGATGTAAAATTCTTCAATTATTAGCTTACATTTCATCTTCCAATTCATTTGACATTTTATACCCTTTTATTTTTAAATCTACACAATTATCCCTAACTTTTACAACTTTTTCAATTTAGTCCCTTAACCCGAAATTCATCAAATTAACCATTTTTCTCAAGTCAATATTCCAGCTGAATATACTAGGCCCTTAAATAGACCCTAATAAACATTAAATTCACTATCAAACCCTAAAATTTTGACATTTTCATAATTTAATCCTAAAAATCAAAATCTAACAAAAATCACTTCACATAATCATCAAACAACACAACTAAAGCTTCAAATACATGGTTATCATAAAAAAAACACTCAAGATTCATCAATGGCAACTTCTAATTTTTAATAGATTCAAAAACGAATGTATGAGCTAGTTGGACCTAGTTGCAACGATCTCAAAAATATAAAAATTACAATAAACGGGCATCAAATTCACTTACATGCAATGAAAATAAGAAAATCAAAGCTCCATTCACCCTAGATATGGTTGTTCGGCATGAAAATGAAGAAAAGGAGAAGAAAGTGTTTTATTTTTCACTTAATTTTCTTTTAATTTTGTAAAATTTACAATATTGCCATTATCATTATTTCCTTTCAATTGTTTCCTTTAAATTAAGCCCCATTACCGTCCACTATCTAAAATAAGGACTAATTTTCTTATTGGTCCTCCCACATTATTAATTAGGTCATTTAAATCATCCAAATGCTTTAATTACTATGTTTTGCACATTTTACAATTTAGTCCTTTTTCTTTAATTAACTTTTTAAACGTTAAAATTTCTTAAACCAATTTTAATACGACACTAATGACTCCATAAATAATCTAAGAGTAATAATTACGAGTCGACACGATAGAAAATTGTGATCCTAAAACCATTAAAAATCGACTTGTTACACATTATGAGTCCAAAATCCGCTAGACATCAAAAAATTCTGCAACACAGAAGGAATATGCAACGTGCTTTAACCTACTAACACAAGAAACAAGAAAGTGTTAGAATGTGTAAAGCAAAAACAATTAAAAACCTCAGGCTAAGAGTCAACCAAAATTGTTGAAACCTGAAAACCCGAAAAATTGCGAAGCAACTTGATAAACTTCGTTCAAGGTGTTCTCAATTTCTAAAAATCACAAAATTTGAACTAGAGCCTCCTCAAATAATGTAGATCTGATCTGGAAAGTTTCGGCACAAAATTCAACCCACAAAAATAATTTTTTAATTTTTTCTTTTTTTTTTTGAAATTTAAAAAAAAATTTCAATCACTTTTTTTGTGGGAAATATTTTTTATACTCTAAAATAGTGCCAAGAAATAGTATGTAAAATTTCAGATGGTTTAAAAAACGTTTGCCCACTAAAAAAATATTTTTTCCAAAAAGTGTCGGGGTAAAAAAAATGTTTTGAGGTTGTGTTAAAAATCCAACCCAGAAATGTTGACATTTTTCAACCTAGAAATGTTGAATAAATTCGGAAAAGAAAAAGGCAAAGTGACAAGAGGAAGAAGGAAGAAGAATGAAATATCGGGAAAATAAGGAAATAAGAAAAAAAATGGAATTAAAATTTAAAAAGATTTTTATTGATTTATAATATATTTTGTAGATTATGACATCATCATGCGACGTGTCACAACTCTATTCTGTCATCTGTCTCAAACTTAACGGCGTTAAAAAAAGTATCAAACTAGTTGACGGAGAAAAAATTTAGGTATAAATCTAGGATAAAAAAATCATAAGTATCAATATGAGAGAAGTGGACAAGTTCTGATACTAATTTTATATTTAACCCATAAATTTAATGTTTTTATTTTTATACAGCAATCTTATAATTATAAATTTAATACTAATTAATTATAAATAACTAGTTTAAAAATAATAAAAATATTATTTAATACGATTTGTTCTAATTATTATTAATAAAATTATTATATGCCATAAAGAAAATTTTAATTATTTTTTAAGTTTATAAAATAAAATAAAAATATCAATTGTATATGTTCACATTTTAATATTTTGATTCAGTGTCTTTAATAATATTTTTTTCTTCACAAAAAGTAATCTTACCTCTACTGTTGTGGTTGAATCCAAACATATACTTAACTATTAATTTTAATCTTATAGCTAGCTAGAGCATTTAATTTCACTGATATAATAAATAATCTCATTACCATTGCTAATTTTAATCTCATCGAAATTAATACATAAACAATAAAAATGAAATATGAATTGAATTTAATGTATTTGCAAAACAAAACTTAATAGCAGTATTTGCGCATAAAAATGGCGCAGAGTTCAAATCACCAAACATTTCTTATCTTTTATATATACACATACTAATCAACATGATTCAATTCACTCACGATTTCTTAGTTTTTAAAATCAAAACAAAGAGAAAATTATGGAAGAATTAATGGGTTCAATGTTCAATCAAATTCATTGAAATAAAAATATATCTTTTCTTAAATATTTTATAATATAAGCTTTATAATTATTTTGTAAATAAATATTTGAAGAAAAAAAAGTCAAAAATTAAAAAATCAAACCAAAGTGAAACGTGGATTAATTCAGTTTTAAAAAAAAATCCAATTCAATTTATTTGATTTTAGTGATTTATTCGATTTTGGTTATATAAAAATCAAACCGATGGTTAGTGATAATCCAAAAAAGCTAAAGTTATCTACTGTCAACGATAATATAAATAGAGAGAGATATGCGAGATTATTTAGGCTTTAGGTTGAATATGCTATGCTATATATTGTGGCTTCTCCTTCCCAATAAAACATTCACATCTTAAAAGATCTCAGACCAATGTCCCCCCCATGGATATACCCGTCGCTGTGGCTCCAATATGTGGCTCCAATATACTCTAGTCGACGTACCTACCATACAGTGGTTGTACTATTTTATTAGGGTATTTACGTGTTGGATAGAAGAAACTTCTTTTATGCATTTTTTCTAAAAAAAATATTTTATTACGTTTCCTTAATTAACCATAATGTTTCAGGGTATCCCTTAACAGCTAATAAATCTCAGGAACCGATAAGAAATGAAGGTAATCTCATTGACTTGGAAAAAGGCATCGAATCATTAAAAAGAACCTGATAGCATAGAAAGAGGGGGAGGAAGGCAGTAATAATGATAGGGTTCTAAAAGAAAAAAAGAAATGGTGGAATGGGACTGAGCTTAGGAAGGGAAAGGCTGTTAGTCTCCCGCCCAGTCTTCTTTTGATTCTTTCACATAGGGATGTGCGCTTGAAGGCTTAAGTTGCTGCGCACTTTCGCATTTTGCATCGACCTCTCTCTCACCCTTATGACAAGCGCCTTTGACTTTTTATTATTTCCGTCTTGCCCTTTAACTTTTTACCCTCACCTCCAGTGCCATACAGATTTTTATTCTAAAATTCACATTACATCGTCTTTTTCTTTCAAAATAAATAAATTAAAATTTATAAATTAGATCGAGAAGTGAATTAATTTTTTTAAAATTTTTATCTATTTTTATTGTTAAAAATTGGTCTATATATGTCAATTTAAAATATACATGACACGTCATATGTAACTATCTAACTCTTTAGTCAGTCGTATCGGTTTTTAATAGTAAAAATTGATGAAATTTATAAAAGAAAAGACCAATTGCTTTTTCATCTAATGTATATGAATTAATTTACCTATTTTTGAGTAGAGACAAAATACAATCTGACTCATAGTATAGAGACCTCCATGATACTTTCACCCCCAATATCCATCACTTATACATACTTCTTATCCGCTTTTTTTTTCTTGAGGTTAAATTTTGCTATTAGTCTCTACTATGCATAAGTTGTAAATTTAGTCTATTTACTTTTTAAATTAATCAATTTTAGTCCATGTACTCTTCAAATTAATCAATTTTAATCCTTGTACTTTTCAAATTCATTTGGCTAAATTCTACCATTAGTCATCTATTGTGCATAAAATCGTAGATTTAGTTAATATTCTCTGATTTGATTATTCTTAGTCGGTATACTTTTTGAAATTTAAATTTTATTATTGATACAAACGATAGTTGATTAACTAAATTTTTTGAGTAATATGTGAAAATACCAAACTGACATGACATTATACATTACTAAGATATTTGACACATTAAAATTTTAAAATAGTAGGATTAAACTTAATGAATTTAATAATTACCATATAGTCAGGACTAAAGTTTAAAGTTAAAAATATATAGGGATTAGAAGTGAACAAATTGAAGTACAAAGACTAAATCCATAACTTCTAGGTTAAATTTTTATAATGGCTAAATGCTACTATTAGTTTCTATATTTTGAAAAAGTTCGGGATTTAGTTCACCAAAACTTTAAGGGTTTTGTTTCATTGGACTAGGTCGCATATAACCTCGCTGAATTCCCTCGGAGCTCTCCCTTTAACTAATCCTTAAGCATTTCTCAAGACTCCCTGCTATTCGACTTTAGCGCATCCGTACAACCCTCAGCGATGCCCCATCCCTTGAGCTCCCTCTCAAGGCACCTTTACTACCCTTGTTGCGACACCATGAGTCTCAACTATACCCTCGACCTCTTGGCTCAATATCTCCTCTTAAGACGACATTATCTTGAGAGGCCTTTTTTTCAAACCAAGTTTTAATACCACTAGTTATAGGTTGAGATTTTAGCTCAGCTCAATATATGACTTTAAACAGAAGCCAATGTTGCCTAAGTATTTTAAGAGCCAACTGTGATAAAGACACTCAAGATAGCCAAACTCAAACAAAGGGAAGTGTAGGATAATGCTTTGGAATTGTATTAACTTAGCAAGGTATGTACAAGAAGGCTTTACAAAAGATACTATTTATCTATGTTCACTATGCGTTCAACACTCGCTAAAACTTACTCTCCCATGCTATCAGTAGTCCTAAAGGTGCCTCCCCATTTATAAGCAACCCCAAGATGATATATATAATCTAAGGTAGTTTAAGCCCCTTTGGGGCACTGTTCTCACACCCTTTGTGCTTTCAGACCCTTCCAACCCCATCTAGGTGCTACTCTTGCACACTAGGTGCATCTTGCTCCTTTTGGGTACGTCTAGAACCTTTTATGCCCGCTTAGGCCAATCTCCCACATGCTATGGGGCTTGCCGGGGTAGCTTTCTTCATTTAGTGGTGCTTACCGATTTGGAGGGTTCCAAAGAATTCCTTGAGCTGCATTGCTATTTTTCGAATGTTTTTCCTCGCTTTTAGAGTCTTCCTCTACCTCTAAGAGCTTTCCCACACAATTTGGAGGCCTAGACCCCTAATTTTTCGAAAAGCCCTCTAGTGACCTATCGAGCAACTTGACCCAGTGGTTGCACATTTGGGCTTCATCATCGACACTTACACGCGGCTTATGATACGGAGCCTTAGAGCTCCATAGGGTCTCCTATCTTGTTTCTATCCTTCACTTTGATGTCTGGTGAGATTCCGTTCATAGCTTTTTTTTTTCTTTTTCCATTTGCTTTGTGCAGCACTGAAGCTCATATATATATTTTTAGCGGCTAAGCATCTCTATAGTCTCCTGTCGAATTTGAGCCTTGATGTTGGTGTCATCGCACTAAGGCTTCTTCTGGTGCTTGTCATGGCCAACTTATCGAGGGTATTATTCGTCCTTTGCACCTCTACTATTAGTGTTCTCATCGATACCGTGGCGATTCTGACATCTCTTTTTGGACTTCTCGTTAACATGACCTCTATGAAAAGAGTGCATATCGCTTGGGCCAATTATCGTGACCGCTTGTCAAGATCTTGAGGTTCTTCCCATGTTGCTCATTGCATGGCGACAAGGACAAAGTTTGTAGCAAGGTTTTTTTTTAGGTTTACGTTTTTGTTGTATCTATCTGATAATACTCTAGAAAGACATATTTTTATGTATTAATTACATACTTATTTTGAGTATGATTATACTAATTTGAGCTATTTATGGTTTTTTATCTTGTAGGGACTAAATTGAAGGCAAAAGGAAATTTGAAGGTAAAAAGCGTGAATTTAAAGACAAACTGGGCCAGCATGCGAAATAGGAAACAAGTGGTGTTGAAAATGCAACGTATGGCAGACTTGGGGGCAAAAGTGCGAAGAAGAAATTTTATATACACAAGAATCTATTTAAATTTTAATTATATTAGGATTATTGTTAAGATTATTTAGATTTAATTTTAGCTTTTATCTTTTAGAATTTAATTAGGAATAAACTAGGTTTCTAAGTACTATAAATAGGGGATAGAGTGACATAAATTAACACTAATCTTTTCGGTAAAGGTTCACTCTCCCAAAAAGCTCTAGCTTTTGTTCATTTTATTTATTCAATAAAATTTTATTTTTATTAAGTTTATTTCTTTTTTTACCAAAAAGCATGAACCACTAAAACTCATCTAGCCAAAGGTTGTCGAGGTTTCCAAAAAGGGTTCATGAGGCTTAGAATTTGCGTTTAGCCCTCTTAACGAGTATTCATTGTTTCTCCGCATTACGGGACTAACACTTTCATCCATGTCCCTTCAAAAGTAATCTTTTCATCTTGTGCAAAGGCGACCGCTTTGTATGTTTTGGGAATGTTACACAATTGGTTCGTTAGCTTACTGCGTTAGTGGTTGTCGAGTCTAAGAGACAAAATGGTGTGGCATTTACCATTGAAAAATGATGATCTAGTGTAAGATGGTCCCACAAAAGTGACGGTTAGATAGAGTTAAGTTCCTCTAAATCATAGGTCTAAAATCTAAGTGGAGCTGGTGGTCGTAGGCGTCCTCTTCCATTATAATTGGCTTATTCTGTTCGAAAAAATATCACTTAAAAGCCTAGGATTGAACTCAAGGAGGATCGAGATAACGGGAGGCTGAAATCTCTCCATCAAAAAATCTTTTTACGTAATATCAATTCATCCAAACTTTTAATTCTGTTTTTTTAATTTTTTTCCAAGTATGCCATTTTTTTTTGGCACAATTTTGCTCGAGATCTCGAGGAATAGGAATTTGTGCAAATCTAGTCCCTGAGGATTTGACCCTACTTTTCTTATATTATTCTTTTCATTATTCTATAGGGATAGGATATTTTTGGTGCTCTCAATGATGCATCAAATTTTGGCGCCATTGCCGGAGACTGGTAATATACTAATCTTGTTTCTTTTGTTTCTTATGTCAGATCTGCTCTATGTATTCTTGCGTTTGATTCAAAAATAGAGACGACTGCGAAAGCTAATCACAAGGAAACAAAGCTACGAAAAAGTAGTTAGAAGTGGTAGGGACTCAGAATAACCCACCGCCGGAAATAGAAGCAGACGACGAAGTTGAGTCTAGGGTTAACGAAAACCCTACTCAAACATTGGAGAACAAAATAATAGGAGCCAATCCACCAGAAGAAGTGCTTAATGCAATGGTTAATGAAAACCCGAATCTAGCACATATGACTTAAACAATTAGGCAAATAGCCGAAGTTCCAGCAGAACAACAACCATTATTCATTGTGTATCCTACTATGTATACTGATTTTGAACTGCAGTCAGTATTTATCCAGTTATTACTGACTTTTCGTGGGTTGCCAAACGAAAATCCTCACAAACAACTGAAAGCATTTCATATGGTTTGTCTTAGCATGAAACCTCAGGGCGTAACTGAGGATCAAATCAAATTGCGTGCTTTCCCTTTTTCCCTAGCAGATTCTGCTAGGGAATGGTTATTTTATCTACCCTATAGATCTATTACAACTTAGATTGATCTTTCTCATTTTTTTCTTAATAGGTTTTTTCTAGCATCGATTGCAGCTGAATTAAGAAGGGAGATCGTTGGGATAAGGCAAAAAGAAGTAGAGTCTCGTTACGACTATTGGGAGCGATTTAAGAAGTTGTGAGCAAGTTACCCACAACATGGTATAACAGAATAGTTTCTGCTCTAATACTTCTATGAGGGCTTAAAGCCCATAAAGATGAATATTATAGATGTTGCTAGTGGAGGAGTATTGGTCAACATGACTCCCCAACAGGCGAGAGGCTTGATATCCACGATGGCTGCAAATACTTAGCAATTCTGAGCCAATCCTGAGCCCACCAGAAGGGTTCACCAACTAAGTATTTTAGCTTTAGAAGATAAAGTTGATCGATTTACTAATATCATGAATTTTTTTTGCAGTAAAAAAATGACCAACCTGACTATGCAAAATTTGTGCAACACCCGAACATACAACAGACGCGTGTCCTAATTTGTGTGATGATACTATGGCCCATTTAGATGCTGTGGAAAATTTTCTAAACCACCCCAAAGGCGATATGACCCTTATGTTAATACCTATAACCCAGGGTGAAAAGATCATCCCAACTTAAGTTACGGAGCTAACCCACAATACAACCAACAATACTAAAACTTGATTTCACAGCAGCCGCAAGATTCAAATACCTTTCAAGAAACCATGGTCAATAAATTAGCAGCTAATATGCTTGATTTTCAACAGACAATCGAGGTGTCTATAAGAGAATTGACTACATCAATTGAGAAAATGAACTTACACGGGATGTTACCGTCACAAATGGAACCTAATCTAAGACAACATGCAAATACAGTGACGTTGCGAAGTGAAAAAGTACTAGAACCAAATCCTGACAAGAATCTTGGTCAAGATTCTACCCAGAAAAAGTAGGAGAACGATGAACAGGTCCAAACGAAACCTCCATTGCCCATAATTCAACCTCTAATTATAGGACGATTAAACCAACATTGAAGAGGTAAGGAGGAAAAAGAGATCCTCGAAGCATTCAGGAACGTCAATATCAACATGCCATTGTTGGATGCCTTCAAACAAATTCCGCGATATGCCAAGTTCCTTAAGGAGCTTTGCACCAACAAGCGAAAGTTGACTGGAAATGAAAGAGTAAGTGTTGGTGAAAATGTATCTGCGGTGTTGTAGCGAAGGATGCTAGTAAAAAGTAAAGATAGGGGCATGTTTACTATACTATGCAAAATAGGCCACTTAGGAATTAAAAAAGCTATTTGTGATTTAGGAGCTTCCATAAATGTAATGCCTTTTTCCATTCATGAATTGATTAACGCGAGTTTTTTTGATGAAAATAGGTGTTATCTTTACTGTAGACTTTTATGTGATAAAAATGGAAGAGGATAACGCTCCTAGGTCTTCAGACATCTTGTTGGGGTGACCTTTCCTTAGTACTGCAAATACTAAGATTATCGTAAGTAGTGGAACCCTCACGATGGAGTTTGACGGGGAGATCGTGAAATTTAACGTTTATGGTGTTATTAGTCATCCTAGTGAAATTTTGAATGTAAACCGTGTCAACATAATTGACTCATTAGTAGAAAAAACTTTTGAGTCATCTTATGGAGATAAACCTAAAATGATGTTTGATGATTTTGATTATGTTAATGAATTGTTGTCCCCGATGAACACTAAACTTCTACCTTCTGTTGTGCAGGCACCAAATCTGGAATTCAAACCACTTCTCAAGCATCTCAAATGCACATTTTTGGAGAATGATGAAACTATTGATAACTTAAAAGGAATTAACCCCTTGACAGGCACAAATAATATTTTCTTGGAGGAAAAAACGAAACCAAAGCAAGAGGCGCAAGGACAATTGAACCCAAACATGGTAGATATGGTAAAAAAAGAGAATTTCGAAGCCCATATGAATGAAAGAACTTAGTTGGAACAATCTCAATACTAGTTGGGGCGTCAAGCTAACGACATTAAACAAATGCTTGTTGGGAGGCAACCCAATTTTTATTTTTATTTATTATTTATTACTTTATTTTTTATTATTATTTATTACTTTATTTTTTTCGATATTAATAAATTTCTCTTCTTCTATCTAGGTAAACCGGTAAAGAAAAAAAACTCAAGAATTGACATGCTTTCACAAACATCCTTTATTCTATCCCTATTCCAAGTAGGAATAGCGCATCCCTACTTTATACTTACCCAAAAGCTGCACCCGAACACCTACCCTACAGCCAAACACCCTTTCTTCTACACCTTCAAACCCTAAACTTTTCCCCAATTTCACCAAAATAACCCTCCAGCCGCCGTTCCCCTTCTCCCTCACCTCCACCACCGATTTTTCCAACCACCATGGTTAGGACTAGAAGCAGTACCGTGACCAAAACCTCATTCGCCGTCAACAGTCGCTGGCGCTGATTCTCAGCTCCCCAACACGTCAATTTAGCTGACGAACGCCTTCCCTTCCTTCCTCTCATTCGCGCGACGCTGAACCTTCTCCTCCTTGCAGCTATGCATGAACGACAGTGACTACATGAGGAGTTTTTCTAAAACCTTTTTCTTTCAAATATTTGGTTTCTATTTTTCTTTCATATCAAGGATAATGTGTTTTAAGTAGGGGGAGTCATTCCTCATTATTTTTATAATTTTATCTGCTGCTTTTATTGTTGTGTTACTATTGCTGCTGCCTTGTGCTTGTTTTTGCCCACATTTATTTTTAGTATATCCTGTCTCTTTTCATGCCTAAGATTTTAACTAGGAATTGCCCACTGTTTGACCTGCGAGCATGATTCTTGTCTACTGAGTTAGTTATGATTTTTCTATATTGATTTCATCTCCACTGTTTTCTTTTTGTTAGGCTAAAATAATTATGATTAATAAAGTTAACACTATCTTGCTTATAGTAAAATCGATTAAGTCTAAATGCAAAGAGGACACTTAATACAATTGCATGCTAAATTTCTGTTCATGACTGTTAGGGAGTTGCCGAAACTTATTTTTGACACTTGATTGTTTTTCCTAGTCCTCCAAATTAAAATTTTGTTTCATGATAATAATAAGTTTTGATGCCTCCATGGTTATGTGTGCAGCATAAAACGTGACTAACTGAGTAACCGGGGTAAGGTGCTTGGGTTGTTATCTTACTTCACGTCAAAAGGTTGTATGACGTGTTAGGAAAAATCCACTAACCGAAATTAAACAAAAAATTTTAGGAATGTGTTGGGTTGAGTAACCGGGGTGGGATGCTTGGCTGTCATCTCTCTTCGCATCAAAAGTTTCAATATATTCTTAAGAAAAAAACATATATAAATATAATAAATTAGGAGTATGTTGGGATGAGTAACTGGGGTGGGGTACTTGGTTGTCATCTCTTTTTGCGTCAAAAGGTTCAATATATTCTTAAGCAAAGAAAAACGAAAAATAAAAAAAAGAAGGAAAAAGAAGTAAAAAACAATAATAAAGAATTGTATTTGGGGACTAAATGTGGAAACAAATTGGGTGTCTTGGTAAGTTTAGTAAATTACTTAATTTTCATGAAATAATTCAAGACGATTTAATTTTTGTGTGTTTAAATTGGAATACTTTTTCAGTTTTACTTAAAGCAAGCTAAAGGTTCTCTTTATTTTCATATGCATTATGCCTAATTTTTATAAAACTTTGGAGTGATACTTCTTTCATGGTAAAATCTAAATTTCATGGTGGATAGGATCCATACTTGAGGGAAAGTATGGATTAAGTAGGGGGAATTTGATAATATTTTGGAATGACATATTTTTATGTATTAATTACATATTTATTTTGAGTATAATCTTACTAATTTGAGCTATTTATGGTTTTTTTTATATTGTAGGGACTAAATTGAAGGCAAAAGAAAATTTGGGGGTAAAAAGCATGAATTTAAAGATAAAATGGGCCAGCATGCGAAATAGAAAACAAATGGTGCCGAAAATGCAACGTGTGGCAGACTTGGTGGGAAAAAGTGCAAAGAAGAGATTTTATAAACACGAGACTCTATTTAAATTTAAATTATATTAGGATTGTTGTTAATATTATTTAGATTTAATTTTAACTTTTATCTTTATTTATCTTTTAGAATTTAATTAGGAATACACTAAGTTTTCTAAATACTATAAATAGGGGATGGAGTGACACAAATTAACACTCATTTTTTTCTATAAAAGCTCCCTCTCCCAAAAAGCTCTAGCCTTTGTACTTTTCATTTATTCAATAAAATTTCATTTTTATTAAGTTTATTTCTTTTTTACCAAAAAGCATGAGCCACTAAAACTCATCTAGCCAAAGGTTGTTGAGGTTCCCAAAAAGGGTTCATGAGGCTTAGAATCTGCATTTAGGTTTTTCAACGAGTATTCATCGTTTCTCCACATTGCGGGACTGACGCTTCCGTCCATGTCCCTTTAAAAGTAATCTTTTCATATTGTGCAAAGGCGATCGCTTTATATACTTTGGGAATGTTGCACAGTCGGTTTGTTAGCTTATTGCGTTTGTGGTTGTCGAGCCCAAGAAACAAAATGGCGTGACATTCGCCATTGAGAAATAATGATCTAGTGTAAAACGGTCCCACAAAAGTGACGGTTGGCTAAAGTCAGGTTTCTCTAAATCGTAAGTCTAAAATCTAAGTGGAGCTGGTGGTTGTAGGCGTCCTCTTCTACTATAACTGGCTTATTTTGTTCGAGAAGGATCACTTAAAAGCCTAGGATTGAACCCAAGGAGGATCGAGATAACCAGATGCTAGAATCTCTCCATCAAAGACTCTCTTTTCTCAACTCTGTTTATTTTTACAATTTCAATTTCAATTTACGCAATCTCAATTCATCCAAACTTTTAATTTTGTTTTTTTTTTTATTTTTTTTCCACGTACGCCGTTTTTCTTGAGCACGACTCTACCTGAGATCTCAAGGAATATGAATTTGTGTAAATCCAGTTCATGAGAATTTAACCCTACTTTTCTTATACTATTCTTTTCTTATACTATCTAAGCTTTGGACATCTGAATGCTATAATTGACATTTTTATTAATGAAGTGTCTAAAAAGAAAAGATGCAATCAGGAAAATTAAATTAAAAAAAAAACAGATAGGCGGAGAAGACATTGTATAATGATGAAACATCCATATGCAGACCCACAAAGTCAAAAGGGGAATATCATTCCCTAAACTGTAATCATTTATACATTCGATGGATAACAATTGTGGATTAGGACAGAGCTTGGGAAGGGGAAGGCTGTCAAAAAGAAGGAACACGAAGACCCAAAATGACTAGGACATTAGCTACAATAAGAGAGCGATTTGTCTCCGGCCCGGTCTTCTTTTGATTCTTTCACTTGGGGATATGTGCTTTAAGCTGCTGCGCACTTCTGCATTTGCATCCATCTCCCTTTCTCTTACCCGTATGACAACTTTCCGTGGGGTTGCTCACTTGCTCTATAAGCTTCGTCAAATTAGCACCTTCGACTTTTTATTATTTCCGTCAAAACCCCCGCCTTTCTTTTTCTTCTTCTTCTTCTTCTTCTTCTTGCCCTTGTAGTTTTGTACCCTCCACCCAGTGTCCATCACTTCTACTTTGTGTTTACCCAAAAAGGTTTGTCACCTCAAGAACCTGTCACGTAGGCTGGCAGGTCAAATCTTTGATAATGTCATTTAACCATGTAAGATTTAGATTGTTATTTCAGTCAAACACCCTTTACTTGGAGAAAATTTAAAGTCAATGAATACCCCCATGCCATGACCATGAGACATGAGATGAGCACATGAACTCTATCGGTTTTAGTAATGCGTGAGCCTTGGGATTTTATCGAACACTTGTAAGAGGTACAATCCCATCCATCCTACCATTCTTGTCCTTCCTATGACAACTTTCCTAAGCTTAAATGAGTTTGTTTTGCTAACCTTCCTTTATTCTAGTCCATTAGATGTGATAATAATGTTCAAAGGTATAAACCCTACAACCAATTTCTTCCATAAATGTTTATTTAATTATTTCCTCCTTGCTACATTTAGGGAAACAAAGCAGTTTAGCAAATGGACTATTAAATTTAAAAAATTGACTTTTTCATAGAGGAGTCCATGAGATAGAAGGCTGGAAATGAAGTGTGTCAAAAGGAAACTAGAGTCCAAAAAGAAAGGTGCAACCAGGAAAATTTAAAAGAAAAAAAAAAAAGGAACGGCGGAGAGGACATTGTATAATGATGAAACATACATACGTACGTCACCAAAGTCAATATAAAAAGGGGAGCATCATTCGCTAAAGTGTAATCATGAGATTTATACAACAAATTTTCAAACTTGATGAACCCATACTTTCCTAAACCTCCACCAGGCCCAGGGCAGGGCAGGCAATGCTGGCTGGCTGGCCGTCGGTTGACCCCACAGTCCAGAAGCTAGTACCAGAATAATATAAACATAGAATAAAGGAAAAGGAACTTGGAAATTACATAGATTTATCATTTCTATTAAGTAAGCAAATTAAATCATTAGTGATAAACAAGGGAAGTTTCTTAAGTTAAGATGTAAACATCAAGAGCTCTGTCTTCAATTGTCGTTGTGGAACAAAGCATTGCTTGGAATGGACCCCTCTTTTTTCATTTTTTTTTTCTCTTTTTACCTTTTTTTCCTGGTCTGCTCTTTTCTACCCTACTTTCGCTTCAGGAGTCAAGTCAGCTGCCTAATGAATAATGACCAAATCCTTTTTTTTTTCATTTTAATTTTGAATTTAGCTGAATATTTGATGAACTGCTGCTGCTATTTCATCCGCTGATCTTAGCGCAGAGTCGTCCTCCATCTGCCATTCCCATTTCCAACACAGACCCAGATAAAGAAGAAAACAAAACAAAACCAACAAAAAAACAAAGACAACTGTTGAGAAATTTTGGAACTAGGGTTTGAGCCACGACTTGTTCCAACACCAGTTTGAAAACGCAAACTAAAATTTGTTTTAAAAAAGAACAAACAATATTACCTTGAGATTGAACGAGTAAAGAACAGATGCTCGCGAAGTGGTGATGTTGAGGTGCAAAATCGTTAATCTAAGAGTTTCCAGGGTGACAATGGCTTGTATCAACTGACCAGCTCTTCTTGAACACTGAATCTTTAAGTTGACATGATTGTGTGTTACATTAACCTCTACTTCAGCTGCACCTGTTTTGCTTTCTGCTTTTACTTCCTCCCCGCAATGTCCATCTTCAGATCCATTTTCATATTCTTGCTGATGAATTTCCATGGCGGGATTTGACATGCTATTGTTGCTTTCCTCGACTTTTCTCGTTCTCTTCTGTGCTTCCAGGGATTGAAGAAGTTGCTCTAGCTCCTTAACGAAGTCAATTGCACCAGCTATGATTGACGCTTGGTCACCCTGCAAGCACAAACCCAAACATGATTTTTTTGTGAAAGAAAGTAGAGCTAAATAGCCCAACAGGGGGACTAAAATGTTGGTGAAGGATAGATTGTTATACTCTTTGGATATAACATGGAGGCATGAGAGAGCGGAGAGAATTTAGATAATCGTTCATTTGACGTCTACGGTTTCGTTCAACGGCAATGTGGGTCATGCGTTGGCATTCAACTTCTTCTTTGTTCTTGGCTGCCTTCGTTCGTTTTCGCTTTCTTCGTTCTCTAGTAATCGGAGGGGACTTTGTGAAAATCTTCTGAGATGAGGAGCCCAAGTTGGGTTCTCTGCTACAATTGTCAGACTTTGGTTGGTGTTGGTTAGACCCAGAGCTGAGAACTTCAACGCATGAGCTTGAAGGTGGGCTTTTCTTAAGCTCTTTGGTCTCGGATTTGACTGGTGAATGTAAGTCGAGTACTGTTTCATGGGTGACACAACTTTCCAGCTCGAGGGCTTGAACTTGGGTTTCCATTTCAGGAATAAAAGGATTGGTGTTTAGCTCCCAAGGCTTCTTCATGTGTTGCAGTCTCAGAAGTGTCTGGAAGTTGGGTTCTTTAAAGGCAAAAAGCTGAGGAGACTCCACGCTCTGAAGCATCTGAAGGAATGGCATTTTCTCTTCAAAGCTTGGTATTGAAAAGTGTGCTTCTTCTTCTTCTTCTCCAAGCTTTAATCTCTCACAGCTAATAAAACCTTGTTCTAAGCATTCCACCTCCGAATGCTCTCCTAGGAACTGCAATGAGTAATTTGAAGGGAGAAAACAAAAACAAAAGGAAATAAGCAAAATTTTTAACTTGGCTCAAATGCTAACTATCTAAAGATATTTGAAAAGAAAAATATCATTTAATTGGGTGGAGGCCACATGGTTCAGTCTCTCTCAGCAGATAAAGAGAGAATGAAAGCAGAATGAGGGTAGAATGTTGAAAGAGTAAGGAGTAGTGCAGTAGCAGATGTTAGTATTTTCCTGCAAAACAACATAAGATGCATTGAATGCAAGCATTTTTAGTGTAAATGCAGTCTCCATCTTGAGTCTAGAAACGGGATTCGAGAAAAGAAGAAATGCAATAAGAAACACAAAGTCCTAAAGCAAGCAAAAGAACATACATAAGGATTAATGGGTCCTTGGGGCCTCTCCATAAACAGCTTAGCAGTAGTTGAAGTAAATGCCCTAAATTCTTTCTTTTTCTCCTTCTGTGTCCCTCTCTCAGTTACCAACATTCCATAAATTGAAGCTAACAAATCAATACAAGTAATAAATGTAACCCCAATGAAGTACAATAAGACCCTAACACCACCCCCATAGCCAACACACAATTTATTCCTCAGTTTCTTGGTACTGGTAATAAATGCTTTGAAGATTTCTCACTGAAAAAAGGGGGGGGCTGTAAACAGAGTTGAAATGCTGCAACTGGAAACTGGGATAAAACAATGGTGAAGGAAAAGGAAACGAGCAACAGATATGGTAAGAAACGAAGGGTGGAAAATAGCCAAAGTGAGAGTGATAAGATATACAGTATGTATTTGGTTATTTGGGAGTGGGAGGGTTGGTGAGGGTTTTGCAGAAGAGTAGAGAGAGAGAGGGATTGTCTGATTGGAGATGGCAGTTTTGTCTAGCAGCGGGGACAGACAGTTGTGGGGACTCCCTTTCGAGCGTACACCAAAAGGAAAAAAGCTTTGGAAAGTCCTCCTATGGATTTTGTCACCCGTCTGATTGATGATGGGTCATTTCCTTATAGCGCATCTCCACCATTTCCTTCGTTTTTAAAATATTAATATATGTTTTTTTTGTGAATTCCCCATTTTACTGCAAGTCATATAATCCTTCGTTTTCCGTTTGCACATGACGTATGATTGGAGCCTGAGAATTGTGGACACCGATTTCATTCGATAATGACTTTAAAAAAATTATCCACTTGAACTGCCGTTTATTCATTTTCTACTTGTAAAACTAAATTGCACGTCTTCAGCCACACAGCCAGGGGGGATTTTCTTTCTAAACAAAACTGGTAACTTTGGTCTTGTCCTGTAGTTCATAGATTTATTATGCTCGCACATAGTAGAGCCAGTCAAAAATAAAAAATCCGTAAATGTTACCATTGCCGGCTGAGCTGCGATTCATCTCATCAACAATATATCCTCGTATATCATCATGGATAAACCAAAGCCCCAAGATTTCAAGGAACCTTATCCTCTTTTAGAGAGTTGAATTTTTCATCCTTCAGTTAAATCAAACAGGGTTTGTCAGCTCATTTACAAAATGAATGAGAGGATGGCATAACCCCATTTCACATGATTCTTGTGACGCAAAACTCCAGTTGTTGATAGACTTCAATTATTGGAGGCAGTTGCTATACACCTGTGTTGCCAAATTTTGCATTTTAGTATCAAAACAGTACCTTTACTATATTTTAAATTGCACTTTAGTTTTTTTATTGAAAAAATAAACAATTTACTCTCAGCATATTAGTTGAAGTAGCAAAATAATCTCTCTAGAGGTGTGTATTTGGTTATTTTTGTTAGTTATTTGTATTTAACCGGTAATAGTTTTTAATAATCGAATTAATTTATTCAAACTATCATATTTGATTTTATTGAACCAATTTAACTCGGTCAGTTAACCGACTTCACCGTACTTTTTTAAAATATTTTTTTGTACAATATATTCTTTTATTTTGAAAGATAAACATTCTAGATATTGATGGTGCTGCAGTCGCGTGAGAGAATAATAAAGGAGACGATGAAGCATGTGTAATGATCAAAAGGCTGAAAGATTGGGTGACGATGAAAGAGGGACCGAAGGAGGCATAAGGGAGAGACAATGAACTGATGAATGTTTGCAAAGAAAAAAGGAAAAAAGGAAGCTAATTAGAAATCCTTCCCTCAATGGGAATCAATGAAGGGATCCTTTTAAATATGGTGGCTCCTCATATGCTATTGGTTGTACATGCAACAGCCGCTATTTCTTATCATTGCCAATTAAAATGGCAAGAGAAGAAACACTTAGGTGGAAGAAAGAAGCTAAATAAGAGGAGCAACTTCCATCTTTCACAATACGATGCTTATCTGTACAATGTTTGGACGCAATACTTTATTCCTACAAGAGTTGTAAGGGAAAGCGATGAAGTTTTAAAATATTGGCGTCAAACATAGGGAAGTCTTGAAATTTTGGCACACGTCCTCTAGCTTCATAAGCTTTATGTAAATGAAGAGAAAGACGAAAAGATTCCTTAAGAGGTCAACCGTGGGGAATGGAATCCACCCCACTCCCTCACATAAACCAAGGCAAGATCTTCCCATTCCCTCTCACAATCTAGAAAGAAGGTGTGATTGAAAGAAGATAGAAAGTACTCTTCCATATGGTCTAATAATGGACATAATGCTAATTTATTTTTAAAATTTTAGAATAATTTTTAGGGTAAGGTTGAACGTCTGTTTTATTATTGAAATAAAAATTTAATGATTGTTGGTGTATTTCGTCTTAATTTTTATTATCTTTCACATTTGGTCATCCCAGAGATCTTTCTGGGTCAGGCTCAGACTAGGCCTAACAAGGAATTTCTAAACATTGTCTCTGCCCAGGCCCTATGGGCTTTACATTTTATTCAAGCCCAATCTTAAATAAAATAAGGTAGTTCAGGCGTAGTGGACCCGGTTTGAGAGACAGAAGTTAAATACTTCACAAACTAACAAGTAATTTATATGTTTCTAATGGTACTGAATATGGATCAATGAATATTGTTGTTGAACATGAAGGGCAATTTGCGATCTGCTTGGGCTATTTTTCTTCAGTTCTCCGGTTTCTCGAGCAAGAACCTTGTTTTAACTTATCCTTGTAGTTGGAGATTTAACTTTATTTTATAGGTTTTTTTTAGTATTTTATATGTTGGTTTAATAGTTTATGTTTGAAACTCGAAGTTGTTCCTCTCAATAATATCGTTTTCAAAATTTAAATTTATATTCTCTACTTTAAAATATAATGCACTTTTTTTAGTATAATATTACTACTATGTTTGCGTAGTTTAAAAAAAAGGAACATTGTCTCTAACCTTACCAAAAAATAATGAGAAATAAACATAGATTCAGATAACTCGACCCTTGCTAGCCTTGGGAACAAAATTAAAAGAAAGGTTATTGATTGTTTAATTATTCCCATGATACTTCTGTGGTTAATTACTAAAGGAAATACCACTAGGTTGATATTAATGAACATATATTTTTACAGTTCGGATATAATTATATAATATACATTCCAGAAGTGAATTTCTTTCTTAGCATTTTCCCAAATTTACGATATAACATGAATCTGATACATTTTCAGCACTTGTAGTTGAGATATATGGAGAATCCGAAGAAAGTTTAATTTGCAAATTTTAATCAAAGTTGGTACTTATATATGTAAAAATGTAATCTCTGTTTTAGACTTCAAATTAAGGCCTAGCTAAATACGGGAGTAGATAATTGGGCAACTTCAAAAGGCAATTAAAGTGTGGTCCTAGTAATGATGGAGAGGAAATTAAGCGATTACTATAAAGAGGAACAGAAAATGAGAGCTTCTAATGGCAATGGCATTGACACCTAACTAAAGAACCCTATAACTTTGTGCCTTTGTCGGGGAAATACTTTCCAGTGAGGATTGAGGAATATGTAGCCAATATTATAAGAAAAACAGCACACATTCTTTTGTGAAGAAGAAGAAGAAGCCCCTTTCTATGAATTTGTCTGAACACGTTGCTTAGGGCTAATTAGACATAAAGAAGTTTACAGAACTTTGGAAAAATCATAGCACCAAAGGTACACGAAAATTCATGAAACAAAAAGAGAAGAGAGAAGCCAGAATAATTAGCTTGTAAAATGAAAGCCATTTACATGATCTACATGCTTCAAATCATATATCTACTTTACAAGGAGGAGCTCCAAGCAATGGCACCGGCCCTACCGCACCCTTCTTCAAGTCAACCCAAACATCACATTTCACATAAACACCGTACTTCACTGTCTTTATAGCACCAGCTTTCCATCTCAACTTCCCCAGCAACACCACCCTCAGCGCCACCACTCCGTACGCCTCATCCATCATCAGTCCATTCACCACTTCCGCCGATGCTGGCACCGTCCCGCTACCCAGCAGAGGGGTCAGTGCCACCGTGCTCTTTGCCTCTTGGTACAGTGGTGGCAAGTCCATTGCGGGAGTAATCTGCTGGTTTCTGTACGAAACAGAAGCTTGCAACTTGTCGTAAAAGATAGAGACTCTCCTGTTGGGGTTTCTTGTCACGATGGTGAACTGCATGGAAGTGGAAATGATGGGTTGTGAGGTGGCGTTGAGTTGGTAGATAGCTGCACCTACTACAGCGAAACGAGGCTTGCGGGGACGGTAGATGAGGCACACAGCAACTGCTGATGCTCCTGCCAAGAGGAGGAAAATGAAAAGGCATAAGCCACAGGACCGGCCTGTGCCTCCTTGGCTGTGTTTTGGTGTCTTGGGTTTTCCTTCTTGTGTCATTTTGTCTTTTGGTTTACTTGGTCTGGCATGGAAGGTATTTGTATTGTAAAAGGGAGGAGGGTTCCTTGGGTGGTGGTGACCGGCCGAATGGCAATGTTGAAAATAAATACTACTATATTAAGAAGAATATGTTGTGTGTAACAAATGGAACAAAAGAGGAACCAAAAAAGGGGGGCTTGGGTCCATCATCCATGCCTCGATGGTTGCTAAAGTGGGCTTTTCCCCCTTATGTTTCGATTATAACAAACGAAGCTCCTGGGTGGGGTGCTCTTTTTCTTTTTCCTTTGTTTCTTTTGAATTTCTATATCTTAGCCTTTTTATTTATTTATTTTTAATTTTTTCACATTGCTTTTTGTTTTTCTAACTTTATTTTGGAGGAGTGGAACACTATATGCCATATATTGAAAAAAAAGAAAAGAAATTAGAAAAAGCAAAAACATGATTCATAAAAGCAATTGGTAATGAGTATGAAAGTCATATATTTAAACGGTAGACTCTCGTACCTATGAAGTCCTTCAATTTTAGGATCGAAGTTTTTTTTTTTTTGAAATTTATGATTGTCCGTTCTTATAACATTATTTAAATTCTATCATTAAAAGTATGTAATAACATCTTAATATAAAATTACATTCAACAAAATATTTATCATTAATTTTAATTTGAGGTCGTGATTAAATCAATCTTTTATTTTACCTCTATTAAGTAGTAATTAAGTTAAAGTATTCAAAACCTACTCATAGTTCCTTTCACCAGTTGTCTTTTTCCTTTTAACATTTTCTAAACCCATTTAATTAAACATAAACATTATAAAGTAGGTTATTCAAAGTTGGATGGAGCTGCGAAGCTGAGTGGTAGATAGCTTTAGTGTGGGGGCTATTCTACTGGTCGGGCATTATATGATGTTAGCATGTTAAACAGTTGGTAGGTTGTTACAAAGTCTGTTAAGCAGTTCATTAGGCAGTTGGTTCTCTTATGTATATAAAACATCAACAATGTATTGATTCAAGAGAAGATAATAAAGACTAAAGAATTCTTCTATATTTCACAGCAGTGGAAGCTTCCTATTGCGGACTGATATCCCAGTTAAAATTTGAACTATGAGCTGCACCACCATCTACTAACACACGTTATTGTAATTTGTCGCCTTATCCAATATATCAACGTTGGGTTTGCCAAAAAGGTTAAGAGTTTCGACTTCCAACAAGAAATTGATATTGTTGTAACCAAATATTATCAAGAGTTAGTTTAGAAGTAGCAAAAAGAAAAAAGATTCATTAAGAAATAAATAATATTTTTAATATTTTGCACAGAAAATGTTTATAAATAGTAAAATTGATAAGGATAGAGGACTCTTAGTAATGGTTTGTCTCTATATGCATAATAAGCAGAAAGGCATTGGTGGAACACCAACAAAAATGGGCTAGTTTCTTAAACCCCAAATGCATCTGTATCACACGTATAGGTAGTTGTTTTTTGCCCCTTCTTCATGCTTGCTTGGGATCCAAGTCCCCACACGATGCCATAGAATCGAGTCACATATGCATATGTCCCATGCTTTTCTTTTTTCTTCCACGTTAAAAGTACTGCATTTTGCACCAGAGTTCATCCCCCACTTTCTGCGATTCAATTCAGATTACTTTGTTTCTTCCTGTTGCCGCCACCCACTGTTTTACATTGAATGAAATCTCAGAGAATAATGCTACGTACCTAAACAATCTAATATACAAAAAATAGCAAGTTGTAGGAAAAATATTCAAAGACGTGTTTAACCCATATATTAAAGCAAATTACAGTCTATGTACAATACAACTAACCTGCCTAATTACAATAAGTTGTCCGATGTGCATTCACTCACACATATGATATTAATACCCGGAAAAAGCACGGCGCTACCTCACTAATCACTACTTACTAAAAGTGTTGCCTATTTGAGTTGGATGCAAAATAACTACATTCATCATCCATAGCAAAATACTCAAGGAGTTGCAAGATATTTCCGCTATCACATGGTCCTTTTTTTCTTCCGAGAAGATGCTTGCAACTGAAAATATGATGCAAGATTTCAACAAGAAATAAGTTCCTTTCCAAGGGGGAACACAAGATTGTGTCTTCATATTTTATGGCTATCACCATTATCTAGAGGGGTGCCATGTTGCACTTGACGGATAAACTGCCCTTTCACTCGGGGTCGCTGCTCTGCCAGTCGCTTCCGGTTCTGATATCGAACCTGTGCAAAGAAGCTACTGATTAAGCAATTCAACAGGCCTTTAAGAAATGTTTAGCTACCCTTTTTTCTCTTCTATCACCAAAGAGTGAAATAGGATGTTATCACATTCTCGGAGCTTTACAAGGTAAGCCTCTGAATCCAGATTGCTTGTATTTGATGCAAATTAAATATTAGCTTCTTAATAGTAATAATCATAATAGTAGCAGCAGCAGCTAGAACATGGTATCTACTATTATTGGAACCACAATGCTTGAATAACACAAAAATTACTTAGATGGCACTAATGAGACATAGAGTGGATGTGGTGAAATGACGCTGACCTCATTTTTAGGTGAAGAGGAAGTACACTAGCATAAGCATACAACCATCGGTATCATCCTTGTACTTACCTTCAACCAAAATGAATAATAATAATAATAGTAATATACCTTTTTCTCAAAGCATCGATCTTTCCGCTTAAGTCGGAACTTCATCAAAGCAGCTTCTCTTTGGCTGGAGCGGTGCGTATCCATCCCTTTTAATCCATCATGAATAAAACAATTGCTATTATTGAAAGTCTCCATGGTTGTGCCCTTATCAATTGCTGCAGCAAGAGTAACAACAGAACTTGCATTGCTCCAACTTGGAACAGCTCCATGTGTGCAGCTCTTTTCATGATTTTCGACATCATTACATAAACGACTGCAAGCACTCTGATAATCTATAAGAGAACTGCACCTTAATTCCTCAATAGGCTCCTGCTTGTTCTGCCCTTGAAGAGTTTGATCATTAGAAGAATTGGTAGCTTCATCACACCAGCGGTAACACTGTTCTGAGTCATCAACATCAGGGTCTGAATGCACTGAGGTGCTCACAGGAAGGGGAGAATATTCTTGCTTTCCAACTTGTTTTGGACCACATGCAGGGGGTAAACTTGATTTTGCATGATAAAAGTGTGGGGAAACATCATTACATCCAGCATGCACGTCATCCATCCTCATCCCTGTACTCAAAACAGCCCAAGTGGGGTGTTTGAATTTGTTATTTCAGATTGACCCTCGATTGGATCAAGAAGGATTCTCCCAACTATAATAACATGAGGTTAAGAAGTACCGTTGTTACTTTCTAGGTCTTGTCTGGGGTTGCTGTTACCCTCTTCGCGGTTGCCATCTAGTGTAAGGAAAATAGGCAGTAATGACTTCCTACTGTTATACCTGCATTTCAAAAAATAGAGATTAAGCACACAACAATATTTTCTATTAATGCCAGCGAACTGTGTACAGAGATAACAGATAGCATACATTAGATCCAAAAGTTTACTTTATCATAAATTCAGTTGCTCCTTCACGTGAAATTCTGGAAGCCAATTATTTTATTCGATCTACTATGTCAGATACTTGGCGCAGAAAAATTAAAGAAATTCTCACTCCAGATCATGAAGGTTGAGCCAACCCCCTGAAATATATAGACCTCACCTTGGCTCATTTCTCAGGTCTATCATAGGAGTCAGGATGTCTTTATAGAAGGCAACAGATTTACGTTGAAATATGATATGGTAATTGCACATATCACCCGCTTTAAAGTGCAACTTGGTAATTGATGCTATTTAAACAATATTAAGCTGGATAATTAAATACCTTTTTTTTTAATTATGGACCCCTTTATAGGAAATTTCAGGAGAGTATCCACTAACCTATGGCACCGTAATGACCTTAACATTGCTTCCACTGCCCTCAATAGCATTGTACAAGAATTCAGGTTTACCTAATCTCTAATTCTCCAGAAAATTATTCTAATTAATAGTTGGTCTAGAAACAAGATTTTCAAGACCAGCCAAAGAAATCCTTCGTTAAAAATAGTAAAATATGGTGAAAAAACAAGACATTAATATTGTGTAAGATCAAGCAACTCTTTTCTCTAATCCAACAAAGAGCAAGTAAGCAACAGAATAGAATCTTAATTTAGCCAAAACATCTTCACATCTCAAGCTCAACCATACGGTAAATAAAATAAGGGAAACAAAAAGTTTACCATGAAAAAGGCGATGCATCAGAATGGTTTAGTATATGCTTTTCATTGGTACCTTGACTCTTTGCGCTCCTTGAACAAGGTCTTCTTAAAGAAAGCTCCAACTGTGGAGAAAATTCTAACTTTTTTGCACCATCACTTAAGCTAGAAATTGCAAAGGTGGCCATAGGCTGTTTATCAAATGAATCAATTAAATCAATAGCTCCAGTGGATGATTCCCTTAATTCGTCATTGCAGCCAACTCCAATCATAACATATGCAATTCTTTTATCACTTTGTAGTCCAACAACATTATGTGCCATCTCGTCAACGAATGCAGAGTTCTCTTCGAGTTTTGATGCAATTGATTCACAAGTGCCACTGCAATGAGCAACCTCCACAAATCTCTTTGAATTTTTAGATACAAATAGCTTGTCAGATATCCCTGGTCATGAAGAGGAACATATTTTCTTTCTTTTAGCTGGAATTAGAAAAGGAAAACTTAAAAAGTATAAAAACGGTGTAAAAAGATAAGGTAAAATGCCTTCAGCTTGACCCTCATTTTGAAGCGACTCCTGACCCGGTTTGACAAAATTTCCCTGCTGCTCTCTGCCTGTATCGCTAACATTTGAACTCATACACTTCAATTGCAAAAGACCCTGCATATTTTGCATGTATGAACTCTCAGCTTCCAAGCAAGGCGTTGTACAAGTGCTCTGCACAAGAGGTGGCAGAACATGCGGTCTCTATGCGAAACTACATGGAGCCACCCTACTCACAGATACAGAATCGAGACTTCTCAAGTAGACACCTAATAAGATAAGAAAATACCCACTTGGGTATCACTTTCGTCTTTGATTTTCTGTGTAGACGATCCATAATCACTGGATTGGTTGTTTTCAGCAGCATTATTTTCAGCCGTGTCTTCAACGTTATGCTCTTTTGCAGGTAGATTATGATGAGCACATCCACCAGCTAGCTGATAAAAAGTAAGGCAAATACCAAAAAATGAAAAAAAAATCAATTAAGTTTGATGCTTGAATTCAACCGAGAAAAGATTGAGCAAAATGCGAGCATAGGGCATACCATATGTCGTCTCCAAACATGCTGCCAAAGATTCCTCAACTCATTCCTCCGAACAGGCTTGATAAGAAAGTCAGCTGCACCTTTCAACATGCACTTCAGAACCATGCTAAATGAATCTTCCGATGACATCACTGGTTTAATTATAAAAAAGTAAAAGCTACTAACATATTAGCTTCATTTCTAATCAATGACGACAAAAAATAAATTTGAAGATGGTAAAGCATGAAGGAAACTTTTAGTTAAAAAACATACTTATAACAGGAATATTTTTGCAAATATCATGTTCCATGACCAAAGTAAGAAGCGCGAATCCAGATATTGAAGGCAACTCTACTTCAGTCAATATAAGATCAATGTTATGAGGTCGATCCTTTAAAGTCTCCCACGCCATTAAACCATCGGGAACAGCCGCAACTACTGGGAAAAAAATCGAAAATTAGGCATAAAAAGAAGGGAGGAATCAAACTAGTAATACAGTTAATCAATAGATCTAAAGAAAGAGAACAATACTGATTTAAGAAAATGAAGAAACGAAAGGTGAAGAAGAAACCTATGTAACTGCATTTACGAAGAAGAGCGGCAATAATCTGACGAGTGGAATCATCGGCTTCGACTAAAAGCACTCTGAGAACCATTTGAGGCAAGAATTTTTCCCATCGAACAACCTCTGAGGATTCATCGTTTTCCTCCTCCTCCTTCTTCTTCTTCGTCTCCTCCGCCGTCCCTACCTCCAAGTCGACTTCCATTCCAACTTCAACCATTTTCAAGTACGCTATTCAATCAAACCAAAACAGAAAACCCTAATTTCTCATTCAAAAAAGAAAGTGAAGAAAGAAGAGAGTAAACTGAAGCGGAAATGAAGAAAGAACGCCTCATCCTTACTAATAAAAAGAAAAACTCTAGAAATATCTGAAAAAACGTCGAGAGAATCGAAGCCTGGTTGTTTATTTATTTATTTAATATCCAACTTTTGTTTAGGACCGCGAAAACCACAAAAAATATCTTCGTTTTCTTGAATGGCAAAAAAGAAGTGAAGACTTTGTAGTTTATTCCTTAAGAAGAAAACGGGGAGTTGGATCAAAAGGTGGCCCGCCATTGGCTTCTGGTTGGTGAAGCTGATGTGGCGCAACACGGGCCACTGTTCTTAAACCAAACTTTGTCCTGCCGATTGAGTGGTGAATCTAGTGATCATGCACGCTGTGTGGTGGGGGCCGCAACCCCAGGGGAGGGATACGTGTCGGGCCGGTGTGGTATGTTGGAGGTAAGATATTTATTTTGAATCCCACGTGGTATCTCGTCACCTCCCTTGAGATCTCATGGTTGACAAAGGGACACGTGGATTGTTTAGAGAGTCTAGGATTTGTGGCTTTCATCTTACGTTCTTGGCACGAAGACTTAAGAGAGCAGCACGCACCTTCATTGTCTGTGTTTTTTCTTTCTTTTCTTTTAGTATATGACATTTTCCTTTGCCATTGAAGGGGAGAGTGCTCTATCTCTTAGTCAACAATATCGTATTTGAATTCTTTGATTACTCAACTAATTAAACAATCACTTCTTTTTACAATAACTTTCCACCTAAATAAATCATCAACCATTTAAAAGTGTTATACCTATATTTATTTATTATAAGTAAATTATCCAAATAAAAATAAAAATAAACTTTCATTTTAGTTATCGCGGTTAGGGTTATCTTTTATTTTGTTCATTCGGCTATCAAGTCATTAATGGTATCTAATGTAGTAAGCTATCTCATTTTCACATGTGTTTTCTTTATGAATAAAGGGTTGCAAATTATTCGGACCTTTGACGTGGAAAAAGATATATGTGAAAATAAGGTGACATGCTACATTAGACGTCATTAATGACTTGACGGAAGAGTGATTAAAGTGAAACATTACTCTAACAACGGTGACTAAAATGAAAGTTTTTAGTTTCTGGTGATCAAAATTAAAACATTTAAAAGATTTCTGGAAAAGGAAAAGAAAAGAAAAGGATGTTAATAAATTAGGTTTAGTGACCGTCCAATCATGGTTTCGTTTTCGTTTTGAAATGAACTATAGTTGAAAAGAGAGAACTGCTATGATTAAGCTCATATGGCTTTATGGTATTATTCGATTAGAAAAGATGGGATTGAAATGTAAGCACAATCCTGTGGCTTTCCTTTCTTAAAACTTAAAAAGTTAACCCACACATAAGGGATATGGAGCCACTTTTGCCTCTTTAATAACCGGATAAATGGACCCACTTTTAACTGGATGAAGATGATCCATCTGTCGTGCAACTGAGCTCTGCTATCCATTCTTTTCAATGAGCATTTAGTTTCATCAATAAACCACGCTTGTCCACTGCAGCTTGGTAGAGATGATGATACACGGAGACAGAGAACCATTAAGTTTTGGTAATCTTTGGAGGAAGAAAGCAAATTGCAGGGAGTTGGTCATTAATCACTCAAAATGCATTAATAAAGCTCCTAATTTCATATAATCTGCAAAAGACCTCAAAGTTGCAATATGCAGGCGTAGGTAGGTGTTTGGTCACTCTCATAGGATGCGCATAGATCAAGGGAAGCGGCATCTTCAATTCAGGTGGATTAAGTGTGAGACAAATTGCAGCACGTTGTAGACAATGAAAAAAAAGATTGCACAATTGCACAAGCTGAGAGGGAGAATTTGCTTTTGCTTTTGCTATAATCATCATACATATGAACACAAAATCTTCGGCTAAGAACAGCAATGTCTTCTAAAGTGAGAAACCTCAGAATCAATGTCAGGAAGACCGCTGAAACCATCAACCATTCTCCCCAACGCTTCTTTATTAGAAACCAAGCCAAGCCATTACTCTTCTTCACAAAGCACTTGCATTGTATCACCAATAACATTCAGATCAAATCCTATACCCCTACAAACCTTTAAAAATAAAGTTGTTCAAGGGATTTTAAGGTGATTCTAGGATCACTTTCCATGTTTAAATCACAAGTAACCAATAAAATTGTCAAACCATGTATTTAGCTTTTGGGTTAATATTTAGCTTTTGGGTTAATATACTATTTCGTACTTAAGTTTGATGCGCATGTGTCAAATATATTCACATTCAACCACATGATACCCTACGATTTGCATACCAAATTGAACATTGAAATCAAACTCAAATTCAAATACCAAATAGCATAATATAAACCTTCATCTTTCTTTGATTTATTTTTATTATTATTATAATTACCATCATCTTATTATAGCCTTATCCCATTCAGCAGTTGAAAATTGGAATTTCAAATTGTCAGCATTGGGAAGCCAATAATTGTTGGATAAATGGAGAGGGATAGACTGAACTAATTGTGTGGCTGATAATAAGCACAAGAAAGGGAGATGAAATTAAAAGGTGCTTTGGATGGGCATAGCAAAAGGCAATGCTGCAAATTTTGTGAACCGCCCATTTCATATCTTGGTGAATATTGACTCTCTTTTCTATGTTCCGCCCATTTATCGTTTCGATGGAGTGAGTGAACTCAACCGAAGAATTAAAGGAAGTGAGGACGGTCAATACTTAGACAAATGCCAAAATTCAAACATCAAGTCGTTGAAAGTAGCAATATCATCTCCTCTCCTAATTTGTATTGTAAAAAAATTACTTAAAACAATTAAACCTACTAATATAGAGGCCCAACTATAATTTGGGGGCATTGATGAAACGTGCAAGACTGAAAATGACCATAAAAAAAATAATAAGAGAGTCTCGCATACTTGCCAGCCTCCTAGGTTTAGGTGAACAACAAAAAAGCAAGCTTACTCAGCCACTTCCATTATTTGTAAATAATACTGATAAGATAAGGGTGCACAATTTGCCTCTATTACAAATGAAACAAAAGCAAAACATGCTACCTCATCATATCCTTTTTAAATCTTTTGACATATGAAACCACTCCACTACATATGCATGTAAGGTTCTATCCACTACAATTCCTATTTCCTAGGCAACATGCTAGGGATGATTCTCTAAAGGGCACTGAAATAGCAGTCAAGTAATCTAGGAAGAGTTATAGTGCCTGCAAAGCAAATCTCAGTTTGTGGAAGGAACTTTTTAGGAAAAGCAGAGCATTTAAGTCATCAAACTATGAGCATGGCAGGAAATGGGCCGCATTTAAAGCATTTGTCCAAGTAACAAATGGAGATTAAATAAAGAAACCAGAATTTTAAATAGACAGATAGCATAAGGAACGTATACTTGTTACACAAGAACCAATGAAACAAAAGAAACCGGAAATTGCTATCATGAACTAAATATATGAGATCAAGTAAGAACAAAATGTGTGCATAAATGGTTTGGTTACTGTCCTTTGAAAGCTTAGACATGAGCAGTGCCTTCTGTGAATTTTGGATCCTCACATCTATATCGACCATCTGGTCCGATTCCAAAACCTTTTGGATCGGCAAAGACATTTTCGAGCAGCTGACTCTGAGAAGGAACGGGGCTTTCATCCGCAAACTCAACAGCATCCTCTACCACTTCATCTATCTTCTTATCTATAGCCTTTAAATCTGCTTCACTGGCCAGACTGTTCTCAATGAGGTATTTCTTCAGGGCTGTGATGGGATCTCTTGCAGCATAGTGAGCTTTCTCAGCTGCCAAAGAAGCAGAGCACAACATTGAATTAGATGACATTTCTGAACTCTTAAAGGTCCAAATCAAGAACAGAATTATGTAAAATGTTCCTCAAGATCAGGGTTCAGTAGTAATTCACTTAGAAACTCAAAATTTCATCCCTAAAAATCTAAAATTTCATATCATTTATCTTCCGAAACATAACAAACCCATCTTTATGAAACATAAAGAGTTTAATAAACAAAGTAATCACTTCAACTGTAAGACAATAATATTACAGGACCAGTAGAACACAATATGCATGCAGATGGTTCCTGTTTTTATCATTCAAAGCTGCAATGTAATAAGGGCTCAATCAAAACAAACAGAATCATAAAGGAAAAATGGTGGCTTTCAAGAATTAGCAATTTAAATCATAATAAATATATACTGAGAAAAAAAAGGAATCAAATGGCTACCAGGGTCACGAAGCTCGTCGGGGTCAGCCAATGAGTGTCCTCTAAACCTGTATGTCTCGCATTCGACCAACGTTGGACCCTCTCCTCTCCTAGCCCGACCAATTGCCTCCTTAGCCACTTCCCTCACCTTCAAAACATCCATTCCATCCACATGGATGCCAGGCATCCCAAAGGCAGGTCCTTTCTTATAAATCTGAGGATCAGACGTAGCCCTCAAATGAGACATCCCAATAGCCCACAAATTGTTCTCAACCACAAACACAATGGGCAACTTCCACAAGGCCGCCATATTCAAACACTCAAAGAACTGCCCATTGTTACAAGTTCCATCGCCGAAAAACGCCAAGGTAACATGATCACAATCCGCTTCTTTTAGAACCTCCCTCTTATATTTGGAGGTAAAAGCCGCCCCCGTGGCAACGGGAATTCCTTCACCAATAAAAGCAAACCCCCCTAGCAGATTGTGTTCCCTAGAGAACATATGCATCGACCCACCTTGGCCGCGGCAGCAGCCGGTGGTCTTACCGAAGAGCTCACTCATGACGGCGCGTGCGGGGACTCCTTTGCTCAAGGCGTGCACGTGATCACGGTATGTGCTTACGACAGAATCTTGCTGCTTTAAGAGCTTAATAAAACCAGTTGAAACAGCTTCTTGGCCGTTGTAAAGATGAACAAAACCAAACATTTTGCCTCTGTAATACATCTGAGCACACATATCTTCAAATGCTCTTCCTAGTATCATATCTTCGTATAATTCCAATCCTTCCTCTTTCGTAATTAGCTGAAACAAACAAAAAAAAAGATTTGTTAGGGAACGGATATAACCAAGACTTAATTTGACTGCAAAAGGGGGGAAAGAGAAAAAAGGGATTACGAGACTGTGGGTGGACTTGGATTTCTTTTGCTTAACAACATCGGAGACGGCAACGACGGTCCCAGATCGACGGTGGAGGTTCAATTTGGAAGAAGAACTGAGGCGGAGTTTGCGGGTAGATCCGAGGAAAAGGGAGGCGGGTTTGGGGGAAACGAGGGGTCTGTCGTGAGATGCAGGGGAAGTGGGATTGAGAGAGAAAGGCTGCGTACTGATCTTGGCTGCACAAGAAGCGCCATTCATTTTGTTACTTTAGTTCTGAGTCTGACAGAGAGTGAGAGAGGAAGGAAAAGAAGGGGGAGGGTGAGCGATATAATCAAAGAGAGAAGAAAGCGAGGAGAAGGCGGAGGAAACGAGGGTAGTAATTCACTTTGCTGCGGCTATTTTACCAAAATAATTTTAAAAAAATTTATATTTACAAAAATAATTCAAATTTAAAAATATTCACAAAAATAACTTAAAATGAACAGTAAAATGGGGTGGTGGCTTGTCAATTTCCGGCACCACTTAGTATTTTGGACCCATGATTGCTTGATAATTGTGTCAGACTTAAAAAAATGATTTTTTTAGTTCTGATCTGTCAATGGTCGGAACTAGTGTATTTTTTTTAAAATCGTATTATATTGGTATACAGGGAAAAAAAGAAAAAAAAAATTTGAGTGCTAGCCCGTCAATCAGACTTAAAAAAATGATTTTCTTGGTTCTGGTTTGTCAATGGTCGGAATCAGTGTATTTTTTTAAATCATATCATACTGATATACAGGAAAAAAAAAATTGAGTGCTGACACCACCTTTACAGAATTTTTTTTTTACATTTTGGGTGTCATTGGCCAGCACCAATGTACAACAAAATTTAAAAAAAAAAAAAATTTTGATGGTGACCTGCTAATGGCCGACACTACTTTTATGTAAATTTTTTTTTTTACATTTTGGGGTGTTATTGGCCGGCACCAGTATACGAAAAAATAAAAAAAAAATTTGGTGGTAGCCTGCCAATGGCTGACACCACCAATTTTTTTTTTCGTATACTGGTGCCGGCCAATGACACCCCAAAATGTAAATTTTTTTTTACATAAAGGTGGTGCCGGCCATTGGCAAGCCACCACCAAATTTTTTTTTTTAATTTTTCGTATACTGGTGTCGGCAAATGACACCCCAGAATGTAAAAAAAAAATCCGTAAAGGTGGTGCCGGCCTGTCAACAAATTTTTTTTTTCTTTTTTTCCCTGTATACCAATATGATACGATTTAAAAAAATACACTGGTTTCGGCCATTGACAGGCCAGAACTAAAAAAAAATATTTTTTTGTAAGTTTGACACAATTATTAAGCAATCATGGGTCCAAAATACCAGGTGGTGCCGACCATTAACAGGCCACCACCCCATTTTACTGTTCATTTCAAGTTATTTTGGTGATTGTTTTTAAACTTGGGTTATTTTTGTAAATATAATTTTTTTTATTTTGATAAAATAGCCCCACTTTGCGAAATTTTTGATATTGTGGAAAAGAAAGTAAAGCCACCAGTATTAACGACTTTTGGGGACTTCACGTTGTAAGTTCAGTTAAAGAGCAAGTAAGACGGTTACCAAAGTGGTTTGCTCTAGTGGTAAAACATGTATTGTGCTTAAAGAGGAAATTGAATATGCAACTTTTACGAATCACACCCCAAAAATTAGTTATGACTATTTGAGAGCTTAAATTCATATAATCTCGAACTAACAGTGTAATGCCTAACATTATTATCTACAACTGAGAGATATGATGACTAACTCTGATATCAATTGATATCAACCTTTGAAAAATCACATTCTAAAAGTTAGCCATTAAGGTTAAAACTATTGAAATTAGAGAACCTGATCCATGTAAACACCACTACAAAAATCTCATACTTTTGTATGTGTTTCTTCTTGGTTTTTTCTTGTTTTCCCTTTTTAGTGTTCTTTTAGATTTGGGAAATTCTTGAATAAAATGCACCCATAACCTAAAATAAGAAGCATAGCATTTGTATAGAATAACCGATGTTAGCATCGGCTAAATAAGGTCATTTATCATTTTAATGCATGTTATGTGATTTCTCTTTACAAGTAGTTGTCCGCAAGGTTCCAAGGCTAGATCTTTGATCGCCCGCGTTTGGGCTCCAGATTTATTCTAAAAATAACAAGAGATTAAGATAAGCTATTATCACCTATCCTAACTCAAAAATAGCCAAATTTGGTTTAGCTCAAACAGTATAGATAGGACCCAATTGGAATGGAAGTGGGATAGAAACTGAAACAAAATTCGGGGCCACTTGTTCCGTTAATCTCATCCATCCATCCATCCATCCATCCATCATCTGTAAGGGGGATAGTCTTATGCGTTTGGGGCTATAAGCTTCAACTTGATAAGGCCAATTAAAGTTTCGTACTCCAACCTGGCAGACCACCCTCAAGGCAGTGGATGAGTTCAATGTCTTTTTCAGCTAAAGTCAATTTCCAAATAATATATATCATGCACAAAATTAAAAGGTCCACGCCTGTGACAGAGCATTTGATAGCTGATATAGAGTTAACAGGTTCCAACAAGTTTTGCATTGTTTCTCTTGCCAGGATGATCAAAGTATCAGTGCAGCTTCATTTTAACAGCAAGACTAATATTCTAATATAGGCTAATCTCTGGTCTTTTTGAATTGGTTAAAATTTCAGTCAATAGCTTAAAGAACTACTAACCTAAAAGACACTTTGAAAACAGTGCATGCATGGCAATGGAATAAAGCACATCAATTCAACACTCAATAACAAATGTCAAAATTTGCTCTAGAATACTGTTATATATAAGAAGGTTCAAACATACGTTTCAAAAATGAAAAACTACTTAGTGCCACTTCACTAAAAAAGTACATATACCAAAATCAATAAAACTCAATAGGTAACTACTGTCATAGCTTACTGCAATGAACCAGTAATCAACCAATTCATACACTGAAAGGAGCTCCTAATCAAATAAACTGAATCCCATATCATCATCGCTCTCTTCCTCTGGTTCTTCCTGCAAAATTACCAAAGAATAACACATCAGAACAAACAGTGAAACAAAATATTAAACACAAGGAAATCAGGGTCATTTATTTGTAAATTTTAGTCCCACCTTCTTCTTCTCCTCGGCAGGAGGTGGAGCAGCAGCTCCACCACCAGCACCAGCTGCAACAGGTGCAGCTGCAGCAACTGCGGCACCAGCACCGGCAGCACCAACATTGGTTATGAGATCCTCAATGTTACACTTTTCAAAAAGCTTAGCAAACAAGCTTGGCCAATAAGATTCAACAGAGACATTTGCAGCTTTGACTAGAGTTGCAATCTTCTCATCCTATTAGCTATAATTAAAGAAACAAACAAACCAATATTCCCATACACATAGAGAACCTATCATTCTTTCAATAACCGAAAGCCCTTTTTTTCCTTCGTTCATTCCGTAATTATATCATAAAAATTGAAAAACATTCAAATTATAACTCATCAAATCCAGTAATGCATAAAGGATTCAGTGATGGGGATGCCATCATCATAGAGAATCAATGCGGCGTAAGAGCAAGCAGCTTCGCCGGCTGAAGACATCTTTTCTACTACCAACATTAACACAAATGAACAAAGCATTGGAACCCAATGGATATAAAGATTAACAATAATGCAAGATTATAACTGAAAAGGAAATTCCAAGGAACCTCATTAAGAAACAATTTCCAGAAAAAAAAAAGCAGAGAATTACCTGAGAGGCGAAATCAGGGACTTCGAACACCTTTCTGAAAGCAAGAGTTGATAGGGATTTAGGGTTTCTCGTCGACTACTAAAATGGGATTTTAAAGAAAGAGTCTAAATGGGCTCTCTAGATTTCTTAGGCCCATTTAACAAACCGGTCAGTATTTGAAATTAGGCCCCTCCCAGTCACAATATGTATATCAAATTAATAATTTTATTTGCTTCATTTTTCATTTAATCTTCATGTTTTTTTTATTCTATTCGATCCATTTGATAATTAAATCATTGGTGGATTTTAAAAAAAATATTATCTTCAAAATTTTAATTGATTCTTTTTAAAAAAAAATTGTAATAAGTAACAATGTTTTATTTTAAAAGTTATACATATTTTAATTTAAGCATAATGATAAATTTAGAATATTTATATGCTTTGTCAATTCGATCTTTATTATTATTTTAATTAAATTTGGCTTTTAATATTTTAAAAGAGTCGAATTTGACCATTAATATTTTAAAAAGAATCAAATTAAATTTTTTTATGGAAATACTAAGCAAAATTTTAAAATTTTAAACATAGGAGCCCTCTTATATTTCATGTGTACTTCATGTTTTTTTTTTTAATTTTTTATAAATTTTAAATTATTTATTGATTTGACATATAAGATAAATAATATTATTTTAACATGAAGTACACTTAAACTATCATGCGGATTGTCACGCCAACATTGTTAACAATTAATGTTTTAGTTAACATTTTTGTTAAAAAAATTTAACTATTTTTAAAAGATTAATAATTAAATTTAGTTAAAATAATAATAATTAAAGTAAAAAAATGTAAATATCAAAAACTAAATTTATTATATCTTTACTTTATTTGATACCAATTTATTTTATTGGTTTCAATATTGTATAATACATTAATTTATTCAAACCATACAGTAAAAAAATAAAATGTCTTAATCTTGTAATTATTTCATTGATTCTCTGAATATATATTGTAATAAAAATAGGAAGGCATCATTACAAACTAACAGAATTGTCATGCAATGTGCTTTATCATATATTTATTTGATTTCATTTGATTTATATTAGAAAAGAGATAGTATATATTTTCAATAACATTGATAGGTGTCGAGTCCACCAATATAAACCTACGTCTAATTTGCAATTTAAGCAGTATAGGGAGTAGGGTCGATCCCTCAGAGACTGGGTTTACTGCAAATTGTTGCTCTCTTGACCATATTTATGTCGGGACAGTTGTCGTGCCCAAGATATTAAGAGGGAGGATAAAATCGAAAACCTGGAACCTGAAATAAATAAATAAAACGCGTGAAAAGTAAAAGTTGAAAATGAAATAAAAAACAGTTAAATAAATTTGAAGAAAAATTAATTAGAATAAGCTCAGCTTTAGGCACAGATTTTTCCTCGTTTTTAAACCGATCCTCGAAATTAGATAAACTCTTTTCCAATAAGCTAGTTATGGAACGTCCAATAACTAACCCTTATCGGTCGAACAACCACGAAACGTTCCTGATTTAGAACTCTAGCAGCTTTGCGTTCTAGAAGAGCCTAGCTCGAACCAATGCCCTCAACCGCGTGGGACATTTAAATCCGGTTACTACTTCCCTTGACGGAACCAAGCAGCAATCTCCACTTGGCACGCCAATGTGTTCACAGAAAACCGATTAAAATCAATCCTTTCGGAATTCCAACTGTACGTCTAACCACACTAAATCAAACGACGTCTTTTTTTGACTTAGTGTTGATCTGACTTTGTGAGTTGACAAAATCATACTCTTAATCCGGAAAAATAATAAGTATTGGAATTTAGGAGTTAAATTGTTCGGGTGCATAACTCACGGGTTTTGACGAGGCTAACTCCGACCTAAAGCTGAAAATGGATTTAGTTAACTAAGGGTTGGGGCATGTTGGTATTGGATAAATTAAATAAGGTAAAGATGGGTGAAAAGGATGGGTGGCGCGATTAAGTATGGGGGCTGGAAATTTGGTAATGAATTAAAGTGGATGGTTAGCTACTGGAAATGAAAAGGGAATTTGAAAAAGGAATTGCAAATGGCTTAAGTTGGTGGCTAACTAGGAATTAATAAATTGAAGAAAAAGAAATTAAAAACAACAAAATGCTACGTGAGAAATGAAGAAAAGATTGCTTTCAAATATGAGAGCTTGATTTATTGCTTGATTCAAGACTTGATGATTAAAATGAACAAAGTAGTTCACTATTTATACTAGTGGCTTTGCTAAATTAAGAGCCAACTAGTATAGAAAATCAAGGAATAAAATATTAAAAATCCCTACATAATCTCCCACTAAGTCAACCAAAAATTTCAGCTAATTAATCTTGAAAAAATTCTGCTTTGGTCCTCCTTCTTTGCTCCTTTCTTCAATCTAGCCAAATTGTTTCCTTTTTCTTCTATTTAGCCCCAAATTGCACACCTGCACAAAATTCAACAAAAACATGAAAAAATTAGTGGTGCACTCTCATAAATTAACCAATTTAATTACATAAAATATGTAACTTTAGCATTTAATCAAACATATTATATTTCTTTTACTTACATTTCATATTTTTTTTTATATATTATGCATGTCTGTTTTACGATGCATGTTTAGGATTCGTGGTTGTCCCTCTCAACAATGTTGTCTCTAAGGTTCGAACTTAGATTTTTCCCTTGAGAGTACAATGTCTTTTATCATTGCACCCAACCACTTATTGGTACATTTCATATTTTTAGTAAACTATTCGTGTTAAATTTTCATGAATTTAAAAGAAAAACATTTATTTTTTTATATATTAAGGTGTTGTGTTTATATCATATTGTTATTATTGTGGTTCATTGCACTTATATCATATATCAATCCATGACATATTTATATAATTTATCATGATAACTAAATATACATAAAAACTTGTGATGTAAAGTGTTGCAAAACATAATCATCTTAAGTTTAAAATTGCTCTATCTAAATGATATTCAATTTTGTATGATATAATGATTGAGAAATATTGTTTTTCTCGATTAAATTTTATACATTTGGACAATTTTAATATAAGGTTGCAGACAAACAATAAATTAGTTCCAAATATTATAATCTCTTCCAATGAAATGGTTTGTATAGAATGATACAACCGGCATGCATGCTTCGGCTCAAAACATGACCCATTAAACAAGAGATCCCCATCCCTTGGATTCCATTCCAACGATATGGTGTCCAACCCCAACGGAAAAACAAGATATTTGATCCATTAAACAAAGAGAATACACTAAAAGTAAAAGATGAAATACAATGAACCCATGTGATGACTTGATGGTTAAGTGTGTTCACTACCTCAGCTGTGGCCTAACTTCAAGTCGCGTTAGTCATGTTAGTTGTTCGGCAGTGGTAGAGCCAAAAAAATCTTTTTGTCTCTATATCTTTATAATTTTTGAAAGATTAAATCAAAATTTTATCATTTTAAGGTCAAAGTACAATTTTACCATTGCTAATTTAAATTTTTAAAAATTATAAAGGACCTAAATTGAAAATCTACCATTTTAGGGGGGGCCATGGCCCCCTAGGTCTCTTAGTGGCTCCGCCACTATTATTCGGGCTTTACCCTGTTTTAGTAATTCACCAAAAAAGTGATGAAATACAAAATAACAGATTATATGTTAAATACCATATTATTATCCTATCTTTGAAAAGTATATAAATAATGAAAAAGGAAAAAGAAAAATTACATGTTACATTCTTTGACCCATAAATTAAATTGGGGTTCAAAGATACAACCATTGGATGCTCTTTGCAACCGAGACAAAATCATTCTATTAATTAGTGTCTTAACGTTGAATCCAAGGCCAACATTTAGTTTCCACCATATGCAAATTCAAGGATGAATATGATTTCTTCTCTTAAAGGCTAACAAAGTAATCAAAGAGACCCTATTCTCCCAGGACGAAACATTTATGATGAATTTTGATGTCTAAATTAGGTGATGAATTAGTGAGGTTTAGACGCATGTTCCTTGACTAAACAAATCCCTTGCTGGAATTTCTTCAGTTATGCCTCTTGTTATGCTAAATGTTTCCTTTTTGCTTAAGTCCCTTTCAAAAGATCTTGATTATCTTATAAAAGACACCACATACCTCAAAGGTCTTGGTTATCTTCAGTTATGACTAAAATGATGGTTTCTTTTCAGTAGGTGTTTGGGAAGCTTGTGAGGGACCTATCCTTTTTCCTATTACCCTGGTTGTTGTTGTCTTGATGCTGTAGGTGGTGGTGGTATATTCATTGTTGATGTGGACGTTGGTTTGTTTTCAGTAGCTTGTGAATGGCTTGATCACATTCCCACTACCCCTATTGCTGTAGGTGGCGTTGTTGTTGTTGATGGTGGTGTTGATGTCGTTGCCGCCGTCGCTGCAGTTTCTGTATCAACACTCATAGCATTTTGCATTCAACTTACCTTAGCAATAGGCACTTATACAACAACAGATTAACTAGTTCTATACTATACGAATGTATTTGAACATTTTATAAAACAATCACCTGTGGTAGTTGCTGCCATTGGCATTGAAGATGGAAGTGACAGGTTTATCGTTGAGCTATATTGTTGAGGCAAATACGGGTATTGTACGATTTGCGGATATTGAACTCCAAAACCATGAGCTTGATTATTTTGTGCATAAAGTGGAAAAAAATTATGAAACATCCCTGGTGTTATTGATGCCCCAGAAGTGTAGTAAGGTGAAATCTGTTGACCTCCATAGAGACTATAATAGTTCTGCAAAACAACATTAAATTCAGCTAAGGCAATTCCAAAGGAACTGAGGTACTGTATTTTGTAAACACTAACCAAAGGATAAATGCCTTCTTGTGAAAATCCGGTGTACCTGTAAGTAAACAAATATAGAATGATGGTGATGAAACATAATAAATAAAACAACCCAAAGTGCTAAAATATTGTAGGCCAAAATAAAATGTCATAGTATTTCAGTTTTGCTCTCACCCATAAGCTGAGTAAGGAATTGAATATTGACAGGCAGGTTGTTGGATATAAGCTGAGGAGGAACCATGATAGCTAGGCGGTGCCGTCAATCCAGGACCATGTGCTGGTCTAAACCGTCCCGCCCCTACATTTCATTTCATTAGATCAAAACCAAGATGCAAATGCATTTCCAATATAGAAAAAAAATTTAATAGTAATAAACAATGGGAAGGGAAGAAAGAAAGAAGAAAACCTTGTTGAGAAATCATTGGAGGAGTCTTTTGAGCACCCAAGGAAGCAAGATTGCAGTTTGCCCGCTTTCCATCAATAATAGGTGCAGGGTTTTGGCATGCTCTCATAGCTGCCTCTGGATCCTTAAAGGTAACCTAAAAACCAATATGTAAAAAAAGGATTCATTTGACATTGTCATAGCATCGATAACAAAAGAAACAAACAAGGCTTTTTTTTTTCTTTTTTTTTTTATAAAAGGGATCAATAACTTACAAATCCATAACCCTTGGATCTCCCAGTAGTCTTATCTGTGATCACAACAGCCTCAAGAATCTCTCCAAATTGCTCAAAATAACGCCTTATGGTATCTCTTTGAGTTTCCCACGCCAATCCACCAATAAAGATTTTCGTAAAAGTTGTGTCATTGAACTGCTCTGGATTGTTCCCACCCACCATTTGAAATTCTCTTTGTTGAGACATAGACCAAGTAAACCAGGGAGATAAAGATTGAAGAAAAAGGATAAATGGAAGACCAATACAAAAATCAACCACCACAGAAGCCAAATATAACAAAATGGCGAAAGGAAATAAAAAATAGGTTTGGATGATCAAATCAATCAAATGCCAAAGCTTCCTCAAACACTCGTGCAGCACTTATGCATCCTCTTTTTTGTTTCTTCTTCTTCTTCTTCTACCCGTTGTTTTTCTAATGCTATAATAACTGCCACTTTTTCACAACCAAAACTCCTCAGATTCCTCAATAATGATAGCCCTAAACAGCAAACCATTGCTATTGAGAAGGCAGAATTCATAAATAAATAATAAAATTGAAACCCTTCCATAACAAGTATAATATGTATATCATACTCTTACCTGTACCAACTTGTAACATCATTGAGAGAGGAAAAAAGGAAGGAAGAAAGAAGGGTGATAATATGAATGAGGATGAGAGAAAAAGGGGGGAAAAAGTTTCTAAACCCAACCTTTTACATACGTACATTATTAATACATTTTAGCGTGTTGAAGGCGAAGGGTTTCCCTGTATTGCATGTTCTGTTTCAAGCAGTCCTTCATTCATACAACCTTGAGTATGAGTCTCAGTTTCTCGCTTTGTTGTTTCTGTTTGGCTTTGTTCAACTCCCCCCTCCTCTGTAGCTATTCCTTTACCCGGAAAAAGACGCAGGTTTTGATAGCCTAAGGCTTCGTTTGGATGGGCGATTGACTGCGGTGCGGTGCGTTTAACTTACTTTTTGTCTCACGCTACAGTATCGCTACAGTATCTAATCTCACCGCCACCGCTGTTTTTACACTAACCGCAGCTAAACGCACCGCCCATCCAAACTCACCCTAAATCTTTCTACAACAATCCTCCCTTTTTTTTTGGTTAGTATTTTGGATAAATTAGTAATGTTTTTTTTAAATTCAAATTAAAATATAGATGTTAATTTTAAATTCAAACACAATCCTTTATCATTTAATTTAATAATTAAAAAAGTATTCTTAATTTGATTTAATTAGTATAAGTCCAAATGTTTATTTTATAATTTTCCTAACACAAGGCAACCGTATTAACTTATATTAATCCCTAGGTTTCTCTTTAAAGAAAGAAAACCCTTTTTGTTTGAATTATATTTTACTTTTATGGACTGATCTTTGGACGTTGTAGAATGGGCTGGTCATGAGTCATGACATTGTCACACACATATTTGTATAACAAAATAGTTTTAGCCAAATTTAGATAAACTTGTACACTTAATCCACTTTTTATTTTCGGTATAATTATTATTTGATATCAAAGTATATGATAATATTTCATCTTCATTTCAAATTAATTAAGACATTTTATCTGTAACAAGTTGATTATTAAAGAGTGGAGAATATAATGAAAGATGGATTTGTACAATATATATATTATTAGTGTAGTTTTTATAAATTAAGTTAAAAAAATAACACATGTAACATGTTTAAATAATAAATATATCTAGAAATTAAAAACATCAAAATTGATGTACTAAAAACTTACATATTTTATATATAAAATAACTTATATATCTATTTAGGGTTGAGCATTCAACCGAATTGAGTCAAAAAATTTTAAGTTAATCGAGTTGATGAGTCATATTTTGTCATCCTAACTCGATTTAATTTTTTTCGAATCGAGTCAAGTAAAATGAAATTTGAGTCAAACCGAATCAAGTGAAATTGTTTGAATTAAATTTAAAAAATTAAATATATCAAATTAAAATCTTGCTACAGTATAACTTAATCGATAGTGGAGCACATAATTTTGAAACCATATATATTTGAAAAAAATTTAAAACAAAAAAAAAACTTTTAACACAATAAAATTGAATCATTAATTAACTTATTTAGATCCAAAAATTATTATTTTAGAAATTTTTAAAAATTTTAAATTTCTTTATATATTCTTTAGATTTTTTTTAAATTATTATAATTTTTAAAAAAAATATAAATTTTGAAATTTTTATAAATATTTTAAATTTTTAAAAATTGTTTTTTTTTTTATTTTTTATGAGAGAGAGACTAATTTGCTCATTTTCAAAATTGACAAAGGCCAAAAAGGTATTTACACCAATCTGTTATTTGAATTATTCGAGTTATTTGACTTGTAAAATTAAACTCGATTCAAATTCGAAACTCAAATTACTTATTCGAATTAACTTAAATAACTCGATTTGATTAACTTGAAATTTGAATTTTTTTTCAAACCGATTTGAGTTTTACTCACACTTGTATTTACCAATAACTTTTTAACTTTTATGTTGCATGGGATGCATTACTCTACTATTAAAGGTAAGTTTATTTTCAAAATAATGGCTGAAGTGGTAGGTAAAAATCTTTGAAATATGTATATAGATTTACGTGATGTTGTTGGATAATTTAAGTAGAGACTGTCGAAACCACTTTTTAAATTAGAAAAAAGGGGATCGACTTTGAAAATGAAAAGGGGAGTCGTCACCGATCTTTTATTAATGTGTGACCGGTTCACCATTAAAGATGATTTTGGTCTGCGAATTTTGAGAAAATAAGTTTGGGAGTCAGTTACGTACGAGGAAGGGTTAGCACCCTCGTAATGCCCAAAATTGGTACCGAATTGATTGATTAATATCTTAATGTCGAAACCTTGAAAAGATTTTAAAAAATGCTCCTTGATGAGAAAACTTGAATAACTAAATGGAATGATAAGGTGCACCCATTTCGCAGAAATAAATTGTCACACTCAGTGAGTTAGGGTGCTACAATTCAATCTTTGAAATTAAATTTGTCCCCCTCTTTTTTAAAGAAAATCATGCACTTTAAGAAGGGTATTTAATTATTTAAGTCAATCGAGAAATCAGAATCCAGTAAGTTAGGGTCCAATTTCTCGAAATTCTTAAACACAAAATATTGCCTTTATTTTAAAATCGAGATAGCAAAATGTCGTATCCAGTAAGTTAGGATCAAACATTTTGAAATCTTAAGAACTTCATTTAATAATTGCAGGGTTTTAATAAAATGGGCGCTTGGTTATCTAAATTCATCGAGAAGAATCGAAGCCCAGTAAGTTAGGGCACAATTTTCTCGAGAATCTATGAATGCCAAGCCCTTTTTAAAGATTGTGAAATAAAACAATTATGAAGCTTTAATAAAATTCGACTCTTGCAAAGGAACATGATTAAACGACTATACACATAATGTAGAAGATAAATAACAATTTAAACTTAAACTAGAAACAATTAAACAAATAATAGGCAAATACAAACATCGACTTTAATCATATTATACAAACATCCCTATTAAAAATTAAGCAACCCCTAAATTCATAATCAATGAAAACAAAAGAAAAACAACAATAACAATAAGTAATACAAATATTTGGTACAATTTGGTAATAGAACTAAGAAAACAAATAAAAGGTTTGAATGAATTTTAATGAAAGATTTAAAAAAAATAAAAACGAAATGAAATAAAAGTGAATAACTTTAAAATTAATGCCTACGTTTTGATTTATATAAATAAAATCTAGTATAAATAATAGTATGTACATAATAATATATAGAAGTTAAAATAAAACAACAAATTTAAAAGGAATAAGGATTCCATACATAAATATATCATTTGAAATTAATAATGTATTATTATATATACATACTTATAGTAAAAAAATATTATACATACATATATATAAAATATATAAATTAACTTTTTATAAAAATATAAAGTTAATTAGATATATAAAAAAAACAAATATATAAAAAAAGTATGATAATAAAAAATACAATAAATTTCCTAATAAAATAAAAAACTAAATAACAAGTAGGATTAAATCGCAAACAAAACCAAATTAACAGGGAACAACTGAGATTAAAGAAGAGTGGGGGACCATGCTGCAACACGCGTATTACATGGGGGCCCGATTGGGAAATATCCCGCTTCCCCAAAACGCGGCGTTGCAAGCTGGGTCGAAATGCAACAATGACAAAAATGCAGAGCAAAATTAAAAAAAAAGGGATCGATTTAAACGCGCTGTAAAAATAGAAATGACCATTTGTGCAAATTGCCCAACGGAGGCCAAAATGCGCGGATCCTTCCCCGGGTCGGGTCACCGCGCGGGTTGTTGGGGTTAATCGGCCAACACGACACCGTTTAAGGGCCACTGAAATAGGCCCTAAACGGTACCGTTTTACGCGCTATAAAAGGCCCCATAACCCTAAAAACAGTCTGTTGAAAACAAACCCTAGCCTCCACCCTCCTGCCACTTCGGCTCGACGTCCCAAAGCTCTCAAACCTCGCTTCAACTCCGATGACTGCGGAGAGAGCAAGAGCTCGGCTACCAAGTACGTTCCTCCTTTTCTTTTTATTGTTTCTCTTAATAAACGATCAATAGATGCTAAAATAAAAAACCGAAGGGAAAAGAAAGAAGCGATTTGCGAATAAAAAAAAGGAACCCAGAAATCACCTTTTTTATTTTGATTTTTGTATTCTCAATGCCTCTTTTTTTGTTGCAGCATACTCTTGGTTTTTATAGTATCTATTTACAGAATAAATAAAATAAAAATCCAAACAAATTGCCCTCGCTCTGTTATCCTTGCTTTTTCTCTCTGCCCCTTTCGTGTGCCGTTGTTGTCTGTTTTACTGCTATTCTGTTCGTCTCTTGCAAGTACGGTGTGCAGAGGTGCGGACGTGGCACGTACGGAGGCGAATGCGTGAGGGCATAGGCTTGGCACGTGCGAAGGAGTTGGGGCTACTGCGGCGCTGGGGCTTGCTCGCTGCTAGGGTTTCTGCCATTAGGTTGGGGTTTGGGCTGAGTTAGGCCATTAGGTGTTTAGGCTAGAGTTTGGGTTTGTACTGGGTCATTTATAAATGGGCTTGGCTTGTATTTTGGGTCTTGGTATATTTTGGGGTTAGAGTCTGTATTTTTTTGGTAATTGATCTGGGCCAATTGTAAATGGACTGTTTTTGGACTGAATTTTATTTATTATTTTTCTTGGTTTTTCTGCTTATCTTGAATGGGCCCCGGACAAATTGGGTCTATTACAGAGACGATAGAACTAGAGATTTATATAGAAATAAATAGTAGGCTTCGAGGTGCAGATGTCATTTTTTAAAGAGAATTCTTTGCCCCACACAAAGTTACTAGAGGGTTAAGACAAATGTCCTTCGAGAAATAACGAAGTTTTGAATTTCCTTTGATTAACAAAATCGAAGAATTCTCGAATTCTTATTCTAATTTCTGAAATTGAATTAATTGTAATTTAATTTGTGAGCACCATAGTCCCTCTATTTATATGCACTCAATAAATACAATTTTGAAGAACCACAAATTTTTATTTTGAACATACTTCTTGGAAAAAACATGTCTCGTGGAAATGTATTTATTAGATGATAAATCATTACTTTTAATTTGAATAGTGATAGTAAATAATTAATTTACAAGTTTATGGACTTTTAATTTGAATATTGATAGTGAATAATTAATTTATCATCTAAATTTATAGGTTGCGTTTGATAGTTGATTTTATGCTTTTACATTTCACTGTTAAAATGTAATGAAAACAACGGTAAACTCGCCTAAAAATAAAAAAAGAATAATCGTAATTCAATTTAATCACTTTCCTTTCATCTCTCAGTCTGCAAGTAGATTCCCTCCGACCAATTACCTCTTTTTGTTTCTTGTTTTCCCCCCCCTTCTTGCTCTGCCCACTGCCGCCGTTCTGCAGCCAAGATACACCAGCGACAGAGAGCTCTTCCTCTTTTCTGTTCTTTCTCCTTTTTAGTTCTCTGACTTGTTATCTTTTCTTTGCAGGTTCTGCTTGACTTCAAAACAAGGAGTTCTTTTTCTTTTATTTTCGGTTGCTGGTGGATTGTTTTTTTCTTTGGTTTTACTGTTGGGACTTGGGTTCCTCGAATTTATGGTTGGGTTTGCAGGTTTAGGGTGATGAGGGTTGGAGTTGATGGAGGTGATCAAATGGCTGAGGTGAGATGGTGATGGAAGGTGTTCAAGCGAGAGAGAGATGAAAGTTTCTTTCACTTGTATCTACAAGTAGATTCTTCTATGAAGAAAGATGAAAAGAAAAAGGTTGAGGCTGAATGAAAGAAACAAAACTACGTGTTTCAATTTTTAGGCTTAAAATAAAAGCTAATTTGAAATTATAAACATTACGTGTATTTTTTTAGAAAAAAAGTGACATCAGATTTTTATCCAAAATTTTAATCAGTGTTGAATATTTAAATTGTAAATTTTTTTTAATTAAGTGAATGTGTGTCGTAACCTAGCTATACTTCACGTGAAACTTAAGCACACCTAAAAGGGATAAACTGGCGATGGTAATTAACTCCCACAATTGAAGCAAAAGGGGTTTCGTACTTGTGAACAACATATATCAAACTAATAGCATTATCAGTCTTCGTATTTTGCTTTAATCTAAAGATGGATTTAAATAATATTTTTCAGTTATTTTTCTTTGTATTTCGCAAAAAATAAATGTTTAATGATTCATATCTCCCTCCTGCAAAGTCAACCTCTTATTGTTTAAAAATAAAAAATTATATATTGTTATAATTAAATATAAATAACATATTTTACTTAAAGTAGTAAACAAAAGGCAAAATTTTACTTAGTTATGTCAGTCAGCAATGATAGAGTCGACAATAGTGTCGTAAACGTAAGCATGTCTGAAATATTTTTTCACTATCTTAATTATAATACAACATTGACCTTGGTAGGACAATTGCTTTTATTGTTACTTCTATTGTCACCAGCTTTGTCACATTTATCACAAGTTAAATATTCGGAGATTTCAACACTCTTTTGCACACTAATCTCCTCATCACACTAAACTCTTTCAAATTCACACAGTAATTCTTGAAAATAGTAAAATAATGCATTATTACTTGTGACTCGCATACATATGATTGGGAAATAAGATCATAAAGAAGAGAAAGGATTGTATGAAATAAAGATATTATCCATGTTCAATAGTTTAATGCCACAACAATAATTTCATCATGAAATTTAAGATTTTCATTTGAATTTAATTTTTTATTATGACAAAATACTAATATGACATTAAACTATTGAAAAATAAATACAGATAATGTCACGTCTCTGTTCCATATAATCCTTTTCCTATATATCATTGGTTGAAAAACTCTTCATTGCAACCACCAATGAGATGGTTAATTATGGTAATCATGAATGTCGAAACCATTTTTTGATTTGAAAAAAAAGGAAATCGACTTTGAAAATAAAAATGGGAGTCGTTCACCGATTTTTATTAAGATGTGATCGATCACCTAAAAAATAATTTTAGGTCTGCGAATTTTGAGAAACATGTTCGGGAGTCGGTTACGCCCGAGAAGGGTTAGCACCCTCGAAACGCCCAAAAATGGTACCGAATTGATCAATTTATGTCTTAGTATTAAACTTTGAAAAACTTTTAAAATACGATCCTTCCCCTTTCTATTAAGTTCATAAAAGATGTATGGATAAATTAATGCGAATACCAAAGACCTCCTTATCTTAGAGTAATAAAATGACACACCCAATACGTTAGGGCACGACATTTTTAGTCCTCGAGAATAAGTTTGTCTTTTGATTTTCAAAACTTGCGTGGTGAGATTTAAAAAGGATATTCAATTGCTTTGAGTCCGATGAAAATGAAACTCAATACGTTAGGGCACGATTTCTCAAAGTTCCGAGCATTGAATATTGCCCTTATTTTTTTAAATCCTCATTTCGAGAAAACGACGTATCACATCCAATACATTAGGACACGACTTATCGAATTCCGAGATTGAGTTTATGTATTTTGATTAAAGAAAACTTTTGATTATTTAGATTCAACGAGGAGAAATAGAACCCAATACATTAGGGCTTGATTCTCTCGGGATTCCAAATATCGGGTATTGCCTTTATTTCCCAACATTTCCTTTTTTTACGAATTCGGGTAAAAATCGATGTATGTTAAATTTAATGTATGAATAAACAGTCAAGTTGATAAATGACAATAATATGAGAACAAATAAACAAATTATAACATACCACGCCACATTTAATAAACAAATAAATGAAACTGAATAATTGAACAAATAAACGAATAAATCAACCACACCACACGCATCATTTTATACATCAATAGTAACAATCCAAATAA